>NC_087345.1:66293656-66596687 GCF_030014295.1 Loxodonta africana | reverse complement strand
AGCAAATAATCTGAGAAGCTGCCTATAGGTAGAAGAACAGGGCATCAGGACTGGAGGAAGACCAATTAGCAACCTGCGTTATGCAAATGACACAACCTAGCTTGCTGAAAGTGAAAGGACTTGAAGCACTTACTAATGAAGATCAAAGACTATGGCCTTCAGTATGGATTGCACCTCAACATAAAGAAAACGAAAATCCTCACAACTGGACCAATGAGCAACATTGTGATAAATGGAGAAAAGATTGAAGTTGTCAAGGATTTCATTTTAATTGGATCCACAATCAAAACCTGTGGAAGCAGCAGTCAAGAAATCAGACAACGCATTGCATTGGGCAAATCTGCTGCAAAGGACCTCTTTAAAGTATTGAGAAGTAAAGATGCCGCCTTGAAGACTAAGGTGCACCTGACACAAGCCATGGTATTTTCAATTGCATCATATGTTTGTGAAAGCTAGACAATGAATAAGGAAGACCGAAGAAGAACTGACACCTTTGAATTGTGGTCTTGGTGAAGAATATTGAATAAACCATGGACTGCCAAAAGAACGAACAAACCTGTCTTGGAAGAAGTACAACCAGAATGCTCCTTAGAAGCAAAGATGGCAAGACTGTGTCTTATATACTTTGGACATGTTGTCAGGAGGGATCAGACCCTGGAGAGGGATATCATGCTTGGCAAAGTACAGGGTCAGCAGAAAAGAGGAAGACATTCAACGAGGTGGATTGACACGGTGGCTGCAACAGTGAGCTCAAGCATAACAAGAATTTTGAGGATGACACAGGACCGGGCAGCATTTCATTTTGTTGTGCATACATAGGGTCGCTGAGTCAGAACCGACTCGACAGCAGCTAACAACAACATGCTATCCACCCAGGTTTGATTCCCAGCCAATGCACAGCCACCACGGATCTGTCAGTAGAGGCTTGTATGTTGCTATGATGCTAAACAGGTTTTAGCAGAGCTTCCAGAATAGGAAGAAAGGCTTGGTGATCTACTTGTGAAAATCGGCCAATGAAAACTCTGTGAACACAATAGTCTGACCCTCAACTGATCGTGGGGATGGCACAGGACCGGGCAGCGTTTTGGTCTGTTGTGCATGGGGTTGCCTTGAGCCAGGGGCCAACTCCATAGTACCTACTGACAATAACAATATATCGATGGAGGGGGGCAAATTGAAGATTTAGGAGAGAAAGGGGGAGAATGCTGGAGTGCTGTTCTTGAGTAGGTGAGAGAGGATATGATCAGGTGCACAAGTGGAGGGATTGGCTTTGCACAGGGCACACAGATAGTTCATCTACACTAGTAGCAAATTTCTAATAATTGAAGGCACCTACAACCTGATACCTTTCTTTATATATGTTCTGACTCATGGGTACCCCATGTGACAGAGTATAATTGCCCCATAGAGTTTTCTAGGCTGTAATCGTACAGAAGCAAATCACCAGGTCTTTCTCCTGCAAAGCCGTACCTTCTGGGTGGGTTCGAACCGTCAGCCTTTTTAGTTAGCAGCTGAGTGCTTAACCATTGTATCCTCAGTGCTCCTTATCTTTATATGTATTAAAGAGTAATTCTTGGTTACCAGCAAATCCCTTTATGATTCTCCCAAAGTAGTTCCCTGCTCGCCACTTGGGTGAATGATACACTAATAGTGAGCACCTCACAGGTACTTTCACACAGATCTCATTCAACATTCATTTTCTAATGAATGCAATACATTTTCTGTCTTTCCAATAAGATGGCATAGAGCAGCTCCAAGTAGCTAGAGTGATAGCCTAAGGCCCCAGAGACCAAACCAGGACTAGATTCACGGTCTCCTAATGCCACATTTATGCCTGTCCTAATGGTAGTAGATTAGGCAACTACAGACTAAGTAGGATTGAGGACCAATGAAATTGAAACGGTCTTCCTGGTGCCTTGCTGTAATGTCTGATAGATATGCCTATCATTTGAACTTGTCTTTGATGCAAATTTTATGTGACTTTTTGGACCTGTTTCAGAAAGCAGAACCTTGACACATCAGAGGTAATAATTGGAAAGGTGCAGAGTGAAGGGATTTATAGGGTGAGTCAGAGATTTGCAGTGTGGGGAAACTGAAGCAACAAGACTGGGCCTTGGCCTCTACAGAGGAGTGGACAGAACCATGGAGATCCTGAGGTCAGAGCTGCAAGGGCCCTGAGATCATCAAGATCACCTTCTCATTCTTCAAATGAGAAAACGGAGTACAGATGTGGTGAAGCCAGGGCGTACTGAGTGCATAAGCGCAGAGAGAGAAGCAAAAACAGGATTTAAATATATTAAGGGGATTACGATGGATAAAATGAAAAGGGAGAAGAGAAATGTGAGAAACTGTCCCTTAAGCTAGTGTCTAGACAAAATAATGTCTCCTTTCTCCTTATCAGGACACAGAAGGTGCCATGCTTCCGAATGGGCCACTTCTATGACTCTGAGGCAGGCCTGGGTTCCCAAAGCCGGCATTCATCCGCAGGACAAAGGATAGGTCCGTTTTTATTGGTTATTTGTTGGAGTTTACTGCTTCTCATGGTATTGCACTATCTTTAGCATACAAAGATGAAATAAAAACTCCAAGAAAACATTTTTAGCGTGGAAACATAAAATAAGAACCCCCCCCCATAGGAACCCAAGAAAATTACTTTGACTATGTGGTTAAATTATTGATGATCCTGAATTAACTGTTTCTTGCATAGTAGAGGTTCAGTGAAAAAGACCCTCAAGGAGATGGGTTGACACAGTGGCTGCAACAATAGGCTCAGACATAGCAACAACTGTGAGGATGGCACAGGAACCGACAGTGTTTCATTCTGTTGCACGTAAGGTCGCTATGAGTGGAAACCGACTGGACAGTCCTCAACGACAACAACTTTCATACTTAGACTTCCTGACAAAATTCTGAGTAAATAATAATCCATATCTGAATAGTTCTTTACCACTCACAATGTACTGTCAGTTTCTTGACTTCATTTATCGTTCACAATAACCCAGTAACAACAGCAGCAGATTATCCAATAAGCAAGGTAAGCATGGGTTCATTTGTGCTTACTTACTAACCTGAAGTGAAAATTTCACATTTTTTTTCACTACATCAAAGGCTCTGCTTCTAGGTATAGCTGGCATCTCTCTCCCTCCCAACCCCACATCACGCTACTACAGATCAAAGCCTTTTTTCAAGTTTATTGTACCTGACAGGGGTGGGTGACCCACTAAGCAAGGTAACTCATGTTTACCTTGTTTGTTGGATAATCCGCCCCTGAGTAACAGGTATGACTCTCATTGAGCAGATAACTAGATGAAATAATCACGATCAGATGGGCATGCTCCTTCCCTGCTTATAATCCTTCAATGATTCCTCACTGTTCATTCATTGACACATTAGTCCTTCCTTGGGAAATATGTGCCAAGATAGTAACCTAAAAGGAAAAAGGGTAATTTTTACAAGGATGCATAGCAGCTTTATTCATAGTATCAAAAAAATGGAAACCAAAACACAACAATAAAGGGCAGGGCTAAGCATATCCTCCTCTATCGATACACTGGAATACTCTGTACCTACTTTAAATGATAAGAACCTGGTCTACACTGAGGCATGAGTGTGTGTCTAGATATGTGTGTGTGTAAGGGTGGCACATATGAAATAAACTTAATATACAGAACAACGAGCACCCTGATTTCAACCCTGTAAAAATGTATAAGTCCATATGGACAAAGATTAGAGGGCAACAAACGGTGGTAAACACTTGCTATTTCATGTTAAGCAGGACCTCTGCTTAAACATGACATAAAAACTTAAATGAAGAAAAATAGACAATATCAGCTGTGAGGACTGTGCCCCTTTAAATAATCATCTATATGAGACCAAACGGTCAACGTTTGCCCTAAAGCAAAGATGAGAAGGTAAGACAGGCAGGGAAGCTAGATTAATGGAAACAGAACAACCAGAATGGGAATAATGAGAATGTTGACACATTGTGAAAAATGTAACCAATGTCACTGAACAATATGTACAGAAATTATTAAATGGAACCGAATGTGCTCTGTAGACTTTCACCAAAAACACAATAAAATATCGTAAGAAAAAATTTAAGTGGGGAAAACAATGCATTTGGAGTTTTCTTCTGGGAGCACACCTATAGGATTTTACAGTGAGAAGAAAGCTAGATGTGGAACTCAAAACCTTGAGATGTCAGTACAACAGGGTGGGCTAAGGACATGGTGACAGTTTTATGTTGGGATATCAGTGCTCAGGTTAATTCAAGTCAGAATGGGGGTAGAGCATGGTAGCCTACAGTGGCATGGCTTAGCGGCTTGACATCTACTCACAGGTGCACTTTGCCCCAGTAACATCAGTTACTGCTCCTGCAGTAGTTCAAGGCCAGTAAAAAGTCACAGATCAGGAAAAAAACTGAGAGAGAAAAACTGGTCAGACTTGCTCAAGCAGAACATTAGTGTCTGATGTCAAGCTGACCTTATGTATGGCTTTCAAATAGGCTCCAGGAAAACTCGCTACATTCTCTTTACTGGTAGTTTTTGTGGTTGAAGGCATAACAGCATGGCGCCAAAGGCTGAAGTACTTGAATTTTAGTATCTATTCGAATGTTTTCATTAGGTCTTTTCCCAGTTCTCTTTTCAAGGTTCCTTTTATCCCCTAAATCACAGGGTATTTTGCTTTTGTACCTTTCAGTAAATAATTATTATCATTAACTGAGTCCTCTTTAGATGTACTGTTTTACCATGTAAGGATCTGGAGCAGGGCGATGGTTAGGAAAGATGTCCTTCTAGATACTGTGGGTTTTCTGCCCTTATAAGTCTGGAATCTTAATGCTTGACTTACCCAGGGATGCTCAAGCCCTAAGAAAAACTGGCTGATGCATCCCAAACTCATATGATTCTGGTTTGTGTCAGAAAATCAATTTAATCATTTACAATGAGAAATGTAACAGCCAAGTGGGATGATATTTACGTTAGGCATGAAGGAAACCAAACAAGGATTAGAAAGCTATTGCTGTGTGAGCTTAAGTTATTGGTACAAGGAAGGGATCTGTGAGATACTTATTTACGAATTGATGGGCCTGGAATTCCCTGATTAGGTTTCAATGTCTCCTTCTCCAAAGTCCCAGCTCACAACTCACCTACTCAGTAAAATTTTTCCTACTACTTAGCCCTTAGAAAAGTTAATCACTCACTGCCAGGCTACCATAACCTTTATGCTTCTTTTGTAGCTCCAGTGACCTTATATTTTAGTACTTCTTGAGATACCTGTCTCCCCACTGGTTCAGTAATCGGGGCAGCAACTCTGTTATCCGCTCTTGTTTTCCTAGTGCCTAGCACATAATAAATGAGCCCTGGTGGCTTGATGGTTAAGAGCTCAGCTACTAACCAAAAGGTTGGAAGTTCAAATCCACCAGCCACTCCTTGGAAACCCTATGGGGCAGTTCTACTCTGTCCTATACGGTCGCTATAAGTTGGAACTGACTCAACAGCACCTAACAACCACAGCAACAGCACATAATAGAGGGCAGTGGCAGTTCAGTGGTAGAATTCCTGCCTCCCATGGTGGCGTAGTGGTTAAATGCTACGGCTGTTAACCAAAGGGTCGGCAGTTCGAATCTGCCAGGTGCTCCTTGGAAACTCTATGGGGCAGTTCTACTCTGTCCTATAGGGTCGCTATGAGTCGGAATTGACTCGAAGGCACTGGGTTTGGTTTTTTTGGTTTTATGCAAGAGACCTTATTGATTAAGATCAAGGACTACAGCCTTCAGTAAGAATTATACCTCAACATAAAGAAAACAAAAATGCTCACAACTGGACCAATAAGAAACATCATGATAAATGGAGAAAAGACTGACGTTGTGAAGGATTTCATTTTCCTTGAATTCACAATCAATGCCCATGGAAGTAGCAGTAAAGAAATAAAACAACATACTGCATTGGGCAAACCTGCTATAAAAGACCTCTTTAAAGTGTTAAAAAGTAAAGATGTCACTTTGAGGACTAAGGTGCGCCTGATCCAAGCCATGGTGTTTTCAATCACCTCATATGCACGTGAAAGGTGGACAATGAATAAGGAAGACCGAAGAAGAGTTAATGCATTTGAATTATGATGTTGATGAAGAATATGGAATATACCACGGACTGCCAGAAGAATGAACAAGTCTGTCCTGGAACAAGTACAGCCAGAATGCTCCTTAGGAGCAAGGATGGCAAGACTTGGTCTCACATACTTTGGACATGTTATCAGGAGGGACAAGTCCCTGGAGAAGGACAGCATCCTTGGTAAAGGAGAGGGTCAGCGAAAAAGAGGAAGCCCCTCAAAGAGATGGACTGACACAGTGGCTTCAACAATGGGCTCAAACATAACAATTGTGAGGATGGAATAGGACCTGGCAGTGTTTTGTTCTGTTATACATGGAGTCGCTATGAGTTGGTACTGACTCAATGACACCTAACAACAACAACATCGGAGAGACCAGGGTTTAAGTCAAAGCCAATGCTTCTCATGAGTAGTCAACACCTATTTGTCAGTGGAGGCTTGGGTGTTGCTATGATGCTGAACAGGTTTTAGTGGCGCTTCCAGACTAAGATGGTCTAAGAAGAAAGGCCTACTGATCTACTTTCAAAAATCAGCCGATGAGATCACACCGGTCTGATCGGCAACCAGTCATGGGGATGGCACAGGACTGGCCAGCATTTTGTTTGTCAGGGGCAAACTCTTTGGCAGTAAGCAATAACTCACCCTTTACCCATCTTCTCTTCTCTCTCCCACTAATCTTCGGAGTACTTTAGATCCCTGTTTCTCAAAAGGCTGGCAGCATCCATATCACCTGAAAACTTGTTAGAAATGCAGAACCTTGGGCCTCAGAACTACTGTCTCAGGATCTGGATTCTAACAAGGTTCTCCAAGTGATTTGTAATAAGGTTGGAGAATCTCTGCTTTAGATCTTTAATGATAACTGTTGCTCTTACCTCATGGTTTTCCTCTCCACCTTGTTTTCTTATGACGTCAATATCCATTGTCTTAGTTATCTATTGCTGTGTTTTAAAAAAAATGACCCAAACTTAGCGGATTAAAACAACAAACATTTGTTATCTCAGTTTCTGTGGGTCAAGAGTCTGGGCAAAACTTATCTGAATCCTCTGACTCAGGGTCTCTCACAAGGCTGCAGTCAAGGTATAAGCTGGGGATGCGGTCCTCTAAGGCTCAGCTAGGGAGGGTCCACTTCCAAGCTCACTCGTGTGGTTGTTGGCAAGGCCTCAGGTCCTCATGGGCTGTTGGACTGAAGGCCACCCTCAGTTCTTTGCCTGGTGGGTCTCTCTCTAGGACAGCTCACAGCCTGGCAGCTGGCTTCATCAGAGGAAGCAAGTGAGCACAAGCAAGATGGAAGCCAGTCTTTTTGTAACCTAAACTCAGATGTTAACAGCCCATTAGTTTTACTTTATTTTATTTGTTAGAAGTAAGTCATTGGATCCAGCCTAAACTAAAAGGGAGAGCACATTATACAAGGTAGGGCATGGGTAATAGGAAGTGGGGATCATTGGAGGTTGTATTAGACGCTGCCTATCACATCCACGTTTATTTTCAGGTAACAACTTGGCTGACGAGTTTCTACTTTAGTCACACACCTGCAGGGCCATACCTGGGACCTCAGCACCACTTGGAACTTTCCATTCTCCAAACTTTCACCCTCTGTATTTCCTGTCTTGACCACAACCTTCATTGCCTCTACTTGTCCAATCCCAGTGCTGCTACCGAATCACACTTCACAGCAAACGTGACTTTCTGAACTTTTCAGCCTTCCTTTTCTGGTCTATTAATGCCCTTCCAATCTTACTCAGAGTCCCTGGGTGGTGGAAATTCCAGTCCATCCAGAGATGCCTTGGAAGAAAGGCCTGGCAATCTAAAAAAAAAATCAGCCATTGAAAACCCTGTGGAGCACAGTTCTATTCTGACACACATGGGGTCCCCCTGAGTGAGAATCAACTCTATGGCAACTGGTTTTTATGGGGAGTTTTACTCAAAGTTCCACACAGCAGGCATCCCACAGTCTACTAGTTATATTAAAACTTCCTAAAAACCTAGAAGCACCAACATTCACTCATTCGACTTATGGGTTTGTCACCTTCCCTCCCTGTACTTTAGTGGGAAACCTGACGTTCTCTTTTTTTTCTTCCACTACCAGGTTGAAGAGCATGCCTGAAGGAAATCAGAAAACCATGCTGATTGGGCTCACAATAAATGTATGCTATCTAACTTTGTCTGGGTACCACCTCTCCTCAGAAATGTACCCCTATACAATTTACCAAGAAGCATTTCCAGAATTTTTCAATTATCCTCAAGTCCCCAAACCCACCTTCATCATTCTTGATCCACCCATAGCCCTCCTCCAATGGAAGGCTGCACCCCAGTGTGGATATCTTCACTTTAGAGTGCTCCTTCTCATCACTCATTATTTTTTGTTCTTATCTCAAACAATCCATCCTTTTGGGGTCTGAACTTTTCAGGTATCCTCTATATTTCACCCTTCCTCACTTTTTCCTTGACTTGACCTTTCCTCCCTCCCTATTGACTCCCTCCCTTCAGCTTACAAACATGCTTAAGACTCATTTACATCCTCAAGCTACTTTATCACTTTCCTTCTTTCCACTGCTAAGCTTATTTTTAATTACTTGAAAAGTGTCCTAATGCAATTAAATACAAAAGATTTTACTTTTCCTTCTAGTTGAAAACTATCCTAATAAAGACAGAAAAGTAGAATACCATATTAGATACCAATAGGAGAAAGATCTATACTTACCAACTAGGTTTAACAAAGGACCGCATTTACTTTATCATTCTTTTCCTGACACATTTTAAATTAAATTATAGTCATCATTACAATTAATCCTTCAGTACTTGTGCATGCATCTCCACAAAACAATATCATTATCACAACTAACAAAACTAATAATAATGCCATCATGTTATATAATACACCAAATTCAAATTTTCCCAATTGCGTCTCTAAAAATGTCTTCTGTAACTGGTTTGTTCAATCTAGGATCCAATTAAGGGTGATGTATTGTGTAAGTTGTTGCATTTCTTAATTCTCTTTTAATTTATAACAGTACTTCCCCCCCCCCCACTTTCTTATGTCATTGAACAGTTGAAGAGACTAGGTCAATTGTCCCTATAGAATGTCCCACCTTCTAAATTTGTCTTAATTTTTTTTGTGTGTTATTTTACACGTTCATCATCTGTCTCCTGTATTTCCTGTAAGCTGGAGGCTAAATATAAAGGTTGATTTTGATCCACATTAAATAGTTTTGTCAGGAATATTCAAAGCTGATGATATATACTGTATATTGCCCACGTTTAGTGATACTAACATTGATTACTGGGTTAAAGTGGTGACAGCCAGATCTCCCTATTTTTGAGTTACGTTTTTTTCCCCTTGTGACCAGCAAATAATCTGTGGAGTGATACTTTGACACCATGTAATGACAAGACTTTTTTAAAGATACATCTTGCTGCATTGTATCCCACTCATTAATCCTTCTTTCCACACTAGGAGGAAACTCTTCTGTAGAAGGTAACTAGTCACTTCCTTTTGATTAAAATCAAGAGCCTATGCAAAGACATCATCCTCTTTGACCTTTCTGAAGCAATATATTTTTACATCCTTTCTGAGTTTCCTTTTCCTCTGTCATCCATGAAGGTTCTCATGTCAAGTGATTTTATTCCTCTAACTGCTTATTTACATCTTTAGTAAATGTTTTTCTTCATTCTGACCCCTAAAGAGGATCAAAGTTCTATCTTTCATCATCAACATTTCTCTGTACACCCACCGCCTTTGTGATTTTTACCCACTTCCACACTGAAGCAGATCATTCAGGAATGTGTATCTGCCACTCACTGCTCTGACAGGGATCGCAATAGAAGGCCCCAGACAGAACAGGAGAAAAATGTAGAACAAAATCAACTTCACAAATAAAGACCAGACCTACTGGTCTGACAGAGACTGGAAGAATCCCAGAGACTGTGGCCCCTGGACATCCTGCTAACTTGAACTGAAGCCACTCCCGAAGTCCACCTCTCAGCCAAAGATTAGACAGGCCTATAAAACAAACAAGAACACACGTGAGGAACGGGCTTCATAGTTCAATCAAGTATACGAGACCAAATGGGCAACACCTTCCCAAAAGCAAAGATAACACGGCAGAAGGGAAAGAAAAACTGGATGAACGGACACTAAGAACCCCAGGGTGGAAAGGGAAAGGGGGAGAGTGCTGACATATTGCAGGGATTGCAACTAATATCACAAACCAATTTCGTATAAAATTTTTGAATGAGAAACTAATTTGCACTGTAACTCTCACCTAAAACACATTAAAAAAAAGAATTTATATCTCTAGCATAACATTTTTAACAGTAATCTTGAATTTCTACTGGCTTGTTTGGCATTTCTGTCTGGGGATCTGTCAGGTGTAACTTAAACTTACTGGCAACAACATTCTACATCTCTTAGTGGCAACAACATACTCCTAGATGTTCAAATTCAAAATATTGGCATTCTTTGCCTCCATTTCTGTCTCATTCCCTATATTCAACCATTTCTAAGATCTTTCATTTTTTATTTTATTTTATTGAGTTAGATTCTATTTTTATTAAGGTAAACGTGCCCATAATTTAAAAAGTCAAAACATTTTACAAAGTTTATGACAAATTAAAAAACAACCAAACAAAAATAAACCAACAGACCCCAGCCCAATTTTGCTCACTAAGTGCTACCCCCCAAAGGTGGTCATGTTTAACTCTTTCAGTGGTTCTTCTATTTACTTCCATATTTCTTAAAAAACATGTTTAAGTGGCTATTTCCTAACTTTAAATTTTTTAGACATTATCTACTGATTTCCTGATAATTAAAATTTAGCTTTCTCTCCTCGGAATATACCCTAAAGATACAAGAGCCTTCACACAAACAGATATATGCACACCCATGTTTATTGCAGCTCTGTTTACAATAGCAAAAAGCTGGAAGCAACCAAGATGTCCATCAACGGACGAATGGGTAAATAAATTGTGGTATATTCACGCAATGGAATACTACGCATCGAAAAAGAACAGTGACGAATCTCTGAAACATTTCATAACATGGAGGAATCTGGAAGGCATTATGCTGAGCGAAATGAGTCAGTTGCAAAAGGACAAATATTGTATAAGACCACTATTATAAGATCTTGAGAAATAGAAAAAACGGAGAAGAACACATACTTATGTGGTTACAAAGGGGGGGGGAGGGAGGGAGGGAGAGAGAGGGTTTTTTATTGATCAATCTGTAGATGGGAACTGCTTTGGGTGAAGGGAAGACAACACTCAAAACAAGGAAGGTCAGCCTAATTGGACTGGATTAAAAGTAAAGAGGTTTCCGAGATAAAATGAAAGCTTCAAAGGTCAGCGAAGCAGGGGCTGGGGTCTGGGGAACTTGGTTTGAGGGGACTTCTAAGTCAATGGGCAAAACAATTCTATTATGAAAACACTCTGCATCCCACTTTGAATTGTGGCGCCTGGGGTCCTAAATGCCAACAAGCGGCCATCTAAAATACATTAATTGGTCTCAACCCACCGGGAGCAAAGGCAAAGGAAAAACACCAAGGTCACACGACAACTAAGAACCCAAGAGACAGAAAGGGCCACTTGAACCAGAGACCTACATTATCCTGAGACCAGAAGAACTAGTTGGTGCCTGGCCACAATCGATGTCTGCCCTGTCAGGGAACACAACAGACAACTCCTGAGGGAGCAGGAGACCAATGGGATACAGACCCCAAATTCTCATTAAAAGACCACACCTAATGGTATGATTGCGACTAGAGGAATCCCAGAGACAATGCTCCCCAGAACTTCTGATGGCACAGGACAGGAACCAACCCCGAAGACAAATCATCAGGCATGAAAAGGACTGGTCAGTGGCGGGGAGAGAGATACTGATGAAGAGTGAGCTAATTAAATCAGGTGGACACGGGAGAGTGTGTTGGCAACTCTTGACTGGAGAGGGGATGGGAAGATAGAGAGGGAGGGAAGATGGTAAAATTGGCACAAAACGAGAGACTGTAAGGGCTGACTCAATAGGGGGAGAGCAAGTGGGAGAAGGGAGTAAGATGTATGTAAACCTACATGAGACAGACTGATTGGAATGGTAAATGTTCACTTGAAGCTTAAAAAAAAAAAAAAAAAATTTAGCTTTCTTAAACTATTTCCTCACTTCCCTCACCACATATATACCCTTCCTCTCTACTGCTTTGGTTAGCTATAAACCAAAAATCTATAATGTAGAATTGTGCTGGGAAGTGTGAAGCCCTTCCATTTAAGTGTGGCCATGTGGCTGAGTTCTAGCTAATGGTATGTGAGTAGAAGTAATGCCTTCCACTTTCAGACCTGGGCCACCAGTTGAAGATGGCACAGCTATCATAAGCTTGTTCACTCACTCAACATTGTGTATTGTATTCAGGCCATTATAGGCGTTGAGATTTGTTAAAGTAGTTGTTGTTCTTCGGTGCCGTTGAGTTGGTTCTGACTCATAGCAAACCTACGCACAACAGGACGAAACACTGCCTGGTCCTGCGCCACCCTCACAATTCTTGTTATGCTCGAGCCCATTATTGCAGCCACTGTGTCAGGCCATCTCATCGAGGATCTTCACCATTTTTGCTGACCCTCTACTCTACCAAGCATGATGTCCTTCTTCAGGGACTGGTCCCTCCTGATAACAAAATGTGTGAGACCAAGTCTTCCCATGCTTGCTTCTAAGGAGCATTCTGGCTATACTTCTTCCAGGATAGATTTGTTCCTTCTGGCAGGCCAGGGTATATTCAATACTCTTCACCAACACCATAATTCAAAGGCATCGGTTCTTCTTTGGTCTTCCTTATTCATTGTCCAGCTTTCATATGCGTATGAGACAATTGAAAACACCATCACATGGATCAGGCGCACCTTAGTCCTTAAAGTGGCGTCTTTGCTTTTCAACACTTTAAAGACATCTTTTGTAGCAGATTCGCCCAATGCAATGTGTCTTTTGATTTCTTGACTGCTGTTTCCATGGATGTTGATTGTGGATCCAAGTAAAACGAAATCCTGGACCACTTCAATATTTTCTCTGTTTATTGTTATGTTGCTTACTGGTCCAGTTGTGAGGATTTTTGTTTACTTTATGTTGAGGTGTAATTCATACCAAAGGCTATGGTCTTTGATCTTCATCCGTAAGTGCTTCAAGTTCTCTTCACTTTCATCAAGCAAGGTTGTGTCATCTGCATATAGTTGGTTGTTAATGAGTCTTCCTCCAATCCTGAAGCCTGATTTTTCATATAGTCCAGTCTCTCAGATTATTCGCTCAGCATACAAATTGAATAAGTATGGTGAAAGGATACAACCCTGACACACACCTTTTCTGACTTTAAACCTCCCAGTATCCCCTTGTTCTGTTCCAACAACTGCATCTTGATCTATGTACAGGTTTCTCGTGAGCACAATTAAGTGTTCTGGAATTTCCATTCTTTGCAATGTTATCCATAATTTGTTATGATCCACACAGTCAAATGCCTTTGCGTAGTCAATAAAACACAGGTAAACATCTTTGTTATTCTCTGTATTCAGCCAAGATCCATCTGACATCAGCAATGATATCCTTCATTCCACGCCTTCTTCTGAATCCAGCTTGTATTTCTGGCAGTTCCCTGTCAATATACTGCTGCAGCCACTTTTGAATGATCTTCAGCAAAATTTTACTTCCTTGCAATATTAATGACGTTGTTCAATAATTTCCACAAGTGGTAGGATCACCTTTCTTGGGAATGGGCATAAATATGAATATTTTCCAGTCAGTTGGCCAGGTAGCTGTCTTCCAAATTTCTTGGCATAGATGAACAAGCACTTCCTCAGCTGCATCCGTTTGTTGAAACATCTCAACTGGTATTCCAACAATTTCTGGAGCCTTGTTTTTTGCTAATGCCTCAGTGCAGCTTGGACTTCTTCCTTTAGTACCATTGGTTCCTGCTCATATGCTACCTCCTGAAATGGTTGAATGTCAACCAATCCTTTTTGGTATAGTGACTCTGTATTCCTTCCACCTTCTTTTGATGCTTTCTGCATCATTTAATGTTTTCCCCATAGCATTCTTGAATATTGCAACTCAAGGCTTGAATTTTTTCTTCAGTTCTTTCAGCTTGAAAAATGTGGAGTGTGTTCTTCTCTTTTGGTTTTCCATCTCCAGGTCTTTGCACATGTCATTATAATAATTTACTTTGTCTTCTTGAGCTATCCTTTCAAATTTTCCGTTCAATTCTTTTACTTCATTTCTTCCTTTTGCTTTAGCTATTAGACACTCAAGTGTAAGTCTGAGAGTCTCTTCTGACACCCATTTTGGTCTTTTCTTTCTTTCCTGTCTTTTTAATGACCTCTTGCTTTCGTCATGTGTGATATCCTCAGTGTCATTCCACAACCCCGTTTGGTCTTCGGTCATTAGCGTTCAATGTGTCAAATCTATTCTTAAGATGGTCTCTAAATTCAGGTGGGATATACTCAAGGTCCTACTTTGGCTTTCGTGAACTCGTTTTAAACTTCTTCAGCTTCAATTTGAACTTGCAGACGAGCAATTGATGATCTGTTGCACAGTTGGCCCCTGACCTTGTTTCTTTTTTTTTTAATTGTGCTTTAGGTGAAAGTTTATAGCTCAAGCTAGTTTCTAAATACAAAAGTTTATACATGCGTTGTTATGCAACCGTAGTTGCTATCCCTATAATGTGACTGCACATTCCTCCTTTCCACCCCGGATTTCCTGCGTCTATTCAACCGGCTTCTAACCGTTTTTGCCTTCTCTTCTTGCCTCTGGACAGGAGCTTCCCATTTAGTCTCATCTATCTACTTGAACTAAGAAGCACACTCTTCACAAGTATCACTTTATATCTTATAGTCCAGTCCATTCTTTGTCTGAAGGATTGGCTTCAGGTATGGTTTTAGTTCTGGGTTAAGCGAGAGTCTGAGCGTCATGTCTTCTGGGGTTCCTCCAGTCTCAATCAGACCATTAATTCTGGCCTTTTTCTACAATTTGAGTTCTGCACCCCACTTTTCTCCTGCTCCTTTAGGGACTCCCTGACCTTGTTCTGACTGATGATATTGAGGTTTTCCATTGTCTCTTTCCACCATAAAGGTCGGCAGTTTGAATCCACCAGGTGCTCCTTGGAAACCATACAGGCAGTTCTACTCTGTCCTATAGGGTCGCCATGAGTCAGAATCGACTCGACAGCAATGGGTTTGGTTTTTTTTTTCCCTACAGATGTGGTCAATATGATTCCTGTGACTTCCGTCTGGTGAGGTCCATGTGTATAGTCACCGTTTGTGTTGGTGAAAGAAGCTATTTTCAATGAAGAAGTTGTTGGTCTTGTAAAATTCTATCATACGATCTCCGGCATCGTTTCTATCACCAAGGCCGTATTTTCCAACTACCAATTCTTCTTCATTGTTTCCAACTTTTCCATTCTAATCACCAGTAATTATCAAAGCATCCTGATTGCATGTCCCATCATTTCACACTGCAGAAGTTGGTAAAAATCTTCAATTTCTTCATCTTTGGCCTTAGTCTTTGGTGCATAAATTTGAATAATAGTCGTATTAACTAACCTCTTCCTTGTAGGCATATGGATATTATCCTATCACTGGCAGCATCATACTTCAGGATAGATCTTGAAATATTCTTTTTGACAATGAATGCAACGACATTCCTCTTCAAGTTGTTGTTCCTGGCATAGTAGACCATATGTTTGTCAGATTCAAAATGGCCAGTACCAGTCCATTTCAGCTCACTGATGCTTAGGATATGAATGTTTATGTATTCTATTTCATTTTTGATGACTTCAATTTTCCTAGATTCATACTTTGTGAATTCCATGTTCTGATTAATAATGGACATTTGCAGCTGTTTCTTCTCATTTTGAGTCATGCCACGTCAGCAGATGAAGGTCCCGAAAGCTGGACTGCATCTGCATCATTAAGGTGGAGTCTACTTTGAGGAGACAGCTCTTCCCCAGTCGTCTTTTGAGTGCCCTCCAACCTGAGGGACTCATCTTCTGGCACTTATCAAAAAATGTTCCTCTGCTATTCATAAGATTTTCACTGGCCAGTTCTTTTCAGAAGTAGACCACCGGGTCCTTCTTCCTAGTCTGTCTTAGTCTGGAAGCTCAGCTGAAACCTGTCTGCCGTGAATGACCCTGCTGGTATTTGAATACCAGTGGCATATCTTTCAGCATCACAGCAACACACAAGCTCCCCTAGTACGACAAATTGACAGACACGTGGCCGAGTGGGGTGGGGAGTAGAAGAGAAGCATTAAACATGTTATTGGGCCAATTAACTGGAATGCCTCATGAAAACATGACTCTAAAACTCCAAACCAAGGAACCAAATGCCGTGATGTTTTTGGTTGTATATAAGCAGGCTCAGCAGCTGCTCTCTCTCTTTCTTTTTTTGTCATTGTTTGAAGTACATCTATAACACAACTTTTGCCAATTTAACCTTTTACAGATACACAAGGTATCGACAGCGATTGCAGTAACTTTATCCTTAATCAATGCAAATTTTCCATTACTGTTAAACCGGCATTTTCCCCCTCCCTCCTGCCCCTGGTAACTACTAATAAACTTTGGTCTCTACGCATTTGCCTTTTCTTGTCTTTTTATATGAGTGAGGTCATACGATGTTTATCCTTTTGTGATTGACTTATTTCACTCAGCGAAGTATCTTCAAGCTCTATCCGTACTGCAGCATATGTTAAGGCTTCATTTCTCCTACTGGCCGAATAGTATTCCATTGGATGTATGTACCACATTTTGTTTATCCATTCATCTGTTGGCAGGCATTTGGGTTGTTTTTCACCTTTTGGCTATTGTGAATAGTGCTGCAATGAACATTGGTGTACAAAGTCTCTGAGTACCTGCTTTCGAGTCTTATGGGTATACAGCTAGAAGTGGAATTGCGGGGTCATATGGTTTTTTTTATGGTAGTTTTAAGGAGCCCTGGTGGTGCAGTAGTTAAAGTGATCAATTGCTCACCAAAAGAATGGTGGTTCTGGTTCGAAACCACCAGCAGCTCTGAGGGAGAAAGATGTGGCATTCTGCTTCCATAAAGTTTTATAGCCTTGGAAACCCTATGGGGTCACTATGAGTCAGAATCTACTCAACAGCAGTGTGTTCTGGCAATTTTATTTTTAGTTTTTTTGAGGAACCATCACCCTGCTTTCCATAGTATTGTACCATTTTGCACTCCACCAGCAATGAATAAGGGTTCCATTTTCCCCACACCCTCGGCAACATTTGTTATTTTCTTTCTTTCTTTTTTTTTTTTTATTTTAGCCATTCTCATGGGAGTGAAATGGTATCTCTTTGTGGTTTTGATTCACATCTCTCTGATGGCTAGTGATGTTGAGCATCTTTTCGTGTGTTCGGTGGCCATCTGAATGTCCTCTTTGGTGAATTTTCTATTCAAGTCCTTCACACATGTTACAATTGGGTTGTTTGTCTTTTTGTTGTTAAGTTGTCAAAATTTTATATGCATTCTTTTTATTAGACTCTTCTCAAATATATAGTTTCCAAAGATATTCTCCTAGTTGGTAGCTCGTCTTTTCACTTTTTTTGTAAAGTCTTTTGATGAACAAAATTTTTATTTTTATGAGGTCCCATTTATTTATTTTGTCTTTGCTGTTTGTACTTTTGTTATTATATTAGATAATCCATTGTTGAAAGCTAGGCCTGACAGCATTGCTCCTGCATTTTCTTCTAAATATTTTTTTAGTTCACCCTTAATCCATTTTGAATTTGTTTTTGTGTATGGTGTGAGGTATGGATACGGTTTCGTTTTTCTATGTGTGGAAATAAAATTTTCCCAACAGCATTTATTGAAGAGACTATTCTTTCCCCATTGAATGGACTTTGTGCCCTTGTCAAAAATCAATTGACCATAGACGTGTGGGTTTATTTCTTGACCCTCACTTCTATTTCATTGTTCCATCTGTCTATTGCTATACCAGTACCAGGCTATTGTGATTATGTAGCTGTATAAAAACAAACAAACAGACAAAATTGCCTTCAAGTTGATTCCGACTCAAAGTGACCTTACGGGACAGAGTAGAACTGCCCCATAAGATTTCCAAGAAGAGGCTGGTGGATTCAAACTGTTGATTTTTTGGTTAGCAGCCTGAGCTCTTAATATATTTTTAAATCATAAAGTGTAAGTCTTCCTATTTTATTCTCTTCCAACGTGGTTTTAGCTATCCAAGGCCTCTTGCCGTTGTATAGAAAGTTGAAGATTGGTTTTTCCATTTCTGTAAAGAAGGCTGTTGGACTTTTGATTGGGATTGTGTTGACTCTATAGATCGTTTTGCATAGTATTGACATCTTAACTATATTAAGTCTTCCGAACCATGAACATGGAACATCTTTCCATTTATTTAACTCTTCTTTAATCTCTTTCAACAGTGTTATAAATTGTTATTATATAAGTCCTTCACATCCGTGGCAAAACTTATTTTTCCCAACTATTTTATTCTGTTAGATGCTATTGTAAATGGAATAGTTCCCCTAATTTCCCTTTGAGATTTCACATTGCTGGTGTACAGAAACTCAAATGATTTTTGTGTGTTGATCTTGTATCCTGCAACTTTGCTAAATTCCTCTATTAGCTCTAGAAGTTTCCAATTACATTTTAAGAGTTCACTCTGACTGTGTCGATAATGAGGCTACCTTGGAAGTGAAAGGACCTGTCAGAAAGTTATTGAAGTTGTTCAGGAGAGGGATAATAGTGGCTTAATCTGGGGCTAGAACAAGTGGAGATGGGGAAAAATGAATGAATTCAAGATATCTTGGGGAAGTAGAACAAATCAAACTTGCTGGTGGATTGAATGTGAGAGTTAAGGGAAAGGAAAGATGACTCCCAGGCTTTTGACTTTAGTAACTGTGTGAATAGTGTTACCATTTACAGGCAGTTCCTGGATTATAAACGTCCAATTTACAGACAACTCATACTTAAGAATGGACTGCCATAATGAGTTAAATATAATGGTTTGTAATAATGAAGACAAGCATTACTTTGTGACACTCATGAGAACATTGAGCAAGTTGGAAGTGTTTAAGTGTTTTATACGCACAGAAAGATAAAATATGTATTACTAGATACTAAGGCAAACATTTGACTAACTGATGCTAAATACAAACTGTATGTACCTGTTCTGACTTACCTACAAATTCGACTTCAAGACAGAATAGGAATGCATCTCGCTCCTAACCCAGGGACTGCTGTATAGAGATACCGACTATGGAGAGGAATAGCTTGGGGAAGGCACAGAGAAATCAAGAATTCTATTTGACTATGTTAAACTTGAAATGTTTGTGAGACAACAAAAATGTCAAATAAGCAGTTTAATCTGGGGCTTAAATGAAAGGCCTAGACTTGACACATAAATGTATGTGTCATCAGCATGAAGCCTTAGGAAATGGATGAGCCCCCAAGGAACAGAGCATATGTGAACAAGAGAAGGAGGTATTTAGAAAACCAAGATCTAGGTACTAAGGGAACTGATTGCTATCAGGGCTGTTGCTGCTCCTAGGCCTTCTTACTAGACAGAGCTAGGAAATGAGTTTACGCATAAACATCCATACATACATATATGGAGTCGTTGGAAAGCATGAACGGTTGAGCACTCGATTACTAACCAAAACGTTAGTGATTTGAACCCACCCAGAGGCTCTTCAGAAGAGAGGCCTGGCAATCTGCTTCTGAAAGGGGTCTCCATGAATTGGAATTGACTCAATGGCAACTGGTGTGTTTCATATATATATATAAAACCATGAGTTTATACTCCTACAACCAACTCTAATGCATTACCACATGGCTCATTCTAGCTTTCCCCATCCGTATTTGTACCTCTCTGACAGTGAACAACCTGACTCTTATTATTTTTGATGTATTTACTTATTTGCTTTACCTTCCTGTGTGTAGCCTGACACTGTTAGGCTGCCACCTTGCTAGAACATCCTCCTTGTGCAGACCCTAACCCCCATGAGGCTACCTTCTGGCCAGCAAAGAAGGAAAGCTCATTCTGTTTATTTATTCTACACATGTCTTATTAAGCATATCCTTTGGTATTTTGTTCTGTTGATATTTTGAAAGGGCATTTTTTTTATTACATTTTTTGTGTATTGCTTGTATTTGAAAAGGCTACAATATGTAGTCTCATTTTTTCATATTTGCCAATCTTAATTTTTAAAAGATACTTTTTAAATTTCATTGCTCTTATTTGTTATTAGTGACACTGAACATTATTTCAAGTATTTATTAGCCAATTTAATTTATGTTGTTGTGAATTTTTTGTTTACTTCTCCTTTGTGAATCTTAGTGCTTTTTTTTCCTTAACAAATCTCTTGAGGTCTTTATAAATTTAGGGGAAAATTCGCATGTATGTTGCTAACATTTTCCAGGTTAATTGACTATTTAAAATTTTCATTGTATTTTTAATTTACAGAAATTCAATTTTTTAGGTAGTCACATACACTGATCTTTTCCTTTGTAATTTCTTACATTATTCTTTAGCTTTAAATTCCCTTCCCTACCCAGAGGTCAGATAGCTACCTTTATTAATAATCTTTATTCCTGTTAAAGATTTTTAGAAATTTTAAGATTTAACTCCTTATCCACCTGGAACTCATTTTGATATATTTCTAGCCACTTTGTAGAAAATTCTAATACATTAAAAATATTAATCCTTCACCTATCGAATTTATTTGCAAATATTTTCCCCAGCTTTTTATTTGCCATTTAAATCTATTTTACATTGATTCTTGACACATAGAAGTTTTAAATTTTTTGTGATTAAATCTACTAACCTTTAGTGACTTCTACCCTTGTGTTTAAGCTTAGAAAGCTCTTCCCCACCCAGAGATTTAATAAGCATTCTTGTATTTTCTTTTTCCCTTCCTCTGCCTCCCTCTCCCTCTCCTCTTCTTCTTCTTCTTCTTCATGGTTTGCCTCAAGGCCAACTTTAGGTAAAACCAAACCACAAAACTAGCCTCAAATCACTTTGGTCTCTTGGGGGTCTTGTATACCAAGAAAAACGTGGGGTTGAGATGAATTTCTCTGCAACACACACTCCCTCCCTTCCCCTTCTACATAAAAGCAGTTCAGTGTTGAGCTTCTCAATAAGTGTATATATATCTGACAATTCATAAACGGCTGGACTATAAGGCAGCCTTTAGATATTCTGTAATATAAATTCAGCCATTTATACAGAAAGAAAGAAGAAAAAAAAATGTCCTGATTCTGATCAGATGCTGCTTGTTTCTCCCTACACCATGGGGTTCTGTTCTATGTCATTTCCTTTGAAGTCAGTGGGAGCTCTGTGCTGACGGCAACACGAACACCAGCCTCTATACATGAAGGTGAGAACTGCCATTACGATAAACTATTCGGCAATGTGGTAGAGGGAACATTGGTTTAACACACTTGGTGGCTACTCTGCAGATCCCACTGTCTGTGAGGGCTTTGTTCACCTGGAGCAAACAAGCGTTTTTTGAATCTTGACATACAAGGGCTCATTCAGCAGAGCATCCCCTGTTATGAGAGGAGGCACAGTGCTGGGCAGACATCGCAGTTTTCAGCCAGCACACAGAGGGTACTTCTCTCACATTCTCTCCATCTGTAACGAGGCTGTTTTCCAGACCCCAGCGTGGTTTTCTATAGAATGGAGAAATGCATAAATATTTTTACATGTTTGTACTCACATGGAAGGGAGGGCAAACTGCAACCATTTAAAAGTAGCCAGGCCTTTTTAAAACAGAAAGAAAGGACTCTAAGTTTTAGCTGAAGATGTTGTTTAGTGACGGATTTAAGCCTGAGAAGCTAGGAATAGAACAATGAGAGAAACTTTGACAAGAAAAAGATTGAGAAGGAAGAATAACGCACATTGCTTTTTATCTCAGGAACATTATTTTGTTAAATTGACCTTCAGAGACTTTCTCCTTCCACCCCCTTTCACAATGAGTTATGTGCCATTTATTAGGAACCTGAATCAAATGGTGGTTTCACGTTGTTATTCAACAAACATCTAAATGAGTAGAGGTCAAGGAGCAAACTGCCCAAAGTGGTTTTTCTACCAATCCCATCACACCGCTTTGAAAGAGTGGTGTTCCTTTCCTGATTCCTTCATCTCACCCTTCTGCTTCTGTCTCCTGGCCCTCGCTTAAGAAACAGCATACACCCAACTTCATGACCCCTTACTTTCAAGGACCCCTTCCAGGGCAGGACATCAGCGTTTTCTATTTGTAATTTCTCCTGTTATATGTCATTGACACGGAATAGGTATTTTTTACTTACAATTTTGAATTCTTTTTCAGAAAAGCTAGATCCATCTCTGCGTGTAGAATATCCTTTCTTTTCCCAGACCATCAGGTGGTTAGCGTATAGACAATATTTGAAGCCTTGGGACTGGGTGAGATCGTCAAGGGAGGAAACCGACAGAGGAGAAGACAAGAACTGAGTTCTGGAATACTCCAACTTTAAGAGGTTGGGGAGAAGAGGAGGAACCAGAAGACATGTCTTGGAGATAACACTGTAATAGTACACATAGAAAGGTGTCATTCTTTGTAATGGATACATCATATTCTAGTGTGTGAATATGCCTTAATTTATTTAAGCAGTCCTCTATCAGTAGCTTCTCTACCGTTCTTCCTACTCTCAGTTTGCCCTTATTCCAATCCATTTGACAGAATGCTTACGTTAATCTTGGATTGATCTTAGTTATTCATGCCTGGATGAAAGATTGGGTAAGTGCAGTACATTACATTTTAGGATGAAATACAATGCAGTTATTAAAAATAGCGATGAAGAAAATACAAAGTAATATAAAATGAATAATGCATCATATAAAACAGTATCTATAGCATAATCCCAGTTTATACACACACACAGACACACACACAAATATTAAAAAAAAAAAAAAAACCCGTTGCTGTCAAGTTGATTCCGACTCATAGCGATCCTATAGGACAGAGTAGAACTTCCCCATAGGGTTTCCGAGGAGCACCTGGTCGATTCAAACTGCTGACCTTTTGGTTAGCAGCCATAGCTCTTAACCACTATACCACCAGGGTTTCCCACACAAATATATGGCCAGAAAAAAAATGCCAGAAGTTTATCTATGAATACTTTAACATATTTCTGGGTGGTAGGTTTCTAAGTGGTTTTGTCTGTGTGTGTGTGTGTGTGTGTGTGTGTGCGCTTGTCGGTAGTTTGCAAATATCCTTTATGAAAAAATTTGTAAGTATACTTTAATTATGCTTCTTCACAGCATAAACCAACTTTGATTCTTTCTTGCCTAAAAATGTAATGTCCAAATACCTTAATTTAGTAATCAAGGCCCTTCAGATTAGAGGCTCAACTTACTTTCCCAAAGCTTTCTCCCTCTACTTAACACAAACCCTTTGTTTTAGCTAAAGGGATCTGCTCAAGTTCTCTAGGATATGCTCTGTATTTTCCTACTTTTGCACTTTTTTGAATGCTGGGATTCTTTTCTTTCTATCCTTTCCTATAATTTCTATAAATCCTTTAAGATACTTTGAGCTCCATCTCTTATTTGGTTCTAAGACCATGAATGATAGAAGAGGTCTCCAAAGATTAGTGATTTTGCCATTTATTCAGCAGTTACCACAAGCTGCTTTGCATTATTGGGACTCTTTTTCTGTGAATACATAGCCTAGCTCTCCAACTGGCATTTTTATTCTTAGAGGACAGGTTCTGTGACTTAAAATTCTTGGTGTGCCGTGTCCCCCTATGCTTTGTTCACAGCAAGTGTGCAATAAACATCTGCAGTTGTTTAGACTGTGCGTTATTTCAAATATATATAATTCAAATATATATATATATATGGGGCTGATAGGAGTCACAATCAACAGCATCAGGTTTGGTTTTGTATATATATGTATATACTTTTAAATGTATATGTTTAATAAAAATATAAAAAACATATTTATTGTTTGTAAAACTTGAAATAACCCTACATTTATTCTTTATATGTATATGTTTCTCTTTGAAGTACATCGAGCTGATTGAAGGAATAATGAAATTTCGGCATTTAATTTACTACAAGGGAAACATTTTGAATATACCTTGTTATAAACTATTATACATAGTTTATGCACTGTATACATTGTACATACATTATTATAAACTAACCATTCTTTCTTCATTCACAAAAGGTCACGGGTCTTCTCTTCACAGAATGTTCTCTTCTTATTGTCTCCTGAAATACAAAGCAGCTCTGCTCTTATTCTTTATTCCCAGGTCCTAAATATAATCTCCACATGTGCTGTGTCTTTGTAGTGAAATGCTTCCTGCCTCAGTGAAATCCAGCTCCCACGTGAATTTCTGTTGGTCGAGAGAGCAACTTGAGGATTCTGCACTTGGCACTATTTGATTTCCTTGGCATCCCTCCATAGTCACCATTTAGAAAGCTCCTGGTCGGCAGGATTTCTCTCCATCATACGCTCTGTGGAGATTAAAAAAGGATTGTATTACATTGGCTTGAAAAAGTGATGGAAAATGAAATTTGCTTTACCAAGAAAGGAAGCTTTTTGAAACTCAGATTGTCCTAACAGGGGCCCTCGTAGAGGGATAGTTCTTAGTGGAGTAACATGGTGGATACGGTGAAAGTTCCTCATTTAAATTGCCACTAATATCACAATGTTTAAAATCACTCACACAAATAACCAAAGCATAAAGTAAGTTGCAAAACAATATGATCATGTTTATGTTTTTTAAAAAATATGAGTGTATATGTACAAATAAAACAAATTTAGTTAAGATCTTAAGAGAGGCCCTAAGCACTGAAGAGCATATGTTGTTGTTGTTAGCTGCTGTCCAGTTGGTTCTGACTCAAGGTGACCCATATACAGCAGAATGAAACACTGCCCAGTCCTGCATCATCCTTACAACTGTTGTTATGCTTGAGCCTATTGTTGCAGCCACTGTGTCAATTCATCTTGAGCATATGGTGCATATTAAATAATATTCTATTGTTTAAGGTTAAAACCATACTAAAATATAAGGAAGTCCAAACAAGTTCTGATTTTGTATTTCTACGCATCCCATCCACTTGGTCTTGTCCCCAAGGAGAAATCTGAGGGCTTCTACGTATTTTTTTAATTTCTTGAATTTGTAAATTACCAAATTCTTAAAAAAATATTTTTTTTGTTTTGTTTTGGCCCTCAATTGCTGGTGCCTTAAGTACACGGTTAAGAGCTACGGCTGCTAACCAAAAGGTTGGCAGTTTGAATCCACCTTGGAAACTCTATGGGGCAGTTCTACTCTGTCCTATACGGTTGCTATAAATCAGAATTGACTCGACAGCAACAGGTTTGGTTTGGTTTTTGGTAAGTACATACTTAGTCTACATCTGGATAATTCTATATTGTTTATAAGGAACCCTGGTAGCACAGTGGTTAAGCACTTGACTGCTAACTGAAAGGTCAGAGGTTCATACCCACCCAATGGCTCCGAGGAAAAAAGATGTGGCAGTCTGCTTCTGTAGAGATTACAGCCTTGGAAACCCTATATGGCAGTTCTCTACCCTACAGGGTTGCTATGAACTGGAGTCTATTCAGTGGCAACAGGTTTTATATTGTTTATATGAACGTTGTAAAAATGGCGTGGGGTGGTGTCTGACTCTAACTTCACAAGGGGGAAGGAGAATCAAGACCAACAGCCCAAGGCTGATTCCAATGAGGCAGAGGTCAGACATGCCTCCTCTCTCCACCATTTTTACCATTTCTGACACCATCCGGCCCTCTCATGGCACTCTCTACTTCTCTGCTGGGTTTGGTAATTTGTTGCAATGGCCAAACAGAACTCACAGGCCGTACCCATGATTATGGGGTTTATTAGGGAAGCAACAGGTTACAATTCAGGTTTAGGAGTGCTCAGGACACAGTTCTTCCATCAGGACAGCCTCTTCTCAGCCATGCCTGGAGGCACAACTTTCTCTGACTCTTGGCCCCTCAGCAAATGTTAGAAGCTCTTTTAGCTCTGCTGATAACTGCTTGGAGGCATCCCACTCTACCAGTAAGCCTCGGTTCCATGGGTCAGCAAACCTAGCTCCACCAAGTGCCCAGAGGCACTCTATCCTGCCAGCAAGACTGCTGCCCGAAGGCACTCAGTTTTCTCATTCGGTGGGCTGGGAAGCCCATTACACCATTTCCTGCCTGTCTCTCCTGCTGCTGTTTCTCTGCCATAGCTTCTCACCATCTTCAGTGTTACATCTCTCACTCTCTGTCTCCTGATTCCAGAAGCTTCTCAGGCAGGGATCCTAGGTCCAAAGGACACTTTCTGCTCTTGGTTCTTCTTCCTTGGTGGTGGTGAGATCCTCTCCTCCCAACCCTGGGATGGGTCAGGGCTGGGTCCCCTGGTTGCCATAGCGGGTGGCAGGAGGGGTCCAGAGCATGCAGGAAGGGGCCAGAGGTCTAAAACGGGTGCCCTAAGTGCCTTGGCAGGCATCGGGATGGTTCATCTTAAGTGATGCAGGATGGCAAAACTGACAATCCTTTTGGTGGGCCACAATTACCTTTATGAGACCATGGCAAGAAAAGCCACACAAAAGCAATCCGTCGGACCACAATGTAAATGCACAGAAAAAGGCCTGTAAAGAAGCACTCCAAATCATTAACAGTGGTTACACCCTGGCAGAGGCATGAGATGGCAGATAGGGAGCATTAAAGGTGAAGAGTTACTTTCACAATATACTCTATGTACTTTTTCTTTCTGAGTCATTTATAATAAAAATGTAGTCATTTATTACTTGCACAATTTTTTTTTTTTAAAAAGTCTTTAAAAATAAGATGCCTCTCTTACTTTTTCTACCAGAGTTTAATATTGAAGTGCTTATATTTCATAAATGTTGATTTGGTAATCTAGGGGGCAGTTTAAGTCATCCTCCAAGCTGAGTGTGTTAAGAGTGTATTGAGTTTTCTTTCCTTTCCATTCAGTAACGTGGTTAGACTCTTGCCCACAACTGGTTTTTTTTTTTTTTTTTCATATATTGCTACTGGTCGCCATCGTTTATAACATTCATTAAGTTCTCACAGTCTGACAGGTACTGTTTAAGAGCTTAACATGTATTAATTTGTTGAGCTCTCTCAATAATCCTGTGAAGTGGGTATCACCATTACTGTTATTTTATAGGCTGGAGAGGTTTTGTATCTTAAACAACCTATGTCACACATCTAGCAAGTGATGGAGCTAAGCTGTGTCTGGCAACCTGAATTCAGATTCTGCACAGGAAAAAAGGAAGTGGAACTAGCCTGTGGTTTGAGATTTTGGTTTTATTTCATAGTTGGCATACGCACATTTGTCTAATTGGGAGGTGACTAAAGGCATCTCGGCCCGGTTGATGTGTTGGTTGAAAATTACTATTATTATGAGGACGGTTATTATAGTATTTAGTAATTATGCAGTGCTTTATACTTCAAAGGACTATGTTTTATAATCATTTATTAGCTATGTTTCACGACATCACTGTAATATAAAGAAGCACTTATGCATATTTTGCTGAAAGAGAAACTGAGGCAGAGTAAGATGGGCACCTTTTCATAAGAAATAGTGAAGGTGGAATGCAACCTCTTAAATTCCCAGGACATATGCTAAAAAAGCTCAATCTGGACAACGACAAAAGTTTAAACCTTTTAAAGGAACATGTCAGCTCCAGCATTTGTTCTCAATATTTAATTAGAAATTAAACGTGCTAGAAATTGATGACCATTCCCTTTTAGGTCCTTTATTTTTGAGCTTTTACTGCATTTGTGTAAAGTGACATTTGTGTTCAAATTGAACCTTGCTATCTCCCATTTCTCCACACAAGCACAATTTGACTACAGATATTGGTTTCTAGTATCAATATTATATTGCTTCAAATTGCTTCCATTGTCTTTGAAAAATGCCTTCTGTTCAGCATATGCACAACACTTCATGATAGCTTGCAATAAAAGCAAATTTCATGCAGAATTATATTAGAATTAAATGAAGAATTAGAAGTCTGGCAGTTTATACATTTCTCAAATAAAGACTATAAATACATTAGTATGATTGGGGAGGGGTGGAGAAGGGGGATGAGAAAGATCTGTCTACTACAGGTATTGGTATATTACAGCCCCCTATGCAAGGCCTGGAAGAAATTTATCCATTCTTCTGTAAATCTGCAATTGGGAGGCAGTCTTGCTCATGGCACATGGGAAAGACTCAATAAATACTAGTTTAATGATTAGCGTATGCCTCTGGAGACAGACTGACTAGGTTCCAATCCTGGTGCTATAACTTGCTAGCTACCTGAACTAGCTTTCTGCTGTGGATTGAATAGTCTTCTCCCAAAATATCTGTCAACTTGGCTAGGTCATGATTCCTAGTATTGTATAATTGTCTACCATTCTGTCATTGACGGGGTTTCCCTATGTGCTGTAAATCCTATCGCTATGATGTAACAAGATGGATTAGTAACAGTTATATTGATGAGATCTTCAAGATTAGATAGTGTCTTAAGCCAATCTCTTTTGAGATATAAAAGAGAGAAGCGAGCAGAGAGACATGGGGACCTCATACCACCAAGAAAGCAGTGTGGGGAGCAGAACACATCCTTTGGACCTGGGGGCCTGTGCAGAGGAGCTGCTAGTCCAGGGGAAGATTGATGACAAAGACCTTCCTCCGAAATCAACAGAGAAAGCCTTCCCCTGGAGCTGACGCCCTGAATTTGGACTTTTAGCCTACTAGACTATGAGAATAAATTTCCCTTTTTGGAGCTATCCACTTGTGGTATTCCTGTTAGAGCAGCACTGGGTAACCAAGACACTTTCCTTGTGTTTCCCTATCTGAAAAATAAGAATCACATCCAAAAGTGTTGGTTTTCATGAGGATTAAAACAGCTAGTAGGGTATTTTGAGCAGTACCAGACATGCAGCAAAATCTCTTGAAGTATTTGCTAGTATTTGCCTTTTTCTTTTCCATTCCCAAGGCAATTGACAAATAAGATTAGCTGTAACTCCGTTAAAATATTGGTGGTAATGATATTTATAGTTTTATGTCTGCACTTAACTTGCTTGCTTAGAAATGATACAACATATTACCTCAAAATTTGCTATCCCAGATAAACTACTTAAAATTATCTCAAAATATATAGGAATAAATAGCAATAAGCTGATCTAAAATCTGTAAGGCAAAATTCTACACTTGTTTCTGCAAAACATCTAGAGATCTCATATGCCAATGGTCCCAGACTCATGCCTACTGTGAAGATTTAGCGTGTGAATGAGGCCAAATCTTTGTACTACCTAAAGAAAGCAGTTGCATCTGAGCAAAACACGCTGATGCTTTGTGGGATACCCACTCAGTGTACCTGAGTGTCTAAATTTTTAAGAGACTCCAGAAATTGGGATTTTTTTTTTTTTTACATAATATTTCTCAATTTTAAAACTTTGGCTCAATTTATTTCTTGGAACAAAACTCTGTGGGTCAAATAATACACGTTTGAGGACCACTGGTCAAATCTCTGCCATATAAACTAGTACTAGGACTGGGTGGTACAAACAATTAATGTGCTAGGCTGCTAACCAAAAGGTTGGCAGTTGGAGTCCACACAGACACTCATTGGAGGAAAAGCCTGGCTATTTACTTCTGAAAAAGCCATTGAAAACTCTATGGAGCACAGTTCCACGCTGACATACATGGGGTCACCAGGATTCAGAACTGACTCTATGGCTACTGGCTGGTCAATACACAGTATTAAAAAATAATCAAAGCACAAAGAAATTAAAACATAGAATTTACTCCAGCAGTTAATTCTATGTGCATATAGTGAGACCACTCTGATTCTAAAAAAAAAACCAAATGGCTCCATGTTGGCTAGTTACAATGATGCTTACAAAAAGAAAAAGAGTAGGACAGAAAATCAACCCACTGACTAATCTTAATATGATGGATTGAACCATGTCCCAGCTCCTTTCCCTGGCTTTACTGAGATCAGCTGGCATCAGGTTACTAGGTGGTATCTGGGTATCTGGCCTGACTTGGGGAGGGGCCCATTCATTTTCACAAACCCTTAGGTATAAATTTTTTTTGCTTAATGAATACAAGTTTCCATGGTGACAAAGTACTTTTTTTAAAAAAAAAGTCTCTACCCCGACACCCTTTTAACTCAGTACTGAAATCACTCCTGAGGTTCACCCTTCAGCCAAAGGTTGGACAGGCTTATAGGGCCAAGAATAACACACACGAGGGACATGCTTCATAGTTCAATTACGTGTGCGAGACTGATGGGCACACCAGCCCAAATGCAAAGAAGGCAGGAAGCAATAGGAAAACTGGAGGAATGGAAACAGTGAAACTGGGATAGAGAAGGGGAGAGTGTTGACACATCACGGGGGTGGCAACCAACATCACAAAACAATTTGTGTGTTAACTGTTTAATGAAAAACTAGTTTGCTATGTAAACTTTCACCTGAGACCACTTAAAATGAAAATTAAGGGAACACAGTTTTTTTCATTATATCACTAGGTAATTGGTTTGTTATTGACTACCCTCTTCAAGTGGGGGTGGGGGGCAATTTAACAATGTTGCAAAGTAGATTAACAGTTTTGGGTGAAAAACAAGTTAACAAAGCTGTAGGCAGGATCAGTTTTGGATCAAGTTTTTACTTGACCCTTGAAATCAAAGTAAGATGTCTATTTTTAATTCTAATTTTATTTTACAATTTCCCCCTCTTGATCATGACTCAATTAGAATCTTTGATCAACTAAGTGTTGGTCAGGCATTGTTTAGGTTCATTGTTTCTCCGTAATCATAGGTACTGCTTTGTGAGATAACTTTTGTGAAACGTACATTATTGATTCTTAAGTTTCTTCTCTTCATCATTCCTCCAATCAGAAGGAGACCATTTCCTTTACCTTAGATGGCTGCTCATGAGCTTTTAAGACCTCAGACACCAGATAGCTTTTGTTGTCCTTAGGTGCCATCAAGTCAGTCCCTCCTCATAGTGACACTATGTACAACAAAATGAAACACTGCTAGCTCCTGTTCCATCCTCATAATCATTGCTATGTTTGAGCCCATCGTTGCAGCCATTATGTCAAGAAATCTCATTGAGGATTTTCCTCTTTTTCAGTGGCCTTCTGTTTTACCAAGCATGATGTCCTTCTCCAGGGACTGGTTCCTCCTGTGACCCTGTCCAAAGTACGTGAGATGAAGTCTTGCCATCTTCACTTTCAAGGAGCATTGTGGCTGTACTTCTTACAAAATAGATTTGTTCATTCTTCTGGCAGTCCATGGTACATTCAGTATTCTTTGCCAACACCATAATTCAAATGCATCAATTCTTCTTTGGCCTTTTTTATTCACTGTCCAGCTTTGGTATGCATATGAGGCGATTGAAAATACCATGGCTTGGGGCAGGCGTACCTTAGTCCTCAAAACGACAAAAGGAGGTCTTTTGCAGCAGATTTGCCCAATGCAATATATCATTTGATTTCTTGACAGCTACTTCCATGGGTGTTGATAGTGGACCCAAGTAATATGAAATCCTTGACAACTTCAATCTTTTCTCTTTTTATCATGATGTTACTTATTGGTCCACTTGCGAGAAGTTTTGTTTTCCTTATGTTGAGGTATAATCCATTTTGCAGGCTGTAGCCTTTGATCTTCATCAGTAAATGCTTCAAGTCCTGTTCACTTTCAGCAAGCAAGGTTGTTAATGAGCCTTCCTCCAATCCTGATGCCCCATTCCTCTTCACATAATCCAGCTTCTCAGATGATTTGCTCATCATACAGATTGAATAAGTATGGTAAAAGGATATAACCCTGACATACACCTTTTCTGATTTTAAACCACTCAGTATCCCCCTTGTTCTGTTTGAATGACTGCCTCCTGATCTATGTACAGATTCCTCATGAGTACAATTAAGTGTCCTGGAATTCCCATTTTTCATAATGTTAACCACAATTGGGTATGATCCACACAGTCGAATGCATTTGCATAGTCAAGAAAACACAGGTAAACATCTTTTTGGTATTCTCGGCTTTCAGCCAAGATCCATGTGACATTGGCAATGATATCCCATGTTCCATTTCCTCTTTTGAATCTGGGTTGAACTTCTAGTACTTCTCTGTCGATGTACGGCTGCAATCACTTTTGAATGATCTTCAGCAAAATTTTACCTGGGTCTGATATTAATGTTATTGTTTGATAATTTCCACCTTCTGTTGGATCACTTTTCTTTGGAATGGGCACAAATATGGATCACTTCCAATCTGCTGGCCAAGTAGCTGTTTCCAAATTTTGGCATAGGCGAGTGAGCGCTTCCAGCATTGCATCTTTTGTTGAAACATCTCAGTTGGTATTCCATCAATTCCTGGAGCCTTGTTTTTCGATGATGCCTTCTATGCAGCTTAGACGTCTTCGTTCACTATCATCGGTTCTTGATCATATGCTACCTCCTGAAATGGTTGAATGCCAACCAATTCTTTTTGGTACAATGACTGTATTCCTTCCATCTCTTTTGTTGCTTCCTGTGTTGTTCAGTATTTTGTCTATGTAATTCTTCAATATTGTAACTCAAGGCTTGAATTTTTTCTACAATTCTTTCAGCTTAAGAAAAGCCGAGTGTCTTCTTCCCTTTTGCTTTTTTGAATTCAGGTTTTGTACATTTCATTATAATACTTTGTTTTCTCATGGTGCCCTTTGAAATCTTCTGTTCAGCTCTTTTACGTAATCATTTCTTCAGTTCACTTTAGCTACTTGACGTTCAAGTGCAAGTTTCAGAGTCTCTTCTGACATCTGTTTTGGTCTTTTCTTTCTTTACTACTTTTTAAATTACGTTTTACTTTCTTCATGTATGATGCCCTTGATGTCATCCCACAATTCCTCTGGTCCTTCATCATTAGCGTTCAGTGCATCAAATCTATTCTTGAGATGGTCTCTAAATTCAGGTGGGAAATACTCAAGGTTGTACTTCGGCTTTTATGGACTTGTTTTAATTTCTTCAGCTTCAACTTGATCTCACATATGAGCAATTGATGGTCTGTTCCTCAGTTAGCCCCAGCCTTGTTCTGACTGATGATATTGAGCTGCTCCATCATCTCTTTCCACAGACGCAGTCAATCTGATTCCTGCATATCACATCTGGTGAGGTCCATGTGTAGAGCTGCCATTTATGTTGCTGAAAAAGCTATTCATAATGAAGAAGTCATTGGTATAGCAAAATTCTATTGAGGTCTCTGCTGCCACTTCTATCACCAAGGCCATAATTTCCTACTTCGGATCCTTCGTCTTTGTTTTCAACTTTTACATTCCTATCACCAGTAATTATCAATGCATCATGATTGCATGTTTGATCAATTTCAGACTGGAGAGTTGGTAAAAATTGTCAATTTCTTCATCTTTGGCATTAGTGGTTGGTGTATAAATTTGCTTGATATATTTTTTCCATCCTTTGAGTTTTAGTTTGTTCGTGTCTCTAAGTCTAAGGTGTGTCTCTTGTAGGCAGCATATAGACAGATCTTGTTTTTTAATCCATTCTGCCACTCTCTATCTCTTTATTGGTGCATTTAGTCCATTTACATTCATGGTAATTATGGATAAGTATGAATTTAGTGCTATCATTTTGCTGTCTTTTTTGTGTGTTTGTTGACAGTTTCTTTTTCCCACTTGATTTTATGTGCTGAGTAGATTTTCTTTATCTATTGTCCTTTCCTCACATTTGTTGTCGTTGATTTTGTTTCTGCTGAGTCTGTATTTTTCCCTTGTATTTTATTTTGATGAGTAGGATAGTTTGTCTCCTTTGTGTTTACCTTATTATTTACCCCTATTTTCCTAAATTTATAACTAATTTTTATTTCTTGGTATCCCCATATCTTCCTCTCCATATGGAAGTTGTATGATTACATTTCTTAGTCCCTCTTTATTATTTTAATGTTGTCTCCTTTTATATAATAACATCGCCGTTACACTGTGTTGGGCTTTTTTTTTTTTTATAATCTTGCTTTGTTTTTTTGGATTTCCCTTTCTGGGTTGACTTCTGGTTGCTCTGCCCAGTGTTCTAGTCTTGGGCCAATACCTGATATTATTGATTTTCTAACCAAAGAACTCCCTTTAGTATTTCTTGTAGTTTGTGTTTGGTTTGCTTTTTACGAATTCCCTCAACTTGTGTTTATCTGGAAATGTCTTAATTTTACCTTCATATTTAAGAGACAGTTTTGCTGGATATATGATTCTTGGCAGGCAATTTTTTTCTTCAAGTTTTTAAATATGTCATCCCATTGCCTTCTCGCCTGCATGGTTTCTGCCGAGTAGTCCGAACTTATTCTTATTGGCTCTCCTTTGTAGGTGACTTCGTTTATTCCTCGCTGCTCTTATAATTCTCTCTTTATCTTTGGTTTTGGCAAGCTTGATTATAATATGTCTTGGTGACTTTCTTTTAACATCTACCTTATGTGGAGTTCCATGAGCATCTTGGATAGATATCTTCTCATCTTTCACAATATCAGGGAATTTTTCTTCTGCCAAGAAATCTTCAACAATTTTCTCTGTATTTTCTGTTATCCCTCCGTGTTCTGGTACTCCAATCACTGATAGGTTATTTCTCTTGATAGAGTCCCACATGATTCTTAAGGTTTCTTCATTTTTAAAAAATTATTTTATCTGATTTTTCTTCAAATATATTAGGGCCAAGTGATTTATCTTCGAGTTCAGAAATTCTAGCTTCTACTTGCTCAATTCAGCTCCTCTGACTTTCTACTGAGTTGTCTACTTCTGTAATTTTATTGTTAATCTTCTGAATTTCTGATTGCTCTCTGTCTATGGGTTTTTCCAGCTTATTAAACTTTTCATTATGTTCCTGAATAATCTTTCTAATTTCTTCAGTTGCTTTATCTGTGTGTTCCTTGGCTTGTTCTGTGTATTGCCTCATTTCCTTCCTGATGTCTTGAAGGGTTCTGTATATTAAACTTTTGTACTCTAGGGTCACTATGAGTTGGAATTTACTTGACAGCAGTAGGTTTGGTTTTTAGTGGGTTTATTCCGCATCTGGTAATTCCAGGGATGCACTTTCATCTAGGAAAAAAAAAAAAAAGATCCCTGGATTCTTTGTTTTGAGAGCCTGTTGAGGTGATCATGGTCTGTTTCTTTATGCGACTTGATATTGAGTGTTGTCTCCGAGCCATCTATAAGTTATTGTATTAGTTTATGCTTGCTTACTGTGTCATAGCTGCTTGCTTTGTTTTGTTTTGGTATACCCCTGTGGGTTGCTTGAGTGAGCTAGCTTGATTATTTTCACCTTTGGAGCTCTGGTGTCCTGTCCCCAGCTGGCTAGAGCTGTTATCAGGTATGTCAGTCTAGGAGTCCATTCAGTTTTCTTATATGAATTCAGCTCAGGTTTCCAGATAGCTGGTCATCAAGTGTGTGGCACAGGCTCTGTCCTACAGTCTTAGAGGGGCAGGGGTGATTGGTGTATATACCAGTATCTGATTGCAGCAGGGGGTCATGCTCTGAACAAGGCAGGGGGCTGAGAGCCGACCCCTGAGTGCTCTGAGGAAAATGCATCTCTGTTCCCTAGAGCGTCCTGGTGGGTGGGTTCTGCAGAGGGACCATGGACACCCAAAGTTTTTGGTTGTAGGGTGGCCTGAGTGGAGCTACGAGTCCTTCGGTCCCTGATGTGGGTAGGTGAGGACCTTGTTTAATAGGAAAAGCAATACCAAACATCAAACACCCACCTCTCCACCACACAGCTGAAATGGTTAGAGTTTGCCCACAAGGGCCTATTCTCCCAAAATAGGCCCACACAGGTCCATGCAGAAGAGAAAGGTGCTCAAGGTCCATGGGTGGTTTATTCCTGGACAGGAGCCGCTTCTGTCCTGAGCTCCCCTGGTTAATGGAGCTAGCAAATTATTTTTTCTCCCCATTTGCAAATTTTTTCCTTCCCCAAGGCCGGAAGGATGGCTCTAGGTGCTCACCAGGGCCTATCTCAGGCCCAGGGATTCAGCCGCTGAAGCCGGCTTAGGGGTTGGGGGTGGGGGCGTGGTAAAAGATACACAAGTACTTAGCTTTTTCCGAGAGGGCCATTCTCCTCAGGTTCTGGAGGTGTGAGTAGGCTGTGTGGCTGGCTGCTTCTCCCTCAGGAAACTGCGGCCCAACCCTAGTACTAGCCCGCCACCGCCGACCGCCACCGCCGCTGCTGCTCTGGGAATGGTGCCTGAGGGCTCCCCGCAATTCAGGTCCGGCAACTCCTTTCCACTTCTGAACGGTCTCTTCCTCCCCCGCCCCTCAGTTTGTTGTCTATGCTTGCCTTTGATGCTCAGGGCTCCCAGCTTGTCACAAATACACTGGTTTCACTTTTTTTTTCGGGTCTTTGTTGTAAAGAGGGCTCACCAGAAGCGTCTGTCTATTCTGCCATCTTGGCTCCGCCTGGTGTATAAATTTGAATAACAGTTCTATTAACTGGTCTTTCTTGTAGGCGTATAGATATTATCCTATTACTAATAGCATCGTACTTCTGGATAGATCTTGAAATATCCTTTTTGGCAATGAATGTGCTACCATTCCTCTTTAAGTTGTTGTTCCCAGCATAACAGACCATGTGATTGTACAATCTACAGGTAGAAGGCAAAGCTATTAGTTGTCTGCAGTGCAGACAAGATGTAAAAGACGTAAAATAGTTCAAAGACAATGAACAGAACCAGAACTTGATAGCCTGTAAGGACTTGCTACAATTTCCTATTGAAATATAAAATTTTTCTCTACAGTCATTCCCCTCTATACAAAAAGTAATTTCAAAGCAAAGTTACTTTTTATCTAAAAATAAAGCTGTTTATCATTATTTATATAGGTGCAGCCAGAATAGTAATTTATCCTATAGGCCTTTTAAACTTACTTTGTTGGAAGTTTTTATAAGGAATCTCAGATTGAACTTGTAAAACTCTCTCCAGGCTAGGAACCCAAGCCAAGAACTTGCCACGAGATTTCACCTATAGACACAGAGATTTGGGTAAAAAAAATAAGTTCCTTAAAAGTGTCTGGTCATACCTGATTCTTTGCATATCATTCTCAAATATGATGTTCCAGTCAAAGCCTGATTATTATATTATTTCCAATTATGTTCTATTACTGAGGAGTACAGATTCTTACTGAACTTACTACAGATAATTATATTGCCATTAAAATAAGAATACTCATTAAGAGTTTTCCAATTCCAGAGTGATCAGGCAGGGAAAAAGACAAATGTTTCATTTTTATTTGCATAAATATAGTTGATTAAATTGTTATAAGTTGTAGATAGTTTAGGAGAAAAGAGAATTTTCTTATATTCAGAAAATAGAACGTTAAAACATTAGCAATATTCCATGCAAAAACTTACAATCTTTTAGTCCACTCAGTCCTACGTACAGGTAGTCCCTGACTTACAACATATTTGAGTTATGACGAACTGCACTTACAACTTCCATTTGTTTTTTTTTGTACATCTTATAATTAGTAATATGTAATACAATGTTTCATTGTGTAATTAGCTGATGTTATCATTCTCATGCCAACTCTCAAAGACAAATAAAGATTAGATTTATAAAGATACTGATAATAAAAGGCAAAAATAATGAAAACTGAAAGAAAAAAAAATGAGGTATTCGACCTATGTCAGAACCGACTTATACCAGTGTTGTTGGAACGGAATCACATTGTAAGTCAGGGACTACCCAGCACCCAGTGCCGTCGAGTCTGTAATTAACTTCTGTTCCACTTGATTCTGGATTAGCAGTTCCATGAACCCATCAGCTTCTCCACAAGTGTTTTGGAAATCTTGATTCAGTCCTGTAGTGTAAGTACCCTCATTAGAAGTAAATGCCCAAAATATTGGGCAGTCATTTCCATGTGTCTGAGACAGTCCTTTTTTGTTGAAATACTCTAGCCTGTGGTTGATTGTAAATGCTTTCACGGAGTCAAAATAAAACTATCTGCAGATGACAAAACTTAAAAATGGCTATGGTTAAAAAAAACATGGTTAATTTATTAATAATAACTTTTAAAAGCGTACATAATCTTTAACAAGAAGAGAGCTTTAGATATGACATATAATAATACCAAGCTTTTAGTTAGGATGTACCAAGAATATATCAAGATTATCAAGTTAAGAGATTCAGTAGTCTCTAGAAGGTTGTAAACATCTGAATATTAATAAAACTTCATAAGCGATGTGACTCCCTAGTTGGAAACCATCGGCCTAGATGACGCTAGATTCAAATTAAAGAAATAAAGTTTTGATCAAGTTAACATTTTTAAAAAACTCTAAAATTATAACTGAAAACACTAATTTGGTTGTCTAATATGAAGTCAAACAGTGCAAGGATTCTGATAAATAGAAACTGTGTTAGTCATCTAGTGCTGCTGTAACAGAAATACCACAAGTAGATGGCTTTAGCAAAGAGAAATTAATTTTCTCACAGTCTAATAGGCTAGAAGTCTAAATTCAGGGTGACAACTCCAGGGAAAAGCTATCTAGCTCTGTTGGCTCTGGAGGGAGGTCTTTCTCATCAATCTTCCCCTGGACTAGGACCTTCTCTGAGCAGGAACCCTGAGTCTAAAGGACTCGCTTTGCTCCCAGTGCTTCTTTCTTGGTGGTATGAGGTCCCCAACTCTCTGCTTGCTTCCCTTTCCTTTTATCTCCTGAGAGATAAAAGGTGGTGCAGGCCACACACCCAGGGAAAATCCCTTTACATTGGCTCAGGGATGTGACCTAGTAAGGGTGTTACAATCCCACCCTAATTCTCTTTAACATAAAATTACAGTCACAAAATGGAGGGCAACCACAGAATACTGGGAATCATGGCCTAACCAAGTTGATACATACATTTTTGGGAGGACATAATTCAACCCATGACAGAAACATATAATGAACAATAAGAGCATGGGCAAATCTCTAGGAACTTCCCATATAGTATAAAAACCATTTTTTTTTTTTTTTAATGTAGTATACATTTCAAAAATATTTGTATTAAAAACATTTTACACATACAAATTTAACCTTGGGAAAGCTAAGCACCTCTTCTGATTTGACAATTTTTCCCATGAAACTCATCAAGAATAACATATCAAATAAACACTTATTTCTAGCACCTCTCTTTTTATAAGATAAAAAAAAAATGCTTTGGGATTTTTTAGGGTCCTTCCTTTTTTTTTTTTTTTTTCCTGAGAAATCTCAAAGACAGTTTTAGCTAAAAAATATATCATTTAGGATTTGATTTTGGGGTGGCAAAGGATCAAATTTTTCAGGGATTTGAACAGTTGATTAAACAGGATCATGGGTTACTGGGAACCATACTTAACCTACCTATTCAACCAAAGTGACAGTAAACAATTTCAAAAGTAAACTAGCAAGTAACATGATTATAAAGAGCCTCTGCTCTTTTAAAATCGAGGAGGTTTTTATTGTTAACTCTATCTTCCGGCCTCTTAAATTTCCCCTAACTGGCTTAAATAGAAAGTGCTTTCTTAGGCCTTTTTACTATTCCAAAACCAGGCGGAGTTTCTGTTGTCCTGCCCAATCTCAAGTAGTGATTCATTAGAACCTCCATTCTAACTCCATCAATGTCAACTTCATCTATCTCCTTTTTAAACAACTGTTCCCCAATTTCTACCTTGCTAGGAAAAAAAAGAGCTCCTCAATTCTCCCCTATATATTCTTGCAGCATAACCTTCCCTTGGGAATCAACTTAGCTTCATTTGTTATCTGCTTCTCCACATTACTTTTTCCTTTGGAAGGGCACAAAGTTGTACTTCAAGTTTCAAATCTAAACACTGCCACATCTTGGTATCTTTTCCCAATTCTAAACCCAGCCCTGTCTCAGGTTCCTCCACACATTCTTTCGATAGGGGTTTGGGCTTCAGTTTGGACAGGCCAGAATCAGAGGCTGGCTCATCTCTTGCTTTCATTTTGCCCATTACAGACAACCATAACCAAATTAACCATCCAAGAACCAAACCTTTCTCATTTCCCTTTCTGTGAATCTTCTGCAACTTTCTATATCCATACACAACCCTTACACCATAGCTTCTTAATGTGATTATAATGGACACATTCATCAACAGACCCAAATATATATACCTTGTCTGTGATATATAAGAAATAAAAAAGAGAAGTACATAAATTTAAGTTATAATGAATATTCATTAATTAACTCAATTTAGTATCACTTTAAGGTTTTAAGTTACCTGAAGATTTTGGAAATTATCTTCAAGTCTGTATACCACAAAATGCAATTGCTACTGAGATAAAGCATGTCAGAATTATGATATGATTCAATTAAGCACAAATTTATGTTATTCATAATCTTAAATATTTAGTAGAAGTAATGCTAGCTTGTTCTATCAGTAAATTTGTATAAGTTAGTGTGATGGTTAAGATTGTGGGTCATCTTGGCTGGGGCATGATTCTCCATATTTATATGTGATCACCCCCATGATGGAATCTGCTGTGAGTAGGCAATTAGTTCAAAGGGAGTTTCCATGGGTGCGTGGCCTGCATCTGAATATAAGCAGACATTCTGGCTTTTGCCTTCTCTGGATCCTGCAGTTGCCTCCTGTTCTTCTGAGCTCCAGTTCTTGGGACTTGAGCTAGCAGTTTACCTGCCAATCTTGGGATTCATCAGTCCTCACAGCCTGTGAGCAAGAGCTCTGCTCTCCCACCTATCAATCTTGGGTTCTCCAGCTCCTGCAGCTACGTGAATCAGGAGAAGCCTGGTAGTCTTGCCTGCCAATCTTGGGATTTGTTGATCTTCACAGCCCGTGAACAAGAGCCCTGCTCTCCAACCTACTGATCTATGGATCTATGGACAAAATATTGAATGAGGCAGGAAGTGTCAAAAGAAGATGGAAGAGTCACTGTACCAGAAAGAATTGGTCAATGTTTAACCGTTTCAGGAGGCAGCATATGATCAAGAACTGGTGGTACTGAAGGAAAAAGTCCAAGCTGCATCGAAGGCATTGGCAAAAAACAAGGCTCCAGGAATTGATGGAATACCAACTGAGATGCTGCAACAGATGAATGCAGTGCTGGAGGTGCTCACTTGTGTATGCCAAGAAATTTGGCAGACAGCTACCTGACCAATTGACTGGAAGAGATCCATACTTGTGGCCATTCCAAATAAAGGTGATTCAACAGAATGCAGATATTATTGGGCAATATCATTAATATCACATGCAAGTGAAATTTTGCTGAAGATCATTTAAAAGTGGTTGCTGCAGTGTCTTGACAGGGAACTGCTGGAAATTCAAGCCAGATTCAGAAGAGGATGTGGAACGAGCTATATGCATGGTTGCTGACGGCAGATGGATTTTGGCTGGAAGTAGAGAATACCAAAAAGATGTTTACCTGTGTTTTATTGACTATGAAAAAGCATGTGACTGTATGGATCATAACAAATTATGGATAACATTGGGAACAATGGGAATTCGAGAACACTTAATTGTGCTCGTGAGGAACCTGTACACAGACTAAGCAGCAGTTGTTAGAAAAGAACAAAGGGATACTGTGTGTTTTTAAGTAGAGAAAGGTGTGCATCAGGGTTTGTCTTAGTCATCTAGTGCTGCTATAATGGAAATACCACAGGCGGATGGCTTTAACAAAGAGAAATTTATTCTCTCACAGTCTAGGAGGTTAGAAGTCCAAATTCAGGGTGCCAGCTCTAGGGGAAGGCCTTCTCTCTCAAGGTCCTTGTCATCAATCTTTTCTTTGTCTAAATGCTTCTCAGGTGGAGGGACCCTGGGTCAAAAGAAGGTGCTCTGCTCTTGGCGCTGCTTCCTTGGTGGTATGAGGTCTCCCTCTATCTGCTCGCTTCTCTCTTTTACATCTCAAAAGAGATTGGCTTAAGACACAATCTAATCTTGTAGATTGAGTCCTGCCTCATTAATATAACTGCCGCTAATCACATCTCGTCGACATAGAGATAGGAATTACAACATATGAAAATCACTTCAGATGACAAAATGGTAGACAATCACACAATACTGGGAATCATGGCCTACGCAAATTGATACACATACTTTTGGGGGACACAATTCAATCCATGACAGGGTTGTATCCTTTCACCACACTTACTCAATCTGTAAACTGAGCAAATAATCCAAGAGGTGGAGCTATGTGATGAATAACACAGCATCAGGATTGGAGGAAGACTCATTAACAACTTGTGATATGCAGATATACAACCTTCCTTGCTGAAAGTGAAGCGGACTTGAAGCACTTACTGATGAAGATCAAAGGCTACACTCTTGAGTATGGATTATACCTCAACATAAAGAAAACAAAAATCCTCACAACTGGGCCAATAAGCAACATCATGATAAATGGAGAAAATATTCAAATTGTCAAGAATTTCATTTTACTTGGTTCCACAATCAATACCCATGTAAGCAGCAGTCAAGAAATCAAAAGACACATTGCATTGGGCAAATCTGTTACAAAAGGCCTCTTTAAAGTGTTAAAAAAGCAAAGATGTCACTTTGAGGACTAAGGTGTGTCTGACCCAAGCCATGGTATTTTCAATCGCCTTATATGCATGCGAAAGCTGGACAATGAATAAAGAAGACCAAAGAAGAATTGATGCCTTTGAATTATGGTGTTGTCAAAGAATATTGAATATACTGTGGACTGCCAGAAAAATGAACAAATCTGTCTTGGAAGAAATACAGCCAGAACGCTCTTTAGAAGCGATGATGGCGAGACTTTGCCTCCTGTACTTTGTACATGTTATCAGGAGGTACCAGTCCCTGGAGATGGATATTGTACTTGGTACAACAGAGGGTCAGTGAAAAAAAGGAAGTCCCTCAACAAGATAGACTGACATAGTGGCTGCAACAATGGGCTCAAGAATAGTAATGATTGTGAGGATGGCATAGGACTGGGCAGTGTTTTGATCTGTTGTACATAGGGTGGCTGAGTTGGAACCGGCTTGATGGCAACTAATGACAACAATAAAGATTTTGGAAATTATCTTCAAGTCTATATACCACAATATGTAATTACTACTGAAATAAAGTTTGTCAGAATTATGATATGATTCAGTTAAACACAAATTTACATTTTGCATGATCTTCAATATTTAGTAGAAGTAATGCTAGCTTGTTCCATCAGTGAACTTGTATAAGTTAGGAAAAGCATACCCAAGTAGAATAAAACGTACGCTTATATTATACTTAATATTGATAACTAAAAGATAGCAGCTTTTATTGAAACCAGAATTATTAAACTAGTCTAGTTTGCTAAAGATTTATGTAAATTATATGAACTTCAATTTTTTAAAAAAATTATGGATCAGTTTCTATAATAAAACTTTTTATCATTGAAAGCATTTGAGGTTCAATTTGCTTAATTTTGGGGGCTTTTTGGAATACTCAATTTGTATAAGTGCTTATTTATCTCTAAATTAATCAAAATAAAACTCCTCGAAGGGGTATTTTAGTCTGATTTAATAATAACACCTGGAGGTAGAAAAATATTACATATATCTGTACATGCTTTAAGGAATCTTTTCGAGACACAATTTTTAAAATATTTTCATTTTTCTGAGGCCTCATTATACTAATCAAAATAAGTAATTAATTCTTTTTTTTAGTGTACTTTTCAAATGAATTAATGTATATTAAAAAGCGTTTCAAAGTGTCCACTAAAGGTCCAAATCATGCTTAATGAAATTATGCCATTTAGAAAGATAAACGCAAGACCTAGGGATGGGAGGACACAAAGGAAATGGTTTTTTCCTACAACAGGAGAGAACTGAGACATAAGACGACCACATGAGAGCTGGCAATGGGCAGTGCTGGGCCCCTAACCTGACAGCAGGTGCAAAAACTGACAGAACACCCTCTCTGGATCACAGCCAAGATCTCAGGACAAAAACAAGATGGAAGGAGATCCGCTTTAGCTTCACAGGTTACCCACAACAAAGCCTTCCCGAACACACGATGGTCCTGTGAGAATCACAAACTCATCAGTCTTAGAGGCCAGCCTGAACAACAGGCCTACAGGGCTCACATTCCCATGTTCCACCCCATGATTCTCCCCTTCAGAACAATTAACAATTTTGGACAGCACAACACAAAATAAAGTAACTGGGAACCCAGTTCCCTAAAGTGGCCACTGCAACTCCAAGTTGTCTTTGGTAAGGTTGACCCATTTTAACAGGAAAACAAAGAACAAACAAAAAAACAGGTTCTGGATCCATAATTTTTAAACATATCAACTTGCCAAAGTCCCAGGTGGAGGTATCCCAGACACTTGGGACTTAGCTGAACCCATTTAAACAAAAACAAAACTACCTAAGGCCTCTGTCAGACTCAGTACAACTTTCTTTACCAGAGCAGTCTGGTTCCCCCTTGACCCAGTCCTAGGAGAATGTTTAAATGAAGCAAATGGGAACCAATAATGAAATATGGGCACCAAACGAAAGTTTTTCAGAGTGGAAAAAATCAAAGCAATTGGGAACCCAGTTCCTCAAAGTAGCCACTCAAAATTCAAGTCATCCTTGGTATAGTCAACCCACTTCCAAGAAACATGTGGCTTGAGAGTGAAAACAGATGGAGCTCGTGTTTAAAATCTCTAAGATGACTATATCTAAACCGAGGTCTCCGTAAAATGGCTATCTGAAAGCACAGAGATCCATGCCCCTTACCCCAAATAAACAGAGCAAAAGGATGACATACCATGGAAAAGACCTAAAACTGCTCAGATCTAAACCCGGAGAGTTCAACACAAAAGGAGTGGAATTCAAACCTGGGAAAGAGTCACCAAGTTCCTCAGCTGTGGTGGAAGAACAACTGGGCACAAAAGGCCCTCGTGGGGTACCATCACTTGATCTCTCACCAGCAGCAAGTGGTCCTCGGTGATCTGCTACAGGTTCCATTTCTAACACCAAAACTATTAAAAAAAAAAAAAGAAAGAAAGAGAAAATTAAGACATAGGGTTTATTCCAACAGTTACATGCATATAGGAATACCATTTTGATTCTAAACAAACAAATGGCTCCATGTTGGCTAGCTACAATGAAGTTTATAAAGAGAAGAGGAGGGTGTAGGATAGAAAATCAACCATTGGTTAATCTTAAAGTGATTGAACCACCCTCCCCGTCCCCTTCCACACACACCCCTCTGCTGATTTACTGAGATCAGCCAGCATCAGGTTACTAGGTAGTCTCTGGCCCGACTTGAGGGGGTGGTGGTGGTGGCACTCATTTGTACAAATCTTTAAGGTGTAGTTTTTTCTTTTTTTTCTTAATGAATATAAGTTTCTATGGTGGCGAAATACTTTCTAAAAAGTACCTGAAAAACCTGTTTATTTACATATTTGTAGCTATACCAAACCAAAAACCGGTTGCTGTCCAGTGGATTTCAGCTTATAGCAACCGTATCAGACAAAGTAGAATTGCCCCACAGTTTCCAAGGCCGTAAATCTTTATGCAAGCAGACTGCCAAATCTTTTCCCCCTGGAGCGGCCGGTGTGTTTGAACTGCCGACCTTTCGGTTGAAGGTCGAGCGCTTTAACCACAATGCCACCAGGGCTCTTTTGTAACTATAAGACTTCTTGAAATTAAAATTAAGGGCGCACACAGTCTTCTTCATTACATCAGTAAGTAATGCGTTTGTTATCGACCACCCTCTTCAAGAGGCACAGCAACGTTGCAAAGTAAATTACCAGTTTTGGGTGAAAAACAAGTTAACAAGGCTGCAGGCAAGATCAGTTTTGGCTGAGCATTTTTACTTTTAATTTTGGGCTCATGGGCAAGAGACACCCCTTGAAATCAAAGTAAGATGTCTATTTTTTTATTTTATTTCACAATGTGTACTAACAGTACAGTATGCTGTTGTTCAAATCAGCAAATGCTTTTTGAGCACTTGTGTCAAGGCACGAATAAAACATGAAGAGGACAAAATATGATAAAGTCTTCATGAAACTCACAAGTCTAATGGGGAGATAGGCAACAATATCGCAGAAGAGAGCGAAGAATGCTATATTAAAGTGTAGATCTCAGGTCTTAAGCCGGGTGGTTTAAGTATTTGATCAGGCTCACAAACAAACAGAAAACAAACAAAGAAGCCCATTATTTTAAAGCTTGGGGAAGAGTGGACACCCAGGTAGATGTCTCTTTTGTTTAACAAAACACCTTAATGGAAGTTTGGGGTGGGAGCTATGCCACAGCCTTGCACAGTTCCAGGGGGTCCGCACTCCTATCATGGTCTGTGCAATTGGCACCCCCTTGAGCACCATTCACATTGTATTCTTTGTGAATGGTACTCCCTGGAATTGTGCAACCTGGTGATTCTGTCAACAAAGATAGGCCTGGAATCTGGTTTGAGATGGGGATTGAGAACCAAAACCTTCTACATGATAAAGTAACAGGAATTTTAAGTCTTGCCCTACTGGGTGGAAGGAAGAAAAATGAAGGAGTGCCTGGGATGGGGACAAAAAAGGGTTTGGAGAAGAGACCTCTAGGATTAGGATGGGTCAGCAACCTGGTAATAACCTGGAGTCGAAGAAAGTCAACCAGTGAGAAGTTCCCTGTGATTTCTAAAACAGATGCATGACATCCTCTATCATCTCCTCGCAGTTCCAGGAGACACTGACAAATGAATTCAACTTTTTCTTTGACATCAAGTATGGTCTTTCAGTGTCTTATGTATGAATCAGGAGATAACCAGGAAAGCTTTTAATGCCTGGGCTCACATAGCAACACCTGGTAAACAGACACTTCTGTAATGACTTGCCTTTTTACTGTTTTTCTTCAAATAGCTCAAAGTGCTTACACTTTTATTTCTTCATTTGTTCTGACATTCCAGTGTAGGAGGAGCAGATTTATGACACCATTTTTTATAGATGGAGAAATTGAAACAGAGATTAAATCGCTTACTCAATGTTGCATAGTTGGGGTGGTGGAGACCACACTGGAATTTGGTTCTCAAAGCTCCTGCCACAAAATGGAAGGAGCATAGGATTTGGAATTAGAGGGATCTTTGTTTGAACAATCCTGATTCTGCCACTTAACCAGAATGTGGCCTTAAGTTGGTCACTTCACCTAAGTTTCAGTTTTTCTCATCTGAATAATGAAAACCATAAAACCTCATAGTAGTATAGTGAAAATTGAATTAGAAAATCCATATAAAGCCCCTGGCACAGAGTAGTTCTCAAAGGACATTAGTTCCCCACCCATCCCAATATTATTTGGTTAAGTTTCTGTACAAATTTAAAGTAATCAAAAAAGGAATCTGCCATTAATGCTATTTTTTTTTTCTAGCCTCATCTCCCTTTGAGGGCAAAAAATAATTAAAATGCTTCAAGACATTATCTAGTTCAGTGGGAAGAATTTCTGCTTCGACAGAGTAATATGTGGAAGACAGTAAAATGCAGTGGTTCTCAAACTTGTGAGTATGTCAGAATCTCCTGGAAGGCCTGTTAAAATATGGACTGCTGGGTCCCACCCCAGAGTTTCTGATACACAAGGACTAGGGTTGGGCCAATCATTTGCATTTGTAACCCGTTCCCAGATGATGTTGAAGTGGCTGGTCCAGGGACTTCACTTTGCGAAGCCACGGTAGGCTTCTGGGGGTGGGACCAAGCAATCTGTGTTTTAACCAGCCCTCTAGGTAATTTTGATGCACTGACAAGTTTGAGAACCACTGGCATGGTGATGAACAGCATTTGAGAAGACAGACTTGCATTAATATCACGGCTGCAACATTTATCAGTTAGATGACCAGGTTAAATGACCACCTCTAGTACCTCTCCGTGGGCACAGAGCCTGACACTCTGTGATTCAGGATTCTACTCAATACTCCTCTAGGGCCTGGGTGGAAACAGAAGACTTCAGTCCTGCCAACCCAGGCTCTGCTTTTTACTTCTTCACACCCGGAAGTAAGAAAGGCAGCTTGAATTTGGGTATCAAGGAAGTATCACAAAAATAAAATAATTAAGATTACTTCTAAGATCACAAAAATAAAATACATAAAACTGCACTATAAATAAAGCCAATAGTAATGGCATTGTTTGCATCTGAAATTTGTAATAATGAGTTCTGAACTATTTTCATTTCCCCTTACTAGAAAATTAAAAAAAATCTTCCACCCACACAGTTTCAAGAGATACTTGTAAATTTGTTTTGCAGATAGTGTGCATACTAAGAGGCATTTTTTTTTTTTTTTCCTGTGTCTGGGCTCAGATACAGAATCTGCCTAAAATGTTCTGTGCCTTTCTGATTTTGTGGCTTTTTCTTTCCTTACCTCCCTCCTTTGCCTGCCTGGCATCTGACTCTGTGGGTCCTCACATTTTCTCGGTTCACAGCTTCAGAAGCATTCAAGCTGGCCCTGGGTCATTCTTTGGCTCACTTACCTTCAATTTTCACATTGCAAAAACCTCTGTTTCTTTGTTATTTCTTAAACTGACCTTTTCTATTGCTAACCCACACTTTTCCTAATCACCCTCTGCTAGAGTGACTCCACTAGAAGAGAAATTGTTCCTATTGTCGATGAGGTATAAGAATTGTTGATCCTGGTGGTGCAGTGGTTAAGCGTTAGGCTGCTAACCAAAAGGTCAGCAGTTCGAATTCACCAGCCGCTTCTTGGAAACCCTGTGGGGGCAGTTCTGCTCTGTCTTACAGGGTCACTATGAGTCGCAATCAACTCTCCAGCAATAGGTTTTATAAGGTCACTATGAGTCGGAATCAACTCCACTGGCAAGGGGTTTGGTTGCTTTATCTTGGTACGGGGTACTCTGCCACGTGTTTATCATGCATTATCATCTAGAATTCTTCCAACAGCCCCCCCTCCCACCACGTATATATTCGCCATTTTTTAAATCGAGGCTTGGAAAAGTTAGGTAACTTGCCCTGGTGAAAAATAACCAGAACCAGGTGGTGTGATTCCAGAGTCCCTCAGCTCTTGTCCTCTTTCGAAATTGCAAGTGATTATGGAATATGATTTGGTCCTTGCCCTAAAAGAACTTAAATATTTCGTTGAGGGTAGATGAGATTTATATACACAATATGAGTTAAAATAAAACCAAAAGCCAAGTTTGTGGTATTGGGTTTGGAATCTTTGACCAGTTTTTTCTTCTGCAAGACGTAGGTAATAGCACCAGCCTCAGTGTTTTGGGAATGATTCAATAAATTAACATAAGGGAAGCGCCTATTGCTGTGTCTACCACACAGTAAGTGTTCAATAAATGTTAGCTATTATTTTTTTTAAAGGAATAAGATTGGAGTGGAAAGAACACTGGAGACAGCCGGGAGGCCTAGTGTCTGCGCTGGATTCTTGCAACTAAATTCTCTGAGCCTCGATTTCCTCGTCGTTGAAATAAGGTGGCCGGAGTAGAACAACCCGGACACGAGAAAAATAAAGGGTGCGGGGTTGTAAAGGGTTAAGGTGGAGCCGCGGGGCGGATTAGGTGCAGATTTGCGGGAGCGGGGCGGAGAGGCCCCGCCCTTCCCCGCCCCGCCCCGCCCCGCCCCGCCCTGCCCGGGAGGCCCTGGCAGCTCCAGCCCGAGAGCAGTTCCGGTGCCAAAACCCTTCCCTCCCCGCTCCCCCGGAAGTGCTTTTCCAAGGTTCGGGCCGGAGAGAGGCCTTGTAGGCATAGCAGCTGAAGCTCGAACGGCTCTCAAGTGGGGGCTCCAGCCAGGGTTGGAACCTGGGGTTCTGCGCTCCCTGACCCGCGCCCTCTCCCCTCCCGGCATGTAGGCCGACGGTGAGTGGACGGGGGAGCAGACTGGGACGACCTCAGGCCCGCGTTGGGGCGCTTTCGGGCCCCCGCCGCCCTCTCTGGGCTCGGGGCTGCGGGTTCGGCTGTCGGGGTCCGAGGGAAGCGGGTTGTGGGCCGCCGCGGTCTCCGCCGAGTCGTCCGGGCGGGAAGTAGCGGGGCAGCTGGGCCATGGGGATGGACGGGGCGGAGCCGGGGAGGGGGTTCCCGAAGCTGTTGTTGTTTTGGGACTCGGGAGTGGGAATAGGCTGGGCCTCGGTCGGTCCGACTCCCTTCGTTTCTGCTCCCCCAAGACTTAGCGCCGCCTCCCCAACTTGGTTTACGGTGTCTGTCTGGGAGCTAGCGACTCGGACACCAGACTCAATCTTGGGCTCCAGTCCCCGACTTTGGTCTTCCATGGGTTTGTTCTCGGGTTCAGTAATTAGCCCAGGTCTCAGGGGTGTCGTCTCCTCAGTTGCAGGGTGGGGCGTTGCGTGCGTAGCTGCTGGGGATCTTTTGCGATGCTTTCTACGGAGACCCGCTTTGGGGTTGTGCTGGGCCGATTTGGACGGCGCTCTTAACGGGTTTTGGATACGTAGGTCACGGTGGCACCGGCTTGCCTCACATGATCTTTACTCACTTAAAAGCTTGCTGAAGCGTTTATTGAAGTCACTTCAAAACAAAACAGAAAACTTACTTGGGAAAAATCAGTACTTCACGTAAGCTCCCGTATTTTCTTGCAGACTTAAAAAAAAAAAATGATGCTCTTTTCACATCTGCACTCCTGATTCCGTGGCTACCTGAAGTCACGGTTGTATGATGAGTTCAGCCTGCGGTTGTTGCATGTTTTGGAATTGCTTGCAAAGGGTTGAAGAATTGTATACCTTCTGTCCCGAAGTTTATTTTCATACTTGAAACTGTTATTTTCCTTCACTTAAAAGAAAATTTTTTCTTGTTTACTCCTCAGAGGTTTCTTACATTGTTACAGCTGTTGCTGCAGTGCAGAGAGAGGTTCACACAGGTGGGCAGAGGAGGGTGTGTGTGTGTGTAACTTAGGAAGTGTTTACCTCGAATAAATTGAGAATTTCCTAGAAGAGAGGGTGGATGTAGTTATTTTTTGATTTAAATAATATAGACTTGTTGAAAGATTATGGGAAATAAGATTTTCCCATTTCGAATGGTGATTTAAAAAAAAAAAGAAAAAATTATGGCCATAAGAGAATGTAGTTACAGCAGATTATGGCTATGAGCAGATGACTTTTTTTTTCTTTTTTAAATTTTTTAGTGTGAAGTATACATTGACCATCTTCATGAAACTAGTGAAGTTTCTGTACTTTTCTGCACCTCTTATCTTGTGGTTATATTAGGACTTATACTACAGTTATTTTGGTGTACTTATTCTCCTTTCCTTCAATGTATGGGGAGGTAATATCATGAATTAGGGAAGATAGACTGAAGTGAGTAGTTCTCCTATGCAAAGAAAATTTTATCTCAAAGGGTGGATATTTTTTAAAAACTCTCTGGAAAATATTGTGGAGGGAAGATTAGTTGCTTGACTTACAGGAGCGCTGTAGATTCCTAACAGCCTGAATTGCTTAATTGGTTAAAGCATAAAGTTGGAATATTGAAATTAAGAGAATTTGGAGAAAGAGTTAAGTTAGATATGATTACAGATTTGTACTGAAGGTTTGATAGTTAATATGGTTTGAAAGGAAATAGTTCAGGAATTGTAAGAGCAGAAAAAGATGACAGAAATCAGATGCTCTTAGGCATTGTAAATTTTATTATATTATTCACGTTAATTCAACAGATAGTAAACCTTTGCTGTGCATCAGCTTATGTTAGACAACCATGTAGGAGCATAAAAAGATACAGCCATAGCAACTCAAATTTCGGTTTTGGCAATAATTTTCTAAGGTGTCAGAAATCATGAAGAAGAGAATTATATTGTTTAGGCAGTTGGGACTTAACGTTGAAGATGGGTGTTGCTAGCAGTGAAAAACACTGCTAGGCATTATAGGATACAAAGATCAAGCCTTTGGTTTCAGGGATTTGAAATCTGGTAGGAGGATGTAAGATGTTTGCATAAATATTTACAACATAAAGAAATATATGTAAATACCCCATGATCAGTTTGACCCAAAGTTTGGAGTTGTACAAAAGGAAAAAGGGTTCACTTTCAGTGGGAGTAATAATGGGAAATGTGGAAGTATAGTAATACAAGGATAGTGCGGGAGCTACTGTTTATTGAGCACTTAGTGAATGTCAGGCCTTATGTTAGCTGCTTTACATGTATTTTCTAAGATGACAACAGCCGTGTAAGCATCTTTCTTAGTAATGAGGCCACTGAGGCTCAAATATGTTAACTTGCCTAGGTTTTTGTAGCTATCAGGTAACTAGTAACCTGAGTTCTAAGACAAAGATTCAAGGGTTGGAAGTAGTAGGTGGGTGAAGAAGGCCTTTCAAATAAAGAGAATGGCGTTAGCAGAGGCGTGGAGGTGGGAAGGTACACTGTGTACTCAGAGAAAAGCTCGTGGACCAGGTTACTTAGGATATAGGGGTCATTTTGGGGAATAAGAGATCAAGTTTGAAATTTAAGTTGCAGCTGGATTGTGGAGCATGCTTAAATGCTGTATTTAGGAGTTCAACATTTGGGAAGTGATAAGAAGCTATTGAGGTCTAATTGTGTAGTGTGTAGAATGATCTGTTGTGGAAAACTGACTTTGAATATGGTATTCAGGGCAAGGACAATGGCAGTGGGATGAGAACAGAAGTTTAACAGTAAGAAGACTTGGCAATTGATTTAGTAGGTGGGTGAGAGGGGAAATCATTGGGGAAGGTTTGGAGGAGATGGAAGTAGATTATACTCTCTAGCTGTGGGCGATGGTGATGGTGATACTTTCACTAGAACTATGGGCAAGGAGGTGCATAATGAGATCAGCATTAGATACGGTGAGTTTTTTTATATACTTGCTAAACATTGGAAATGCCCAGAGTCTTTTGGAAATGTGGGTTTGTAGTTCAAGAGTGAGATTAGTGCTAGGCATATATTAGACGTGGGTGTAGGGGCATAATGCATATAGAGGTACTAGTTCAATCTGTGTAAGGAGCTGAAAGTGCCAAGGGAAAAAGTGTAGAGAGGAAAGAAAAAAAAGAAACAACTTTATTTTACGTGGCATCTGTTTCAAAACAAAGACACTTAAGTAGATTATTTTATGCAATGGATGAGAGTTTGATAAGTCTGTGAACTATACCCTCATCTTGCAGATTCATAGGGAGTAAAAGGAACCTAATCATTGAAAATCCAATTGGAAAGTAAAATTTCCTTGCTGTTGCTAGCAAGCATACTTCACTACAATTCCCTTATTTCAGGGCAGACAAACTGTTTCAGAATCATTTGTTCCAGAGTGTTAGATGTTGGTTACCTAAGCGCTATGTTTGGTCATTTCTTTAGACATTTGTTTGACAACTGATAGGTGAGGCTTTGGAAGCAAATCTCTGACACAGTATTCCATTTATTTCTGTGTATGACTTGATTTTGTTTTTAGTATCAAGAGCTTTTGAATATTAATTTTTGTGTTCCCATTACTACCGTCTGTTAGTATTACCTTTCACAGAAAATAGTATTTAATTACATATTTTTCTTTCACCTTTCTCTTTTATAAGTACTTTTGATTAACATGAGTAGTTTTGTCTCTAATGTTCGTAAATAGTCTGATTATTTTAGGGGGGTAGGATCATAAGATGTTTTTATCTGTCATATAATTATACATATATAAAATGCATATTTTATCTTAGAAACTTTGTTTTTGCTGTCGGCTCCCATCAAGTCGAGTCTGATTAAGGGCCTACCCATGTGTGCAAAGTAGAACTGCTCCATAGAGTTTTCAAGGCTGGTACCTTTCAGAAGCAGATCACCAGGCCTGTCTCCCAAGGTGCCTCTGGGTGGGTTTGAACTGCCAACCTTTTGATTAGTAGTTGAGCACTTAACTGTGTGTGCCCCCCAGGGACTCCTCAGAAATTTCAAGAAGGGTAAATTTATAGAATTTCATGTAATTTTCTGTTTGGATATTTAAACGGGGAAAACCTGTGTAATAATGCATAAAAAGATAATTGTAATAATTTCCAAAATGAGGCTTAGAGTAGTAACTTTTTGAGGGCGAGTTTATTATTTTTAGACTGTTACCATGGAAATGTTTATTTCTTTCTTAAGCATTAATGCATTCCTTTTGTTTTTTAGGAATATGTTTTTCACTCTTATCACAGGCACTTGGGAATTCCTAAGAGTCTTGCTTCAGTGTTGTTAGAGGCAGGGGGTTTTGTGTGTGCTTTGTCTGGGCTGGTTGGCTTAGTTGCAGTGAGCCTGGTATTAATGAGGCAAAGGTCAGGAGTTCCATTTAGCTTCAGTCTGAATGATGGCCAGGGAGTGCACCTCTCACTTCTGCCAGCTGTCTTGGAAATTCCTTGGTTGTCATTGGTCACAGAGGTGACTGGATGAGGGTGAATCCTTATACCACTGGGAGAATATTAGAGGAAACTTAGCATAATACTTAACAACTCTGGAATTAGACAGATCTGTGTCAAAGTCCTTGGCCTGCGACCAAGGGAGACTCCCTAAACCCCTGCAAGCATCTAGTTCCTCGTTATTGAATAGGTTAATGTTTGGTTTAGGCATGTCCTATTTTTTTTTTTATTCCAAGTGGGAGCTAGCTGCTTAGTAAATGCTGGACCATGGAGTAGCGTTATTCCAAGTGGGAGCTAGCTGCTTAGTAAATGCTGGACCGTGGAGTAGTGTTCATCCATGACAAAGTTTTCACTTGCCTGAAGTGAAATAAGAATGTAGTTAGCTTTTCCTAAAGAGAGATCTATTGAATTTAAAAGACACTTTGTTTTTCTAAAGCGATCTTTTACTGTTTTTGATGTGAGCATATTATTTCTTTTATGAAATGATGGTGATGATGATTGGTAATTTTTAAAATGTCTTTGGCAGAATAAAAGTTGGCATCTTTATGCTGGTCTCCCCATTTTTTTTAAGATTATGGTTCTGTAAAATCCAAAAATCTTGGCTTAAACAGAACTTGAGGGATGGGAGAGAGTACTCATCTAACATTTGTACATATTCAAGTTAGGTTTTGGGTACATTCTATCCTTCTGTTACTCTACAGGGGCTGTATTGTGATTCTTGCCACCACTAAATTTAATTTTGTCAGGTTTCACAATGAATACTTATAACACATTTCAAGGAGCAGTTCAGACCTTTTTCAGTTGAGTTCGTACGAGTTGCTCCAAATTATTTGTTTAAGACTGTTTCCCAACCAGGGTCCCAGGAGAAAACTGATCAGCTGTGGGGGCTGCCTGGGGTAATGCTTTAAGTCATTACTCTTTGATTAGCCAATAAGATAAATAACTCTCCCTTGACATAGCGAAGTTGCAGAAATTGGCTTTCCTTTCTACCTCTTCTGCAGGAAAGATAATTGAAGCTAGAGAGAAAAAAGTTTTCTTATTAAATATAGCCAGTAAACCTTGTACAGATATCAGTATTCAAAACACTTTCTAGAGAAAGAGAATAGTTCAGGCACTTTGCATAATGGGTTATGTAAGTGGAGCCACAGGAGTCCTCCTGGGGACACAAACCAGTTATTAACATAAGCCCTTGTTGAAATTGCATTCAGTTTTCTAGATGAGGGGCTTATTGACTCCCTGGTTCAATTAGAGTAGGGGAAAAAACTTAAGGTGCAAACCTTGCCTAAGTGACTGTTAGACTAAGGTTTAACATTTGTTTTCTTAAGTGTTTTTGGTTAGGTAATTTTAAAAATTGAGGGTATTATTAAAAAAAAAAAACCCGTTGCCATTCAGTTGATTCCGACTCATAGCGATCCTCTAGGACAGGGTAGAACTGCCCCATACGGTTTCTAAGGAGTTGTTGTTGTTAGGTGCCCTAGAGTCGGTTCCAACTCATAGCAACCTTGTGCACAACAAAACGAAACACTGCCCGGTCCTGCACTATCCTCACAATCGTTGTTATATTGCAGCCACCATGTCAACCCACCTCGTTGAGGGTCTTCCTCTTTTCCGCTGGCCCTGTTCTCTGCCAAGCATGATGCCCTTCTCCAGGGACTGATCCCTCCTGACCACATGTCCAAAGTATGTAAGATGCAGTCTCGCCATCCTTGCTTCTAAGGGGCATTCTGGCCGCACTTCTTCCAAGACAGATTTGTTCGTTCTTTTGGCAGTCCATGGTATATTCAATATTCTTCGCCAACGCCACAATTCAAAGGCGTCAACTCTTCTTCGGTCTTCCTTATTCATTGTCCAGCTTTCCCATGCATATGTTGCTACTGAAAATACCATGGCTTGGGCCAGACGCACCTTAGTCCTCAGGGTGACACCTTTGCTCTTCAACACTTTGAAGAGGTCCTTTGCAGCAGATTTGCCCAATGCAATGCGTCTTTTGATTTCTTGACTGCTACTTCCATGGCTGTTGATTGTGGATCCAAGTAAAATGAAATCCTCGACAACTTCAATTATTTCTCCGTTTATCATGTTGTTGCTCGTTGGTCCAGTTGTGAGGATTTTGTTTTCTTTATGTTGAGGCGTAATCCATACTGAAGGCTGTGGTCTTGATCTTCATTAGTAAGTGCTTCAAGTCCTCTTCACTTTCGGCAAGCAAGGTTGTGTCATCTGCATAACGCAGGTTGTTAATGAGTCTTCCTCCAATCCTGATGCCCCTTTCTTCTTCATATAGTCCAGCTTCTTGGATTATTTGTTCAGTATACAGATTGAATAGGTATGGTGAAAGAATAGAACCCTGACACACACCTTCCCTGACTTTAAACCAGTCAGAATCCCTGTGTTCTGTCCGATCAACTGCCTCTTGATCCATGTAAAGGTTCCTCATGAGCACGATTAAGTGTTCTGGAATTCCCATTCTTCGCAGTGTTATCCATAGTTTGTTATGATCCACACAGTCGAATGCCTTTGCCTAGTCAATAAAACACAGGTAAACATCCTTCTGGTATTCTGTGCTTTCAGCCAGGATCCATCTGACATCAGCAGTGATATCCCTGGTTCCACGTCCTCTTCTGAAACCAGCCTGAATTTCTGGCGGTTCCCTGTCGATATACTGCTGCAGCTGTTTTTCAATGATCTTCAGCAAAATTTTGCTTGCACGTGATATGAACGATATTGTTCTATAATTTCCGTATTCTAAGAAGTGCCTGGTGAATTTGAACTGTCGACCTTTTGGTTAGTAGCCAAACGCTTAACCACTGTGCCACCAGGGCCCCGGGAATGCTATAGAAACACTTAAATACTTGTTAGCATCCCTAAAGCAGAATGTTCAGGTTATTGTTTAATTTTAAGGAACCCTCATGGTGCAACAGTTAAGCAGTTGGCTGCTGATGGAAAGGTTGGTGGCTTGAACCCATTCAGAGGCTCCACAGGAGAAAGATCTGGTAATCTGCTTCTCTAAAGATTACAGCCAAGAAAACCCTGTGAGGCAGCTCTGCTCTGTCACATGGGATCACTATGAGTTGGAATTGACTGGATGGCACCCAACAACAACATTTTTTAATTTTAAAGAAAATTGGAGATTTTCTGGTTTAGATATTAAAGGTGGTATTGTTTTATAAAAGCAAAGATGTCACTTGGAGGACTAAGGTGCACCTGACCCAAGCCATGGTGTTTTCAGTTGCCTCATCTGCATCTGAAAGCTGGACATTGAATAAGGAAGACTGAAGACTTGGTGCCTCTGAATTATGGTGTTGGTGAAGAATATTGACTATACCTGGACTGCCAGAAGAACGAACACCTCTGTCTTGGAAGAAGTACAGCCAGAATGCTCCTTAGAAGCGAGGATGGTGAGACTTCATCTTATGTACTTTGGACGTGTTATCAGGAGGGATCAATACCTGGAGAAAGACATGATGCTTGGTAAAGTAAAAGAGAGGAAGACCCTCAATGAGATGGATTGACACAGTGGCTGCAGTGATGGGCTCAAACATAGCAACGATTGTGAGAATGGCATAGGGCCGGGCAATGTTTCTTTCTATTGTACATAGGGACCCTATGAGTCTGAACCAGACTTGACAGCACCTAACAACAACATTATTTTCTTGTATAGCATATTGTTTCTTTCACTAGCTACAGTTGCCTTGTAAGTTAGTAGATGGACCACTATAAGCTTAGTCTGTTGTCTTTTTTATTTATATTGCGAGTACCTTGGACTGTTGTGTAAATAAATAACATATAGCCATGAGTTACTACCTGATTTAAGTGATTTATAAGGTAAGTAGCTTTAGTGTGGGAGTCCCTGGGTACTGCAAACGGCTAAGCACTCGGCTGCTAATCAAAAGGTTGGTGATTTGAGTCTACCCAGGGGCACTTCAGAAGAAAGTCCTGGCAATCTACTTAATGAAAACCCAGCCATTGAAAATCCTATGGAGCACAGTTCTACTCTGACACACACGGAGTCACCATGAGTTGGAATTGATTCAATAGCAACATGTGATGGTACTGCTAATGTAATTGTGTTTTTTATTTACATATTTTATATTTATATGTCCGAATATAAACGTGGTAATGCATAATGTGTAATATATATGTAATCATTTGGAGCTTAAAGCTTGTGTGGAAGGGATTTTTGATGCTTTGCATAACTAGCTAAGATTTTTCAGTTCAAAAAGTTGATGGATTTCTACATAGCAAAGAAAATTGTTTTTTCTTGAAAGTGTAAGGTGGTGGAGTTTAATGAGGAAGATTTTCTGATACCAGTTCAATTCTTTATCTAGTTAGTAAGCAAACCTTTAAGATTTGGATGAGCAGAGGAGGCAACTTTTGAGGTTTTCCTGGGGTCAGTTTTTGCATTGATACTTAGGGGGAAGAGTTGTTTAATATAATCTTTTGACCTGGTGAATCAGTAGAAGCTGGGCCCTATCCAAATTTATCTTTTTTCTTCTACTTCCCACTCCCAGTGAAAGCTGGAGGGACTTGGGTATTGAACCTTAGGTCATACATGAATTCAACCATTGACTGACTGATTCAGTATATAGTTACTGGGCACCTACTAGGTGTCAGAACTCTGTTATGCGTTGAGGTTAAAATGACAGATTAAGGCAAATGTGGTCGCTATCCTGAAGCTGAAAAGTTGACGGTTTTAACACACCCAGAGGTGCCTCACCTCAGAGGACAAGTCTGGCAGTCTCCTTCTGAAGGTCATAGTCTTGAAAACTCTATGGAGCAGTTCTGCTCTGCACACGTGGGATCACCACGAGACAGAATCGACTCAGTGGCAACCAACAACAACATCAAGAAACACAGTTCAGAGATGATAAACTATTACTGTATGCTTCGTGGTAGTTATTCATATATTTAAATGGAATATTAAAAAAACTCATTAAAACCCATGGCTGTTGAGTTGGTTCTGACTCCTCGGGACCCTATAGGACAGAGTAGAACTGCCCCATAGGGTTTCCAAGGATTGGCTGGTGCATATAAACTGCTAGCCTTTTGGTTAGCTGCTGAGCTCTTAACCACTGCACTACCAGGGCTCTGAAATTGAATATATATAAGAAAATCTTTTTTATGCATGTATCTGTTGAAACTGATTTCTGGCTAGGGAGAAAGTTCTGGGGGCTGTACCTTAATGGATTATGTAACTGTAGGCTTTGAGATTCAAAACTATTCAGCTAAGCATGTTCCGAAAATAGACTGATAATTTCATTTAAATTGAAGCCTTTTATTTAAGCCTGACCTAAGTAAATTACGGAGGCCTGGTGGCATAGTGGTTAAGAGATAGGCCGCTAACCAAAAGGTCAGCAGTTTGAATTTACCAGTTGCTCCTTGGAAACCCTAGAGCCAGTTCTACTCTGTCTTGTAGGCTCACTATGAGTCAGAATTGACTCAACAGCAATGGGTTTGGTTTTTTTTGGTTTGAAAGTAAATTATAAAGGAGCGCTGGTGGTGCAGTGGTTAAAGCACTCTGCTGCAAACCAAAAAGTTGGCAGTTTGAACCCACCAGCTGCTCAGTGGGAGAAAGATGTGACAGCCTGCTTCCGTAAAGATTTACAGTTTTGGAAACCCCGTGGGGCAGTTCTACTTTGTCCTATAGGGTCACTGAGTCGGAATCGACTCAACAGTAGTGGATTTAAGTAAATTATTTTCAGTCTAAAGACTACCATTTATTTGCCTCCTGCGGGGTTTTATGAATAGCAGTAGTGCCTTGGAAGTTAAATATTACGCAGCCCATTTTTTTAAAAATAATTTTTATTGTGCTTTAAGTGAAAGTTTACAAATAAAGTCAGTCTCTCACATACAAACTTATATACACCTTACTACATACTCCCACTTACTCTCCCCCAATGAATCAGCCCGCCCCCTCCTTCCAGTCTCTCCTTTCTTGACTGTTTTGCCAGTTTCTCACCCCCTCTACCCTCCCATCTCCCCTCCAGACAGGAGATGCCAACATAGTCTCAAGTGTTCACCTGATGCAAGTAGCTCACTCCTCGTCAATATCTCTCTCCAACCCATTGTCCAGTCCAATCCATGTCTGATGAGTTGGCTTCAGGAATGGTTCCTGTCCTGGGCCAACAGAAGGTTTGGGGACCATGACCGCCAGGAATCTTCTAGTCTTAGTCAGACCGTTAAGTCTGGTCTTTTTATGAGAATTTGGTGTCTGCATCCCACCGTTCTGCTGTTCCCTCAGGGGTTCTCTGTTGTACTCCCTGTCCAGGCAGTTGTCGGTTGTTGGCGGGCACCACCTAGTTCTTCTGGTCTCAGGCTGATGTAGCCTCTAGTTCATGTAGCCCTTTCTGTCTCTTGGGCTCATAATTTCCTTGTGAGCTTGGTGTTCTTCATTCTCCTTTGATCCAGGTGGGTTGAGACTCATTGATGCATCTTAGATGGTTGCTTGCTAGAGTTTAAGACCCCAGATGCCACACTTCAAAGTGGGATGCAGAATGTTTTCTTAATAGAATTTATTTTGCCAATTGACTTAGATGTCCCCTGAAGCCATAGTCCCCAAGCCCCCACCCCTGCTCCGCTGACCTTCGAAGCATTCAGTTTATTCAGGAAACTTCTTTGCTTTTGGTCCAGTCCAGTTGTGCTGACCTCCCCTGTATTCAGTGTTGTCATTCCCTTCACCGAAAGTAGTTCTTATCTAGTGTTTAATCAGTAAGTAACCCTCTCCTACCCTCCCTCCCTCTCTCCCCCCTCTTGTAACCACAAAAGAATGTGTTCTTCTCAGTTTAAACTGTTTCTCAAGATCTTATAATAGTGGTCTTATACAATATTTGTCCTTTTGCATCTGACTGATTTCACTCAGCATAATGCCTTCCAGGTTCCTCCATGTTATGAAATGTTTCACAGATTCATCACTGTTCTTTATGGGTGCGCAATATTCCATTGTGTGAATATACCATAATTTATCCATTCATCCGTTGATGGGCACCTTGGTCGCTTCCATGTTTTTGCTGTTGTAAACAGTGCTGCACTAAACATGGGTGTGCATATATCTGTTCATGTAAAGGCTCTTATTTCTCTAGGATATATTCCAAGGAGTGGGATTTCTGGGTCGTATGGTAGTTCTATTTCTAGCTTTTTAAGGAAATGCCAGATCGATTTCCAAAGTGGTTGTACCATTTGACATTCCCACCAGCAGTGTATAAGTGTTCCAATCTCTCCACAGCCTCTCCAACATTTATTATTCTAAGTTGTTTGGATTGATGCCAACCTTGTTGGAGTGAGGTGGAATCTCATGATAGTTTTAATTTGCATTTCTTTAATGGCTAATGATCGAGAGCATTTCCTCATGTATCTGTTAGCCGCCTGACTATCTTCTTTAGTGAAGTGCGTGTTCATATCCTTTGCCCAGTTTTTAATTGGGTTGTTTGTCTTTTTGTGGTTGAGTTTTAGCAGAATCATGTACATTTTAGAGATCAGGCGCTGGTCAGAGATGTCATAGCTACACAGCCCATTTTATATTCCGTTATCTCTGATCCTCTGAAAAGAAAATGTAGTATCACACACGCAAGAACATGTATTTTTTTAAACTTTTTATCTTGAGTTAAAGTAATTAAGCAATTAGACTCACAGGAAGTTGCAAAGTAGTACAGAGTCCTATGTCCCCGTCACTCAGTTTTCCCAGTGGTTATATGTTTTACAGCTGACGTATAATACGAAATCAGGAAATTGACAGCGGTACATTACTGTTAACTAGACTACAGATCATATATAGTTTCCACCATTTTTTTAACCAGCATTTGTTTGTATTTATTTGTATGTGTGTGTGTATACATGTATAGTTTTCTGTAACCACCACCACAATCTAAATACAGAATGGCTCCATCACCACAGAAGAACTCCTTGGTGCTACGCCTTTGTGTTCACAACCCCCACGCCCCTCAGCCACTAGTTTTGTCATTCTAAGAATGTTATATGAATGGAATCATATACTATGTAACTTTTTGAAATGCATATTTTAGAAGTATAATTTGTTTTAATTCTAAAAGTAAAATAACATTTCAGAAAGGTCAGAAAACAGAAAAAAAAAGACGATCTTAATTTTACCACTGTAATATAATCGTTAGCATTTCAGTTTTTTTACAGCTCTTTATATGTGTATGTCATATTGTATTTATAGTATATATGTTCAGTTTTTGCTTCTTTTGAAAAAGCAGTTTATTAAATATTTTCTGTGTCACCATAATTTCACTATTATAAAAAATGTTACAGAAAACACCTTTGAGCACATAGATTTCTCCATATTTTTAGTTGCGTCTTTAGGGTAGGTTCTCAGATATGTGATTATCGAGTCAAAAGACTGAGGGTTTGTATTAGCCTTGAAACATTTGGTCAGAGTGCTTTTCAAAGAATGGCATTATTAATACTGTTTCTTTGTTAAACTGGATTTTAGCATTACTGCCTTTTTTTTTTTTTTTAACTTCGTGGGTGAAAAGGTACTTCATTTTCCTAATTTGGAACAATGTCACAGAGTTCATTTTGTTATGCAGCAAAATTTCCATGAAGAGTAAAATTGATTGTAATGTCATAATGACATGAATTTTTAAAAATTAATTTCGTTGTAGTATAAACAAGCATCTTAATGTCTTTGTTGAGCAGTACCGAGCCGGAGGTTGAGTCACCAGACCCTTCTCCTAACTCACAGGTTTGTCAGCTGCGTAGTGGCTGCCTGTTTCTGCACCGCTTGTCTCTGCTCTCTGCCGTTATCTCCCAGTCACTCCCTCAGCCTGGATTCTTGACCTTTCTCCCTGTCTGTCCCTTGTTCAGAGAGCTGCTGCTGCTTCCACTGGTACTGCACCTAATTCATTTTTCCCATGTTCTTGTCAGCTTTAAGTGCCAGGTCCTGCTGACATGTTAATGCATTACTGTGATCTTATCCTTGTAATTAAGTATAACCCTGGGAGACTTCAGTCTCCTGGGGGCTCTCAGAAGCATTGTACTTCTTTACTTTTTTCATGGCCACCACAGAAGTTGTATGGCTAATAATTAGAATACATAATGAGAAAATTGTGCATAAAAAATTGTGTAGATAATTGAAAAAGTAGCTTAGCAGGGGATCTTAAAAAATGATACATATTTTAATGTACATTCCTTCACCCTTATTTATTTCACCCCATAGAGTCAAGGTTTTTTTGTGGTTGTTTGATTAGAAGCTAGATTGTCATTTTAGCATAATCCACAGCCGTGATGCATTATCTATTAAGTTCTGTAATAAACAAAAACCAAATCCATTGCCATCAAGTTGATTCTGACTCTTGGTGACCATATAGGATAGAGTAGAATTGCCCCATAGAGTTTCCAAGGCTGTAATCTTTATTGAAGCAGACTGTCACATCTTTCTCCCACTACCAGTCTCTGGGTGAACAGCTTACAGTTTGAACCATCAGCCTTTGTGTGTTTTCAGCCAAGCACTTAACCACTGCATGACAAGGGCTCCTGGTATCCTAAATAAACCAAAAGACCCAACCTGTTGCCTTCGAGTTGATTCCAACTCATAGTGAACCTGTAAGACAGAGTAGAACTGCCTCATAGGTTTTCTAAGGAGCTGCTGATGGATTAGAAGCACAGACCTTTTGGTCAGCAGCGGAGCTCTTAATCACTGCACCACCAGGGCTTCTATATCCTATTAAAAAACCAAACCAAACCCATTACCATGGAGTCAATTTTGACTCATAGTGACCCTATCGGATAGAGCAGAACCACCCCATACAGTTTCCAGGGAGCGTCTGGTGGATTCAAACTGCCTACCTTTTGGTTAGCAGCTGTAACTCTTAACTACTATGCCACCAGGGTTTTCATAGCCTAATAGTTTTTTTTTTTTTTATGTATTACTCTCTTAAAGCTGTTTTTAACACACTTAATTCCATAAAAGTTTTTTGAACAATTAGCCTTTTGAATCTTTTTGAAATTTGAAACATAATTTTCACAGAAACAATCCCTTTCACACTCATAATCATTGGTTTACATAATCTTAAATTACATAATTAGAGTAACAAGTACAGTTGTCATAAACTGGTTTGGGAACAAACAGCTGGCTCTTGTTAAGTCTGTAGCTCATTTGGTGGAAGCAGAAGGGAGGGGACATAGTAAGAAAGCAGTCTGCTTAGAAGATTACCAGATGCATGTGGTCAGCCTGCTGTCGGTATCAGTGATTTATGGAGGGAATGGAGAGGTTTATTCCTGTAAGTTGGTAAAGTAGCAGTGTGTTAAAAGAGTTTTTACTGAATTATTATCTCCATTTTATGGGTGAGAACACTGAGGCTTCAGAGAGTTAAGTGATATTCCCAAGGTCAGGCAGATAATAGGTGGTGGAACCTCAGGATTTGTGTGTAGATCTGTATAGGTTAGAATATATCATGTCCTCTTACTAACTGTGCTGGTATTAGATGCTTTTTCAGGTCATCTAATTTACCCAGTCATTAAGTACTCTTGAGTGGTCCTCAGGTTGTGTTTGGCATTACTTTTTTGTAGTTATCCCATACCTCATGTCCCGGTTTAATTTTACTTCTTGGTTCTTCTTTTGCGTTAACTGTGTGTAAAAATGAGGGTGCACTCCCAGGTGAAAATTAAGCTTGCAATCACATGTTTTGTTCTTTATTGACTGTGTGTATGTGAGGACTATAGTTAAGACTTTGCAGTGTTGTGACTGTTGAGGTAATGGTGAAAGAAAAGAAGATAAAGGGGAAAAATGGAGTGAACACAGACATAAACTTCGCTCTACCTCCTGTAAAATTTCCTTAACAGGTTAGAATCTGATGGCATATGTACATTATATATCTGTTGTGTGTGTGTGTGTGTGTATGTATATATGTATACACACATACACATATATGCGCTTTTTAATTTTCTGTAATTCATAGATGTCCCTCCTCTTTACCTAACACATTCAACCTTTTTCTTGATAAACTTAAATCTTTTTCAATATTTAGAGTTTGGTATGTAGTTTTAGCTTGCATTTTTGCTTTTCTAGAACATCACAAAAATCCAAAAAATTAGTCTATTTCCATTAATTTTCAAATGCTGGGATCCAAAATTGTTTTTCTACCAAATAAACATTTATTACACAATAATTCATAGGCTTTTTATTTTTATTACCCAAAACTGTAACTACAACCAAAGCTTCTGATCACCATGAGATAATTTGTGTTACCACATTGAGTTTTAATTCCAGTCCATGAAAAGAAATTTGGTTATTGTAGTTAGCATATGGAGCTATATTTCAGACTGCATAAAGCTAGTGGGCTGTTTTTAAATCTTGAAACTAGCTTGAAGAACTCTCCATTCTACCTTAGTTGATCCAGGATTTAGGATTAGGAACGACTGTTCTTAAAATATGAATTTAAATATTGTGTGTAGTTGTTAACCCCTGACTTTGATATGATTATGATTAATACTGTGATTAACAATACCCCTTAGTGAGTGTATGAAGTACCTCAGACACTTTTGAGGTACAGTAAATAGTTAACTAATACAGTTGTAAAGAATAAAAATGAAAATTTTATCAGTTGATGACAGTGTTTTTCTTTGTAAGTGTCAAGATATGTAAAGTCCGTATATTCTGAGACACATTAACCTCCTGCTTCCTTAAGTGTACCCTTCTTTTGTGAGGGTTGTTTTTTTTGGTGGTGGGGGGAGGCATTATTCTGGTGTTTAAACGTGGTGAACGAATGTACTGATTTTTTGATATGCCAGCTAGCATCTTTGTAGGTTTACTGAGGTATATGCTAGACTTCTTAAGACCGTAATTGGTTATGACAACAAATCTGTAGGTTGTATTGTTTGTCGTTAGTTGTTGTCGAGTTGGCTCTGACTCACAGCAACCTTATGTGTAACAGAACGGAACGTTGCCCGGTTCTGTGCAATTCTCACAATCACTGGTGTGTTTGAGGCCATTGTTGCAGCCCCTGTGTTAAACCATCCATTGAGCATCTTCCTTTTTTTTTGCTGACCCTCTGCTTTACCAAACATGATGTCCTTCTCCAGTGACTGGACTCTTCTGATGGCATATCCAAGGTAAGTGAGATGAAGTCTTGACGTTTTTGCTTTTAAGGGGTGTTCTGGCTGTATTTTCTCCAAGACTCATTTCTTCGTTCTTCTGGCAGTCCATGGTATATTCAGTATTCTTTGCCAGCACCACGATTTAAATGTGTCAGTTTGTCTTCAGTCTTCTGTTTTCATTGCCCAGCTTTTGCATGTATAAGAGGTGATTGAAAATCCCGTGGCATCAGGTCAGGTGCACCTTAGTCATCAAAAAGATATTTTTGCTTATTAATATTTTAAAGAGGTCTTTTGTAGCAGATTTCCCCAATGCAATATGTCATTTAATTTCTTGATGGCTACAGGTAGTCCCCAGCTTACAACAGGGTCCTGTTCTGATGACTCTGTTGTAAGTTGGTTCTGACGTAAGTTGAATACCTCTTTTTTTTTTTTTTTTAAGTTTTCATTATGATTGCCTTTGATTACCAGTATCTTTGTAAATTTGGCAGTGTTTTGAACAGTAAATCATAAAATTGAACTTCTGAGAGTGAACATCTGAGAGTGATATCAGCAAATTACGTGCCACAACATATTACTAATGATAAGATGTTTAAAAAAAAAGGATGGTCGTAAGTGCAGTTCATTGTAACTCAAATACATCGTACGTCGGGGACTGCATGTCCTTCCAAGGGCACTGATTGTTGATCCAAGAAGAATGAAATCTTTGACAGCTTCAATTTCTTCACCATCTGTCATGATGTTGTTTATGGCCCAATTGGGAGGATTTTTTTTTTTCTCTTTATGTTCAGGCGTGGTTCATACTGAAGGTTGTAGACTTTGACCTTTATCAGTAAGTGCTTCTCTGAGTTGTCTTCATTTTCTGCTAGCAAGGTTGTGTCATCTGCATGTCTCAGATTGTTAATGAGTCTTTTTCAAATCCTGATGCCCCGTTCCTCTTCTCAAAGGAGAGGAACGGGGTTATTTGCTCAGCATACAGGTTGAACAAGCAAGGTAAGAGGATATAACCCTGCCACATACTTTTTCAGGTTTTAAACTACGTTGTATCCTCTTGTTCTGTTCAAATGACTGCCTCTTCATCTGTGTGCAGGTTCCTCATGAGCACAATGAAGTGTTCTGGAATTCCCATTCTTCGTAATGTTATTCATAACTTGTTACGATCCAAACAGTTGAATGCCTTTGCGTAGTAGATAAAACACAGGTAAACATCTTTCTAGTACTCTCTTCTTTCAGCCAAGATGTATCTGACATCAGCAGTGCCATCCCTTGTTCCATGTCCTCTTCTGAAACTGGCTTGAACTCCTGGCAGTTCCCTGTTGATATATGCTGCAACTGTTTTTGAATTATCTTCAACAATAGTTTGCTTGTATGTGATATTAATGATATTCTTCAGTAATTTTCACTTTCTTTCAGAATGCAAAACGTTGCCTTCCATTGCAATGGGCATGAATATGGATCTTTTCCAGTAGGTTGGCCGGGTAGCTGTCTTCCATATTTCTTGACATGGAGGAGTAGATGCTTCCAGCGTCACATCTGTTTGTTGAAGCATCTCAGTTAGTATTCCATAAATTCCTGGAACTTTGTTTTTCTCCAGTGCCTTCAGTGCAGCTTGAACTTCTTCCTTCAATACCAGTGGTTCTTAATCGTATGCTACCTCCTGAAATAGTTGAACACTGTCGTGGATTGAATTATGTCCCCCCGAAAATGTGTGTATTAATTTAGCTGGGCCATGATTCCTGGTATTGTGTAATTTTGCTATAGGTTGTAAATTCTGCCTCTGTGATGTTAATGAGGGAGGATGGGTGGCAGTTGTGTAAGTGAGGTAGGGCTCAATCTACAAAATTGAATTGTGTCTCGAGGCAGTCTCTTTAGAGATATAAAAGAGAGAAGCAAGCAGAGAGACAGGGGGAACGTATACCACCAAGAAAGCAGTGCTGGGAGCAGAGCATGTCCTTTGGACCCGGGATCCCTGTGCAGAGAAGCTCCTAGCCTGGGAGATTGATGAGAAGGCCGACAGAGAAAGCCTCCCCCTGGAGCTGACACTCTGAATTTGGACTTTTAGCCTACTTTACTGTGAGGGAAATAAACTTCTCTTTGTTGAAGCCATCCGCTTTCTGTTACAGCAGCACTAGATGACTAAGACAAACATCAACAAATTCTTTTTGGTACAGTGACTGTGTATTCCTTCCATCTTCTTTTGATGCTTCCTGCATCATTCAGTGTTCTGCCCATAAAGATCTTCGGTGTCTGCCCCTGAAGTCTAGACCCTTTGTAGGGATAAGGTGATGCCTGAGGAGCTTCATACCTGGGCAGGGGGTAGTTGAATAAGTTAGGGTAAAAGAATGAGAAATGGTAATGGAATGAATATAAAGTGGTTTTTCTTCCATTTGTTGCTGCTCTACTGTGCTAGAATAGGGTAAGGAAGAGACTTGGGAAATGAGAAGGATGGGATTTTCTTTCCCCTTTCTTCAGAGTAATTTCCTTTCTTACTGACCCCACTCAGGGGGTCCTGATATCTAGGTTGACATGAATTAGGGCTTGAAGGAGGTGGTGGAGAGGATGAAGAATGGAAATGGCTGTAATTGTCAGGAAGGTTTATAGACTGAGAAAAGGGAAATAGAATGGAAAAGAAGATTCCCAGAGATGGGGACAAAGAAAGACCATCTGTATGTTGAGCATTTATAGTTTTTTTAAATCTTTTTTGTTTGTTTGTTTGCAGAGAGGTGGGTGGGCAGTGTTGAGGCATTTTAAGGGGTCGTTTTAGGGGAAAGAACAGCAACACCTTGGCTCCATGCGGATTCTTTTTAGATTTCTCGAACCCTTTTCCCTGAAGTGAAAACATACACAAAAGCTTTGACTTAAAAAGAATGTTTAGTTTAAAGGTATCTTTTTGTTTTTGTTTCTTAGTGCTGGTCTAGAAGTGGTAGCAATAATCCTCTATTTGGTTCCATGGTGGAGCAAAACAGTTGACTATACAGCCGTTTTCCTTCAGACACGTCTAAATTTCTCAGTCTATTTATGAGCATCAACAAGTACTTCGTGCATACTTCTGCCATGGGTTGAATGAGCCTATTTTCCTTTAATTTAGCTTAAAACTAGTAATGGAATTCCTGAGGTTTTGAGAGGAATAGTGCTGGCATTAGTTTTGAAACTAAAGGCAAATTAAGATACCAAGCAAAACAGAGGGAGACTATTACTTTAGAAAGGGATCGTTAAAACTGACGTTTACAAAGCTAGTGTCTTATATTTATATAAACTTTAGATAGGAATTGCTATTTTCCTAAAATTGTTGGTTTAAAAATAATTGTTACATTTGAGCATTTTAAAAGTTGCTTCTAACACACTTTCGGTTTGCTTGAGCTTAGCCTTTGCAGTATTCAGATGCTTGGGCGTTAGCCCTTTTGGTCACATTCTATGTCAGACCATTTAAGACAATTAAGATGGATTGTAGATATCAGGAATTTGATAAGCTTCCATTAAATTCTAATGTGGTATTAAAAATTGCTTAAAATGGCCTTTGAACCTGTTAAAATTTGCTGCCATCATCTGAATTATGAAATTTAGCTGAGTATTGCTAAAATGACAAATAGTAGTACTTATTTTGATGTTTCTTCTTAAAGTATACTGTTGGATTGCCTTTGGAAGACTTTAGCTGCATGCACTTTATAGGATTATGCTAACTAAAAATATGCCTTTCACTGATTAAATTTGTTTCATTTTAGCTGGCTCATCTACATCCCATTAGTATTCATTTACAACCCCGTATAGATTTATAGTTATATTTACCCATCAGCCCATGAGCATTTTTGAGTGACAGTTGTGTGTTAAATCTGTCTGTATATTTTGCTTTGTTAGGTATCCTAATATTTTTAGATTTATGCAAGGCAAAAATTATGTTTTCTTATATTCTTTGGTCATTCTTCAGAGTCTAGTGTATGCTTCATTGTAGCAGGTAGATACATAGGGCTTTCTTGCCCATTTGGTATTTAACACTTACCAGATGCTTACTTTGTACTAAAAAAAACTAGACGCTGAAAATACAAAGTCCAGTAAGGTAAGGACTCTGCCTTCAAGTCTGTTAGATTGACAGGAGATACAGAAATCAATTATAGTACCGTGTGTCGTTCATATTTTGAAGTTATCTGTGGAAGGCCCAGAGCTCTGCCTCTGATAGAGAAGATTTTTATACTCACTGTGAAGACTGAAAACTAACATTTGTAGAACGTCTGCACTGTGCTAAGGGAGGCTGTTTCAATGTATCCTCTTAACAATTTTTTAATTTAAGTATTTTGTGGTTGTTAGGTGCCGTCAAGTTGATTTGCGACTCATAGCGACCCCACATGACAGAGTAGAACTGCCCCGTACGGTTTCCTAGACTGTAATCATTACGGAAGCAGATCACAGGTCTTTCTCCCATGGAGCTGCATGGTGGGTTTGAACTGCCAACCTTTCAATTGGTTAGCAGCAGAGTGCTTAACCATTGTGCCACCAGTGCGCTTTATAAGTATTATATCCATCCTATATCTGAAGAAACTGGTTCAGAGAGGTTATATGATTTGCCTGAAGTCACTTTGCTAATAGGTTGTAGAGCTGGGATTCTAACTTAATTGTCTTTCCTTTATACCAGGGTTTCTCAGCTTAAGCACTGTTGACATTTCAGGCAACATAATTATGAGAGGACTGCCCTGTGCATTGTAGGATGTTTAGCAGTGTTCCTGGCCTCTACGGAGGACCAGGACTAGGGTGAGGCAAGGGAGGTGCCTGGGACACAAAATTTAAGGAGTTACTGTCAGGAATATGTAAGTGGTGACCCTTCACTTGTACGCTGCTTAGTAATGATATGAGGACTAAATCCCCAGGGACTTTAGGTGTTCTTTGGGAGCTAAAGAGCAGTGATGAACAGCAGCAGCTTTTTGACATCCTGTATCTCTCTCATCCCAGAGCACATACTCAGGCAAAAATGGCTAATAAGAAATGACATTTATAAGTGCTAAATAAATAACTTCTAAATATTATGGAACTTAGAACCATTAAGTGATATATCACAGAACAAAGAAACCAGTTACCTCAAACAAGTGGCAACTTAAGAGAGCAAAAACTGTACCATTGAATGTCCTCAGCCTAATGTATTTTGTGCCTGGTGGACTTAGCATTTACATGCTAGTATTGATTTTTATACCATTGGAAAGTATATTAATAATCTTCTCATGTTTCTGCTTCAGTGTAATAAATGTATCTTTGTTGAACGCAAATATCCATTGACACGTTTGATTAACTAGACTAACATTTGTGTTAAGCACAGCCTAGGTGTCTTGAGTAGTTCTTGAGAGTAAACTGTTGCAAAATATATAATGAAAACCTGAATTTTAGTAGTAGCGAGAAATAGTGCCTAACAGAATTACTGGTATTAATAGTATTAATGTATGCCAGATTTAGAGTCTTAATTATTTAACTTTCTGATTTGAAAGTGTTAATATATTGACTCATAATAACTGTGATAGAATTTTGCAGGACCAATGACTTCTTCATTGTAAGTACCTTCTTTCAACAGTATAAATGGCTTCTGTGCACATACCCAGCCCCAAACCCACATAGACCTCGTCAAATGGAATACACAGAAATTAAATCAGTTACATCTGTGGAAAGAGACGATGGTGCTTGATATCATCAATCAGAACAAGGTCAGGGGCTGACTGCGGAACGGAACATCAATTGGTCATATGCAAGTTCAAGTTGAAGCTGAAGAAAATTAGAGTAAGTTGACAAAAAAAAAAAAAAACCCCACTGCTGTCCAGTCAATTCTGACTCATAGCGACCATATAGGACAGAGTAGAACTGCCCTGTAGAGTTTCCAAGGAGCACCTGGCGGATTTAAACTGCCGACGTTTTGGTTAGCAGCCGTAGCACTTAACCACTATGTCACCAGGGTTTCCAGAGCAAGTCCACGAGAGCCCAAATACAATCTTGAGTATATATATTAAAAAAAAGTATATCTCACCTGAATTTAGAGCCCATCTCAAGAATAGATTTGACGCATTGCACACTAATGGCAAAAGACCAGACAAGGTGTAGAATGACATCAAGGACATCATACATCAAGAAACAACAACAAAAAAAATCAGTAAAAAGACAGAAAGAAAAAAACAAAGTGGATGTCAGAAGAGACTCTGAAAGTTGCTCTTGATCATAGAGTAGCTAAAGCGAAAGGAAGAAATGATGAAGTAAAAGCTGAACAGAAGATTTCAAAGGGCAGCTTGAGAAGACAGTATTATAATGACATGTACAAAAACCTGGAGTAAGAAAACCGAAACGGAAGAACGTGCTTGGCATTTCCAAAGCTGAAAGGACTGAAGGAAAAATTCAAACGCTGAGTTGTGGTATTGAAGGATTCTACAAGGAAATTGTTAAATGACACAGGAAACATCAAAAGAAGGTGGAAGTAATACAGAGTGACTGTACCAAAAAGAATTGATCAACTTTTAACCATTTCAGGAGATAGCATATAATCAAGAATGGATGGTCCTGAAGGAAGAAGTCCAAGCTACACTGAAGGGAATGGCAAAAAACAAGGGTACAGGAATTGATGGAATACCGGTCGAGAAGTTTCAGCAAACTGATGCAGCACTGGAGGTGCTCACTCATCTGTGTCAAGAATCTGGAAGACAGCTTCCTGGCCAACCAACTGGAATAGATTCATATTTGTGCCTTTTCCAAAAAAGATGATCCAAAAGAATGTGGAAATTATCAAACAATATCATTAATATCACACATAAGTGAAGTTTTGCCAAAGACCATTCAAAAGTGGTTGTAGCAGTACATGGACAGGGAACTGCCATAAGTTCAAGCCGGATTCAGAAGAGGACATGGAACCAGGGGTATCATTGTTGATATGGATCTTGGTTGAAAGAGATTACTAAAAAGGTGTTTACATGTGTTTATTGACTATGCAAAGACATTCAACTGTGTGAATCTTAGCAAATTATGGATAACAATGCGAAGAATGGAAATTCCAGAACACTGGAATTGTGCTTATGAGGAACCTGTACATAGACCAAGAGGCATTCGTTCGAACAGAACAAGGGATACTTCGTGGTTTAAAGTCAGGAAAGGTGTGCTTCAGAGTTGTATCCTTTCACCATTCCTATTCAGTCTGTATGCTGAGCAAATAATCCAAGAAGCTGTACTGTATGAAGAACGGGGCGTCAGGATTGGAGGAAGACTCATCAACAACCTGCAATATGCAGATGACTCAACCTTGCTTGCTGAAAGTGAAAAGGACTTGAAGTGAAAAGTAAGTACTGATGAAGATCGAAGACTATACCTTTAGTATGGATTGCACCTCAATGTAAAGAAAGCAAAAATCCTCATAACTGGACCAATAAGCAGTGTCGTGATAAATGGAGAAAAGAATGACGTCAAGGATTTAATTTTATTTGGATCCACAATCAATGCCCATGGAAGCAGCAGTGAAGAAATCAGACGATGTATTGTGTTGGGAAAATCTGTTGCAAAAGACCTCTTTGAAGTGTTAAAAAGCAAGGATGTTCGCTTTGAGGACTAAGGTGTGCCTGACCCAAACCGTGGTGTTTTCAATTGCTCATCACATGCATGCAAAAGCTACACATCAATAGGGAAGACTGAAGAACTGATGCCTTTGAATTATGGTGTTGGCAAAAAATATTGAATATACCATGGACTTCCAGAAGAACAAATGCGTCTGTCTTGGAAGATGTACTATCAGAATGCTCCTTAAAAGTGAGGATGGCGAGACTTTGTCTCATGTCTTGTGGACATGTTATCAGGACGGACAGTCCCTAGAGAAAGATATCATGCTTGGTGAACTGGAGGATCAGCGAAAAAAGACAATGACCCTCAATGAGATGAATTGACACAGTCGTAGCAACAGTGGGCTCAAGCGTGACGATTGTGAGGGATGCACAGACTGGCCGGTGTTTTATTGTGTTGTACGTAGGGTCACTATGAGTCAGAAACAGCTAGCTGTCACCTAACAACAACGGTAACTGTGTAATTTTTTTACCTTTAGGTTTTAGGTGCTTTTTTAAAAAATAAATGGCAAAAAAACTCAGTATCCTAAAACGTGTTATCATGGATTTACACTTAAAGCTCGAGGTGTGATTAACAAATTCATAGCAGTAGGTGGGAGCCTGTGAAAGGTAAAATATATATGCTTGTATATTTTTGAAGTGTTTTAAAGTAAAAACAGCAAGGCCATTTGACGGTGTCCAACAAAAAATTTGACTGTGTAGATCGTAACAAATTATGAATTAACATTGCGAAGAATGGAAATTCCAGAACACTTAATTGTGCTCATGAGGAACCTGTACATGGATCAAGAGGCAATTGTTTGAACAGAACAAGGGACACTGCATGGTTTAAAGTCAGGAAAGGTGTGCTTCAGGGTTGTATCCTTTCACCATACCTATTCAGTCTGTATGCTGGGCAAATAATCTGAGAAGCTGTACTACATAAAGAACAATGGGGCATCAGGATTGGAGGAAGACTCCTTAACAACCTGCTATATGCAGTTACACAACCTTGCTTGCTGAAAGTGAAGAGGGCTTGAAGCATTTACTGATGGAGATCAAAGACCACAGCCTTCAGTATGAATTACACGTCAACATAAAGAAAGCAAAAATCCTCACAACCGGATCAGTAAACAACATCACAATAAACAGAGAAAATATTGAAGTGGTGGTCCAGGATTTCATTTTCCTTGGATCCACAATCAACACCCATGGAAGCAGCGTTCAAGAAATCAAACGAGTTGCATTGGGCAAATCTGCTGCAAAGGACCTCTTTAAAGTGTTAAAAAGCAAAGATGTCACCTTGAAGGCTAAAAGTGGGCCTGACCCAAGCCATGGTGTTTTCACTCGCTAATATGCATGAAAAAGCTGGATGATGAATAAGGAAGATATATAAACCAAGTCACTTAATTTATGATAATAATGTATAACCGTATTCTGATTTGTAGTTGTATGATTAGTTTTTAATGAAAAACATTATTAGGAAACACTTGACAGTTTGGAGATTTTTGCCTGGCATAACATTTGGTTAGAAAAGATATTAACCAAAGAAACACCAAAATGATGCTGTTCAGTGGATTCTGACTCATAATGACCCTATAGGACAGAGTAGTACTGCCCCATAGGGTTTCCAAGGCTGTAATCTTTATGGAAGCACACATTTCTTCCATGTAGTGGCTGGTGGATTTGAACTGCCAACCTTTACGTTAGCACCCGAGAGCTTAACCACTGTGCCACCAGGGCTCCTTGGAGAAGATACTAGTTGCCTTTATTTTTGCCTACAAAAAAACAGTTATATGTACAGCATGAAAAATAAAGAGCAATACATTACAGGCATGTAATTGAATCCAGTAGCTGAAATTAATAACATGTAATACAGAACACCTCTATGTGTTATAATTTTTTAAGTGCTTTGTGTGTGTATGTGTGTATTTATTTAATCCTCACAACAGCCCAACAAGATAGGTATTGTTATCCTAGATTTATAAATGAGACAACGAGGAAGCAACAGTATAAAACAAAGACAATATTAAATAAAGGAACTATTTATAAAATTAAAGGTAAAATGTTTTGGAGGCAGTTAATCCAACCTAGATTAGTTTATTCATACAACAAATCTCTGTTGACTATTTGGCATTGTTCTCTGTACTGTGAGGAAAACAGTCCCTGCTATCATGGAGCGTATAGACTGGTGGTTAGAAAGAGACAGTAAACAATTAAATATATAATTTGTTGGTGGCAGTAAGTGCTGTGAATAAAAAGGAGATGAAGGGGTTGGGATGTGGGGTGAGGTGAGTGCTGTTTTATGTAGGAATGTAAGGGAGAGCCTTTCTGCTGAGGTGACCTCAAGGACATGAGAGGGAGAGCCGTGTGGGATATCTCAGAAAGAAGAACATTCCAAGTAGAGGGAAAAGCAAATGCAAAAGCTCTAGTGGGAGCTAGTTAGTTTCTTGTATTCAAGGAGCTGCAAGGACAGAAAAGGGCCAGGAGGTAGGTATCTTAGAGGGAGGGCCTGCCAGGTCATATTTGAAGCCATTGTAAGTACTTTCCCTTTTACTTGGGGAGACGGAAAACCATTGGAGGATTTTGAGCAGAGGAGTGATATAAGCTGGCAAGTTTATTTCCTCCCCAGGGAATAGATATAATCACTGGTAAGGTGATAGTCTGCCACCCATCTCTCAGTTTCTCGTACTGTGGTGGCTTGCATGTTGCTATGATGCTGGAAGCTGTGCCACAAGTATTTCAAATACCAGTCGGGTCATCCATGGTGGACAGGGTTCAGTGGAGCTTCCAGACTGAGAGACTAGGAAGAAAGGCTTGGCGATGTATTCCAAAAATCAGACAATGAAAACGCTATGGATAACCACAGAATTTTGTGCTATACTGTTCTGGAAGATGACCCCCCCCATAGGCTGGAAGGCAGTTAAAATACAGGGTGGCTGCAACAATGGACTCATGCACATCAACGATTGTGAAGATAACACATGAATGAGTAAGTTTTTGGTCTTTTGTACATGGGGTTGCCATGAGTTGGAGCCAACTTAACAGCAGCTAGCAACAACAACAATGTGATAGTATCAGTGTTAACTTATTCTCAGGGGGAAAAAAAGGTAATTTCACCAGTGTTTTATCATCAAGCCTTGGTCTGTCTTGAATTTGTTTATTCAGAATTTTTTTTTTATGTGCACATTAGCTTCTACAGTAGATACTTGTTATCTTCTATCATGTATTTTTATGTGAAATTTATCAAGTAATGGCATATTTTTCTGAATGTAGGGTGTGCTGATAGCACTAAGCTCAGTATTTTGGCGATTACAAAGAAAGTATAAGATATCCCTGATTTCAGGAAGCTTAAAATCTAGTTGGAGAGCAGAAACTAAAATATCCAAAACAGTTATTTTATATTGCGCTTCTATTATATGGAAACCCTGGTGGCGTAGTGGTTAATTGCTGTGGCTGCTAACCAAAAGGTCGGCAGTTCGAATCCACCAGGCGCTCCTTGGAAACACTATGGGGATAGTTCTGCTCTGTCCTATAGGGTCACTATGAGTTGGAATCGACTCGACAGCAGCGGGTCTATTATATACAAGGAACTCGACGTATTAGAGGCTGAAAGTGTAAGGCATATAGTTACTGCCCTCAGACTGCTTATATTCTAGCAGAGCAAGCGAAGACAAAGCACTCTACAAGGTTTTGCAATAAATCCCTGACTTGGGAGAGTCATGAAGAATAGGATGAGAAAAGTGGGGGATGTCGGCCCTGTACAAGTCTCAGAATTGATGGGGCATGAAGAAAGGGAGGTGTCTTAGGCCGGGTTCTCTAGAGAAGCAAAATCAGTGAAGCGTATAAATATATATACATAGAGAGAGAGAGGGATTTATATTAAGGAAATAGCTCGTATGGTTGTAGACACTGGAAAGTCCCAAGTCAATGGGTCAGGCTGGAGGCTTCTTCTGACTCATGTAGCTGCGGGGGCTGGCGAACCCAAGATTGGTAGCAGGCCTCTGGCTCACAGGCTGTGGAGGCTGACAGATCCCAAGATTGACAGTAAGACAGCAGATTAGCTGCCAGCTGAAGTCCCAAGAACCAGAGATCAGATGAACAGGAGCCAGCTGCAGGATTCAGAGCAAGCAAAAGCCAGAGCTTTGCCAGAAAGTCCACCTGTATTGAATACAGACCACACTGCCAAGGAACTCCAACTCCCTTTCATCTGATTGGCTGCTTGTAACAGATCTCATCATGGAGGTGATTGCATCATTATATAGCTGCCAAACTGCATCATAATTGCCAAACCACTGAGAATCATGGCCCAGCCAAGTTGACACACAACCTTAATAATCACAGGAGGATTGGCAGAGAGTGTTCAGGGCATGGGAAACACTATGAGTTAGGCACATAGGCATGAGATGTGCTTGTGACGATGGGCAAACCAGCCTTGAGCAGAATTTCTGAGTAGGATTATGAAAAAATATAATAGCACCATTACTTATTGAGCTCTTACTATATGTCAGTCCCTATATTATGAACCTGGCATTTATTCTGGTAACAACTTTATGAGGTAACTATAATTAGCCCTCATTTTACAAATGCATTACCTAGGTACTGACTCAGAGGTTAAGTAACTTTCCTAGGATCACACCTGGTAAATGGTGGAGCAACTATTTGAATAGTTGATTCTAGAAGCCATGAAAATAATGTTATTTTGGTAGGGTTCGGGCTTATAGATTATAGAAGTCCCTGAAAAGCTAGCAGAGGAGGCAACTCATTATTATAGGCAAAACTGAACATTGTTGAATAGAAAAGTTATGTAGTAAAAGTAACTTTTTAGGAACGTTATTCTGGCGACTGTGTGCACAATGTGTTGGGCAACGAAGACTGTTGCTTCACAAAGGTCAGCTTAGGGCCAGGCAGAAGGATGAAATGAGAGTCTGAAGTATGATGCTTGAATAAGAATAGAGAAATGAGTCCAGATAGAAACATTTTTGGGAATGTATTTTTTTCTTTTCCTCTCTCTTTTTTTTAATTGTGTTTTAGGTGAAAATTTCCAGCAAAAATTAGTTTCTCATTCAAAAATTTATACATAAATTGTTTTGTGACATTGGTTGTAATCCTCATGATGTGTCAGCACTCTTCCCTTTCCTTTTACACTCCAGGTTCCCCACGTCCATTCATCCAGGTTTCCTGTCCCTTCCTGCCTTTTTTTTTTTTTTTTGGTCTTTGCCTCTGGGCAGGTGTTGCCTATTTGGTCTCATATGCTTGGTTTAACCAAGGAACATATTCCTCATGTGTGTTATCGTTTGTTTTGATAGGCTTGTCTATGGTCGAAAGGTGGACTTTGGGACTGGCTTCAGTTCTGAGTTAGCGTGGTGTCTGGGGGCCGTAGTCATGGGAGTCCTTCAGTCTCTATCAGACCAGTAAGTCTGGTCTTTTTTTTGTGAATTTGAATTTTGTTCTACATTTTTCTCCTGCTCTGTCCAGAGCCCTCTATTGTGATCCCTGTCAGAGCAGTTGGTAGTGGTAGCTAGGTACCATCTAGTTCTTCTGGGCTCAGGCTGGTGGAGGCTGTGGTTCATGTGATCCATTAGTCCTTTGGACAGATATTTGCCTTGTGTCTTTGGTTTTCTTCATTCTCCTTTGCACCAGATGTGATGGGACCGTTTTAGATGGCTGCTTGCAAACTTTTTTTTCTTTTTGCGTGCAAACTTTTAAGACCCCAAACGCTACTCATGAAAGTAGGATGTAGAACATTTTCTTTGTGAACTGTGTTATGCCAGTTGACCTAAATGTCCCCTGAGACGGTGGTCCCCAGCCCTCAGCCCCAGTAACTCGACCCCTCAAGGTGTGTGGATGTCTCTAGGAAGCTTCTGTGGCTTTGTCTAGGTCAAGTTGTGCTGACTTTCCCTATATTGTATGTGTTGTCTTTCCTTTCACCAAAGTTAACACTTCTCTACTACTACCCAGACCCAGTGCCGTCGAGTCGATTCTGATTCACAGTGACCCTATAGGACAGAGTAGAACTGCCCCATAGAGTTTCCAAGGAGTGCCTGGCGGATTCGAACTGCTGACCTTTTGGTTAGCAGCTGTAGTGCTTAACCACTTCGCCACCAGGGTTTCCTCTCTATGTAGTTCCTCTTTTTTTTAAAAAAAAAAAATAGTGGTAGAAACATACACACTGCAACATTTACAACTCAATGACATTGATTACATTTTTCATGTTGTACCACCATTATCATTACCTTCGTCTAAAAGATCCCACCACCATTAACATGAACTCAGTGCCCCCCCGACAAAAACTCCCCATTTCCCACTCCCTCCCACCCCTGGTACCATTAATAATTTTTGGTTTCTACATGTTTGTTTCATAAAAGTGAGATGATACAGTATTCGTCCTTTTGGGATTGACTTTTCTTGCTTAGCATAATGTTTTCAGGCTTTATCCTTGTTGTGGCATGCATCAGAACTTCATTTTTCTTTATGGCTACGTAAAATTCCATCTTGTGTATATACCACATTTTGTTATCTGTTCATCTGTTGATAAACATTTCAGCTGTTTGCACTTTCTGGCTTTTGTGAAAAGTGCTACAATGAACATTGGTGAACAGGTTTCTATTTGTGTTTCTGCCTTCACTTATTTTGGATTTCTGGGTCATATGGTACTTCTGTGTTCAACTTTTTGAGGAACTGCCAAACTGCCACAGTGACTGCAGGATTTTACAATTTTTCACCAGCAGTGGTTGAGGGTCCCATTTTCTCTGCAACTTTGCCAACACTTACTGTTTCCTGTTTTCTTGATCCTTGCCGTTATGATGGGGGTGAGGTGATATCTCATTGTGGTTTTGCTTTGAATCTATATAGAAAATGTATAAAATGTAGGAAAATATGAAGAAGATGATACTTATCCTTATTTCTGCCACTCAGAAAAGACTGTTAACGTTCTTTTTAGTTGCAGTCAAGTTGGCTCTGACTCATGGTAACCTCATGTACAACAGAATGAAACAATGCCTGGTGCTGCACCATCTTCTTGATTGATGGTATGCTCAAGCCCATTGTTCTGGCCACTGTATGTTTTGAGGGGGCTCATTTTCTTGCACCACGTTGGACAATATTCTGTTGTGATCTATAGGGTTTTCAGTGGCTAATTTTTGCAAGTAGACCACCAGGCCTTTCTTCTTAGATTCTGTCTTAGTCTGGAAAAGCCACTGAAACCTGTCGACCATGGGGGACCCCGCCGGCATAGTTTCCAGCATCATAGCAACGTGCAAGCCACCATTGTGCAACAAACTGATAGATGGGTGGTGGTTAGTATTCTAGAACATTTCTTTTCCAGTCTGTTCCTCTCTACCCTCCCCCTGAAGTTTTGGAGAAACAGTCTACAGGCTTTATTTATCTCCTCATAGAGTGTGAAGTTTTTAAAGAAATGGCTTGTGTTTTGTTTAATACACGGCAGAAACCCAACAGGCGTTTGTGGAATGAATACATTGGTAACTGCTGGCATTCAGTGGATAGAGAGGGATGAGTGAAAGACACTTTTTAGGTTTTGAGATTGTGTGAATGGTAGTAAAGGAGAATTTGGCTTGCTTTTGAGTGGTGAGGCTTCGAAGGAGGGGTGTGATTCAGAAGAGAATGGATTTTATTTGGAGGTTTTGAATTTGATGTACTGGTACAATATCCCAAGTTGGAATCTGGAGCTTTGCTGAAATTTTGGAGTCATTACAGAAGTGAGAAAATGTGGAGGAAGATCAAGTTTAGAAATAGCTATAGTTCTGGTCAAAGTAGTGTTTCTGACACTTCAGTTTTTTGAGGACCGCTCCAAGATTCAGATATTTTCTTAATACATTTTATTAAAATGACTTTTACTAAATAAATGTATTTTAAAGGGAAACTTTATATTGGTACTAATATTACTTTAAATAGTTGGCAACGAAAAAATTAAAGTGTTGACGACAAAATAATGGTACTAAATTTTAGCTAGATACTGTTGCCTGCTAAATCCTCTGAGCCTGAGTCTGCTTTCTTTAAAACAAAACAAAAAACCTGACACTTTGTAGTTAGAAGACCTTGTTATCGTTGTTGTTGCTGTCCAGTGGATTCTGACTTATGGTGACCCTGTGTGTTACAGAGTAGAACTGCTCCATAAGGTTTTCTTTGCCGTAATCTTAACAGAAGCAGATCGCCAGGTCTTTTCTTCCACTCTACCACTGGGTTCAAACCACCAACTGTTGGGTTGCTGTTGACCGCATACTATTTGCACCACCTAGGGGCTAGGTTGTCATCAAGTCAATTCCGACTCATAGCAACCCTATAGCAAAGCCAGTAACTCTTTCGTAATGTGATTCATTATTATATACATTGCACCTAAGTGGGTATACTTCCCATACTTCAGGAAACACTGAGGTGTATGGCAGAGGAAAGTTATCAGCTGTGGAAATAGAGGCAGAGAGTGATCAGACAAATGAGAACCAGGAGGGGTTGATAATGTCCTGGCAGTCCCAGGGAGTTTCAGTAAGGTATGTGTGATGCTTTTGAAAATTCAGGGAAAGATTTGTGATAACTTGCACATCAAGATGTGGTACTGTATATTAATATACATGAGAAATTTCTGGGTTCTGGTGATTCTCATGTATTTGGATTCAGTCACCTCCCATCGATCAGGATAGAGGAATTGATACAATACTTTCTTGGTGTGTTAGCAAGTTTTATCTAGAATATAAATGAGTGAACGAAACTAAGAAGAAGGTAAATGATAATAATGAGGAAAATATAATCCTAGCTTTCAAATAAGTAACGATTAGAACATTTTTTTGGTCATGCTCTTATTCTTATAATTGAGACTTAGCAGGATCCGTTAATTCAAAAATTAGACTATGAAATTGGTGGATACAGGTATAAACATTAATTAGGCTGCCATTTGTTTTTAATATATGGACAATTACTGTTTCTCCAAGGAGGAAGAATCCCTCCCCCGACACGTTTTAGACTCTACTTTGAGGAAATTTGATTGTATATAACAGGGATAGGGAATAATTTTGAAGAATAGTTATTATGCAGAACTTTTGTCTCTGACTCATATGCCAGGGTATAAACCGACACTGGTCACAGATGTGAAGTTCTTTTTTCCTCTGGCGAGTGGGTAGGGTGAATGAGTGTATTAACAGTTTACTTGTGTTTTTGTTATCTTTAAAATGAAAATTTGCTACTGAACTTGGAATATATTTTGGACATTCTTTGAATTTATGGGAATAAAATCATTCTGCCTTTTTGTGGATTATCTGAAATAGTACTTTGTTGTTCCCCACATTATAAAATTCACTTAAAAGGCTAAGTAGAATGAATGTGTTTTTCCATGCCTTATTTTTATTTTGAATTTAGATATCCTCAATTCAAGATTAATATTTCATTAAAAAAAAAACCTTGTTTAGGAATTGAGCACTAAAAAAAATAATTAAATTGTTACATGTAGTGATTGCAGCCTTAAGTCTTTTTTTAAGAATGAGGTGAGATATCAATAAATAAAATATATGGTTGTGTTTGCCAGACCATAAAACCTTATTTAATCCATAATATACCTGAAAGTACAGCATTACATCAGCTAACCACCATTTATAACAGTGATTTTATGGGGCAAAAGGCATCCATGACTCTCAAACAACCTACCAGTTTTCTTTTGCAATATACAGTGTTTAAGTTGGGAACTGTTACAGAGGTACCTGGTTCTGGCAGGAAAGAAATGTGCTGTTCTCTGCTATTGTAAGTGTCTGAGTCTTGAAAGTGTGTGAGTCGGGTAGGGTTGCACAGCCAATTATTGTAATTGCTGTCAATAAGTTGTACACCTGCAAAAGGTTGAACTGGAAAAAGTCGTGTAATAGACATATTTACAAGAATGACAAATGAAGAGTAACTGCCGAGGTTCCTTATGTATACCCAAAATCTTCACAGAATTTGGTTTCTTAGTTTGGAGGTTTCGGGTCATGGTTTCATGGCACATCCCAGTTAATTGGCCTAATAACTTCAGTGCTTCTATTTTACCTCCTAGTTAGCTGCATAGTACCTGTGGTCTTAAGGGCTTGCAAGTGGCCATCAAAGGCACAACGGGTAGTCTCTGTTCCCCTGGAGCAACAGAGGAAGGGGTGTCAGGAATAGAAGGAGACTATGGAATGTGTGACTAATTGCCTCCATGAACAACTGCCTCCTTTGCCATGAGACCAGAAGAACTGGATGGTGCCTGGCTATCATTACTGAATGTTTTGATCAAAGATTCCATAGAATAATCCTGATAAAAAGGGGAAAAATGCAGGTCAGAATTTCAAGTTCTGTAGGACTCCAGACTTCCTGGAGCCATGAAGGTTGGATGAACCCCTGAAACTAATGCCCTGAGATAATCTTTAAATCTTAAACTAAAAATAACCCCTGAAGTCCTCTTAAAATGGAACATTAATTTAGTTTAACTAGTAAAAAATGTCTGCCTTGAGCATTATGCTCTTTTAAGAACTATCTATATGGGATCAAATTGACACCAGCAACTTGAAAGATTAGAGAGGAACCTTAGGGGACAATGAATTTGTTAATAGGGGAGGAACAACTCAAAAGGAGGTTGCAAATCGTTGTACAACTCGAAGAACATAATCAGTGTAACTAAATGGCGTATGTAGAAACTGTTGAATTGGTGTGTGTCTTGCTGCGTATAGTCTCAACAACAACAAAATAAAAATTTAAAAAGGTGCCTGAGTCTGTAATCTGTACCTACCAGAAAGTGCAATCGTTCATGTATTTCTTCTACAGCATATTAGGGATTTTAGCCTTATTTTGAGCAACATTCAGTTTAGCATAACAAACTAGATGTTAATGTGATTTACTCTGTGGAAATCTGCTTTACTGCTATCATGGAGATATTTTTGGTTCTCAGTTTCTTCAACCATATCAGCATTCTTGAATTCTTGCCCTGCAGGGCGTGGGTAGTTGTGTGAAGAGGTAATGACTTGAATTGGCTCCATCAATGAAATGAAATTCCCCACCTTAATCAGTTTTATGTTGTGATGTCATTATGACACTGTTTATTAAAACATCATTCTGTTATTGTTGCTAGATTGACCAGACAACAAGCATTCTTTAATGGACACCATCGGTGTAGGCATATATAAAAGGATGTACATAACGTCTGTGTGTGGAAAAATATGTTTATCTGTTTGTATTAAAGGGAGAAGATTTGTTAGGATGGGCTTGGTTGGATACATTTTGTCCAGTTGATAATGTAGTTATTTCAGTGCCTTATTCCAAAAAAAACCTCACATATAACACGATTTACTATGTTTTTGGTCATCAGCAAGTCACGTAACAAATACTTATTTCATGGCTTACTGTATGCTAAAGGAGCCCTCGTGGCTCAACAGTTAAGCACTCAGCTGCTAAACTAAAGGTGGCAGTTCGAACCCACTCAGCAGCTCTGTGGGAGAAAGCCCTGATGATCTGCTTCTATAAAGATTAAAGCCAGGAAAACCCTGAGGCTGTTCTACTCTGTCACATGGGGTCGCTATGACTCAGAATTGACTCAGCGGCACCCAGCAACAATTATGTGCTAGGCATTTTTTAAGATGCAGGTTATTTCCTGTCCTTATGATACTTTCATTCTAGTGAGGGAGATAAGTAACAAAATATACAATCTAGTAATCATAAATATGACGGAAGTGAAAGCAAGGTGGTTTCCAAACATGCATCCCATTATGGTGGCCCTTCTTTAATTTTCATGAGAACCCTAGTGGCATAATGGTTAATAGCTACGGCTGCTAACGAAAAGGTCGGCAGTTTGACTGGACTAAACCAAAAGCAAAGAAGTTTCCTGAATAAACCGAACACTTGGAAGGCCAGCATAGCAGGAGCGGGGGTTTGAGGACCATGGTTTCAGGGGACATCTAGGTAAATTGGCATAATAAAATCTATTAAGAAAACTTTCTGCATCCCACTTTGGGAAGTGCCATTTGGGGTCTTAAACGCTAGCAAGCAGCCATCTAAGATGCATCAATTGGTCTCAGCCCACCGGGAGCAAAGGAGAATGAAGAACACCAAGGACACAAGGTAATTACAAGCCCAAGAGACAGGAGGGGCCACATAAACCAGAGACTACAACAGCCTGAGACCAGAAGAACTAGATGGTGCCCGGCTACAACCAATGACTGCCCTGACAGGGAACACAACAGAGAACCCCTGAGGGAGCAGGAGAGCAGTGGGATGCAGACCCCAAATTCTCGTAAGACCAGACTTAATGGTCTGACTGAGACTGGAAGGACCCTGGTGGTCGTGGCCCCCAGACCTTCTCTTATCCAAGGCAAGAACCATTCCCAAAGCCAACTCTTCAGACAGGGGTTGGACTGGACTATAGGCTAGAAAATGATACTGGGGAGGAGTGAGCTTCTTGGATCAAGTAGACACATGAGACTATGTGGACAGCTCCTGTCTGGAGGGCAGATGGGAGGGCAGAGGGGGTCAGAAGCTGGCCGAATGGACATGGAAATACAGGGTGGAGAGGAGTGTGCTGTCTTATTAGGGGGAGAGCAAGTGGGACTATATAGCAAGGTGTATATAAATTTTTGTATGAGAGACTGACTTGATTTGTAAACTTTCACTTAAAGCACAATAAAAATTAAAAAAAGGAAAAAAAAAAAAGACCAAGAAGAAGAACAACAAAAGATCAGTAGTTCGAATCCACTAGGCACTCCTTGGAAGCCCTATGGGGCAGTTCTACTTTCTCCTGTGGGGTTGCTGTGAGTTGGAATTGACAACAATGGTTTTTTTTTGTTTTCCCTTTAATTTTAAGGCAACTTTATTTTCTGCCTCAGGTCTTCCTATTGTGGTGTTGCGATTGCTAAAAGGAAACCTACTGCTGCAGCCTTTTCTTCCAAAGAGTCCCTATATTAATTGTCTATTGCTGTGTAAATTGCCACAAACTCACTGGTTTAAAACTATATCCATTTATAAACTCGCAGTTGTGTAGTTAAGAAACCTGGGCACAGTGTAGCTAGGTTTTCTGCTCAGGGTCTCACAAGGCTGAAATCAAGGTGTCAGCTGGGTTATGTTCTTGTCTGGAGACACGTCCACCTCCAAGCTTATTCAGATTGTTGGCAGAACTCAGCTCCTTGCAGCTGTAGGAGTGAGGTTCGCATTTCCTTGCTAACTGTCAGTTGAGAGCTACTGTTAGCTCCTGGAACCTGCTTGTGTTCTTTGCCACATGGCCCCCTCCATCTTCAAAGCCAGCTGTGGCTTACACTGAGTCTCTTAAATTTAATTTCTCCACCCTCCAATCTCTCTAACTTCTCTGTTTCTGACTTGTAGCCTCAAATTTAAAGGGCTGCTGGCTAGTTCAGGCCCACCTGGATAATCTCCCTTTCTTAAAGTCAATTTTCTTAAGCTTAACCTGATCATGGAAGTGAAATTCCATCATATTCGTGGTTCTAGGGATTATATAGGGTGTGTGTGTTCACCAGGTGATGCAGATCTGGAGGGCCATTTTAGAATTGTGCCTAGAACACACAGTCCCCATTGCATAGCTGCCCTTAAGTGTTGTAGTTGTCTCTATTGTGTGTAAAGAGGAGCATCAGTAGCCCTCCTTAGTCCTTTTGTCTATGGCCAGAGACCCTGAGCTTCTGCCCTGAAGGTAATAGATTTCCCTTGGACTGTGGAGAGAAGTTTTGGAAGAAGTAGCTGGTAGGAACTGGCTGAAGTGGTTGAGCAGTGTTTCTTTATCGCTTCAGTGTTAGGAGTGAGATGGGGAATGGTGGTTCAGGGAAGAAAGCAGAGTGGAAGGGCAGTATCTCATGTCTTATTACTTCACCTCAGTGGCTCAGAGTTAAGCTGTTTTGTAGGTGAAGGATACCAGAGGTTTTTTTTTTCCCCAAGCAAAAGTTAATATTAGTTAAATTGTTTTTACAGATTGTTTTTTAATACAAAGCTTTTAAGGTAATTTAAGGGATAGAGCTATGAAAATGAAATGAAAGTTTATTTAGGCAGATAAGATGAAGCAAAGTTTTAATTATGGCGGAAAATATTCTAAGACCGCCATATTAACAGTTGCCTCACATTTAAAAATATGTATTTTTTTCCAGAAAGAAAGATTCTTCTAATTATAATGTCCTTTTTGTTTAATGCCCATTATAGTTTTAAAAACACAAATAACTTTTCCTTTCTCCTCAAAGTAGAATTACAGAGCCAGATGGGAGTAAGTGGACAAATAGTTAAAATTCCTCTCTTTTTAAAGTTGCTCACAGTTGTGCATCTGGTAGTTATTTTTAATTCTTAATGCATTTCTATTTTCCATTTCAAAAAATACTAGATTGCATGTAGAACCTAATATTACCAAAGAGGACATGGAAGAAAAGGAAGTGTCAACCTTCTTTTGTGATAGACTTTTTTTGCTTAATGTTTTGGGAATATATTTTTCTGGAAACATTATTCTGCTTTTATGGGATGGGAAGGAAAGTAGGATTCATTGTGTACCTAACCTCGGAATACATTCCGTACAATAAAGGATATAGATGATATAAATGAATGAACCTGTTTAACAATAGCATTCAGTGATAAATAAGTACTAAAATGTATTCTCATTTTAGGGAAAAATCAGATCTAGTATATCAGTAAACAATGTATCCCATAGGTTTTGATTTATATTTTTAAATATACAAGTGGTCTTAGTTACATCTCAACAAAAATACCGCTTAAAAGACTTGTAGTGGAGCATAAAAGTGCTATCAGACATGGAGCTGTGTTTTTGCCAATCCCATTTCCAGTTTGAGATTGGATACAAAAATATCCTAGGGCTGAGAATAGGCGTAGTAAATTGCACCAACAGAAATCCTTTTGTGTATTTATAGTGGAGGAAAAGTCTTCATTGAGTTTGCATGGAGAAATGTGATATAAGCTCTGTATGCTTTAGCACAGTAGATGGGACCTCACATTTTATGATTACTCTGTATGATGAATTTTAAGTGCAAATTCCAAAAATGTGTCTGCACGAGTTCCTTGTCTTTTTTCCTTTTACTTTCATATTTGATTAATTGGAACCCCCCTTCTGTGTTTGAGAATCCCTGGTGGCATAGTGGTTAAGTGCTACAGCTGCTAACCAAAAGGTTGGCAGTTAGAATCCATCAGGCGCTCCTTGGAAACTCTATGGGGCAGCTCTACTCTGTTCTGTAGGGTCGCTATGAGTTGGAATTGACTTGATGGCAACAGGTTTTTTTGTGTGTTCTAGAAGTGTTTCATTAATTTTTCTATAAATTGTATTTTTTTGGTATCGTTAAGGATATACACAGCAAAACAGACACCAATTCAAAAGTTTCTTCATGTACCATTTAGTGACCTTGATTACATTCTTTGAATTATGCAATTATTCTTACTCTCCTTTTCTGAGTTATTCCGCCTCCACTAACGTAAACTCACTGCCTCCTAAGGCTTCTGTCTAATATTTTGAGTTGCCATTGTCGGTTTGATCCAATAGAGATAGTTCTTAAAAGAGCATGATGCTCAAGGCAGGCCTTTTTGTACTAGTGAAGCTAAACTGTAGTTTGGTTTTAAGAAGATTTCATGAGTTACTTTTGGTTTGAGGTTTAAAGGTTATCTCAGGGTACAAGTTTCAGGGTTTCATCTAACCTCCATGGCTCTAGAAACTCTACAGCACATGAGAATTTGAAATTCTAGTCTGCATTTCCCCTCTTTTACTCCGGATTCTTCTCTGGAATCTTTGATCAAAATATCCAGAAATGATAGCTGGGTACCATCCAGCTCTTCTAGCCTCATGGCAAAGGAGGCAGTTGTTCATGGAGGCAGTTAGCCACACATTCCATATCATCCTTCTATACCTGATTCTCTTAGTCTGCTGCTCCAGGTGGATAGAGACCAATTGTTGTTCCTTGGATGGCTGCTTGCAAACTTTTTAAGACCCCTGGCACTACACAGTGAACTAGGAGGTAGAACAGAAGCACTAAACAAGTTATTGTCATTAGGTACCATACATAGACTCATAGCGACCCAGTATAGCAGAACGAAACATTGCCCAGTCCTGCACCATCCTCACAATTATTGCTACGCTTGAGCCCATCCTTGCAGCCTGTAATGAATTGTGTCCCCCAAAAATATGTGGCAACTTGGTTAGGCCATGATTCCCAGTATTGTGTGGTTCTCCTCCATTTTGTGATTGTTGTAATTTTCCTATGTGTTGTGAATCCTAATCTCTGCCTCTGGTTAATGAGGGAAGACTAGATTATATTAAAGAGGACTAGGGTGGGATGTAACGCCCTTACTCAGGTCACATGCCTGATCCAATGTAAAGGGAGTTTCACCAGGGCGTAGTCTGTATCACATTTCATCTTAGAAGAGGTGAAAGGAAAGGGAAGCGAGCAGAGAGAGTTGGGGCCTCGTACCACCAAGAAACAAGAGCTAGGAGAATAGCATATCCTTTGGACCTGGGGCCCCTGTGCTGAGAAGCTCCTTGACAGGTGAAGATTGATGACAAGTACCTTCCCCCAGAACCGACATAGAGAGAAAGCCTTCCCCTGGAGCTGGCGCCCTGAATTTGGACTTGCAGCCTCTTAGACTGTGAGAGAATAAATTTCTCTTTGTTAAAGCTATCCACTTGTGGTATTTCAGTTACAGCAGCACTAGATGACTAAGATATAGCCACTGTGGAATGTCGCACAAAACCATGACCCTAAACCACCAAACCAAGGAACCACATGCCATGAGGTGTTTGGTTGTACATAAACAGCCTCAGCAGCTCCTCTTTTTTGGGGGGGTTGTTATTGTAAATATATCTATCACAACTTTTGCCAATTCAACTTTTTTACAGGTGTACAACGATGGGCAGATTAACCATCACGCAAGATAGGCACAGGTTTACATTAAGTAAGGTACACAAGGTCTTACTTGTATCTACCCACCAATCTGTAGTGAAGAATGGGTTTCAGCACATCAAAGATATAAAAAGCAGGCAAAACTGCACCACAGACCAGCAAGCAAGCGCAAACAAGCCCATACATACCTTGCTTAATGGGTAATCCTGGGTAATCCATCCCTGTGTACAATTTACTGGCAGCAGTTACAATAATCAGTTGTGCAACCCTACCTGCAATCAATACAATTTTTCCATCATTCTTAAACCCCTCTTTTCCCCTTTGTCCTGCCCCTGGTAACCACTAATAAACTTTGTTCTCTAGACATTTGCCATTTCTTGTCTTTTTATATAAATGAGGTCATACAATATTTGTCCTTTTTGTGATTGGCTTGTTTCACTTCTAGTATTAACACTGCTGGAAGTTGTTTCAAAATGTAGTGTATTGTTAAATATTAAGACAAGCTCCATCCATACTATAGCATGTATCAAGACTTCATTTCTCCCACTGGCTGAGTAGTATTCCGTTGTTTGTATATGCCATATTTTGTTTATCCATTCATCTGCTGATAGTCATTTAGGTTGTTTTCACCTTTTGGCCATTGTGAGTAGTGCTGCAATGAACATTGGTGTACAAGTCTCTGAGTCTCTGCTTTCAAGTCTTATGTAAGGGTATATACTTAGGAGTGGAATTTCTGGGTCATATGGTAGTTCTATTTTTAGTTTTTTGAGGAAGCACCACACTGTTTTTCACAGTAGCTGTACCATTTTGCATTCCCACCAGCAGTGGATAAGGGTTCCAGTTTCCCCACATCTTTGCCAGCACTCTTTTTTTTTTTTTAAGTCTTAGCCATCTTGCCGACCCATTGGTTAGCAGTCTAGTGGAAGTGATATTAGTATCTCATTGTTTCATTTTTAATTTTTTATCTTTATATTTTCTTTAATGTTTTTATACTACTTTAACCTAAAAATTTCTCCTAGTACTTAAAAAAATTATGGGACAATAAAGTCATCTTCAGATGTCTTTTATTTTCACCCTAACAGTGTTTGCGTTGGCTTATAAGAATGCTTACTTCGCATAATTTTCTCTTCATGCAGAAGAGTCACTTCTAGTATTAACACTTCTGGGAATTGTTTTAAAATTTAGTTTATTGTCTTAATGTTAATAAGAAGTCTAGAAGTCTGGTAGGTTTTTTTTGAGGGGGGGCTCCCATATCCCCTGGCAGTATATTTGATTTTTTTGTTTTAATTGGGTTTTGTAACATTTGAATTGGTTTGATCCCAGATCCTTCATAAAATTATAATCGACTCATAGTTCTATCTCTAGTTTATACAGTATTTTAGGATAGTTTTGCAAATATCATTATGCTGATACATTTGGGAAGTACTGATATGTAGGGAAAATAATTAATTGTAGTTGTTAGTTGCCTTCGAGTCAGCTCCAATTAATGGCGACCTTTAAGTATAACAGACTAAAACATTGCTTAGTCCTGTGCTATCTTCGTGGTCATTGGTACGTTTGAGTCCATTGTTGTGGCTATTGTGTCAATCCATCTCATTATATTAAATATAAAACTTTAATAAATGTTAATGCTGTATTCAGTTTTCATTGGATAAAATGTTGGGTGACAGCAATAAAAAATTATATGCTATAGGATTTTTTGTTAAGCTATAGAAGCCTCTTTATAGTCACCACTGAAATGTAATTTAAAGTTAAATGGTGTTTAATTCTAACTGTTAAAGTATGTTTTGTTGATTGAATGTTTAGTCCGATAGATGATCATTGAACTAGACTAATAGTTTAATACATAATAGCATACATTGTGTGTGTATTACTAATATATTCTCAGAGAATTAAAAAAAATAAATTCATGAATGATTAATGCAGTGCTTTGTTAAATATTACTATTCATTATTGATTTTCTGAAAGTAATTGATAAAACACTGATTGCAGTTTCTGATTTGCTCTTGATACCCACTATAATTGTTTTCTTCTCAATAGGTTCAGATAGTATAATTTTAAATATTAATTTAAGACAAACAATCAGGAAGATGTGTACTAAAAGTCTCATATCCAAAGGTAATTATCTACCTACTGTAATTGTTTTCTTCTCAGTAGGTTCAGATAGCATAATTTTGAATCTTAATTTAAGACAAACATAATCAGGAAGATGTGTGCTAAAAGTCTTATTTCCAAAGGTAATTATCCATCCACAACTATATGATTATTTGTTGCTGTTGTTAGGTGCTGTCGAGTTGGTTCTGATTCATAGCGACACTATGCGCAACAGAATGAAACACTGCCTGGTCCTGAGCCATCCTCACAATTGTTATGCTTGAGCCCACTGTTGCAGCCACTGTGTCAACCCACCTCACTGAGGGTCCTCTTCTTTTCCACTGACCCTGTACTCTCCCAAGCGTGATGTCCTTCTCCAGGGACTGATCCCTCCTGACAACATGTCCAAAGTATGTAAGACGCAGTCTCACCATCCTTGCTTCTAAGGAGCATTCTGGTAGTACTTCTTCCAAGACAATTTTGTTCGTTCTTTTGGGAGTCCATGGCATATTCAGTACTCTTCTCCAACACCACAATTCAAAGGTGTCAATTCTTCTTCAGTCTTCTTTATTCATTGTCCAGCTTTCACATGCAATATGATTATTTAGTGCAGTGATAAAGAGCATGGATTTTGGAGCCAGACTACTTAGGTTCTAATCCTGGCTCCACTGCTTACTAGTTGTGTGACTTGGGTAAGTGATTTAAACTGTTTGTGCCTCAGCTTCTTCATCTGTAAGATGGGCATGATATTGGTATCCAAGTCATAAGGTTGTTATGGGGATTAAATACATTGTAAAGTGCTTAGAACAGTTCCTGGCACACATAGTGAGCTACATACAAGTATTAGTTAAATAAATGATTAAAAATTATAGTTTACATAAATAATTCACAGTTTTCTTTTCTTGGTCGCTTAACCAGTATCACAGGAGCCTTCAACTGCTCCATGTCGCACCCTTTGTCCAATGTTTACCAATTCCACGGGCTTATTACCACTGCCACCATCACTACTATTACCATTGCTACCACTACTGCTATCACTACTACTACCTTCTCTTCCTCCTCCTCATCATTATTAAAGAGTCTGTTAAGGTACTTTCCTAGTTGTGCCTTTGGAGGCTGAATATAGCAAGTGACATGCTATGTGAAGAGATCATCCAACTAATAAATACTAAAGTGGCAGAGCTGGGAGTAAGACTCAATTCTTCCATTCCATTCCACAGCTGCGTTAGAGGGCTGAAGGTTGTCTTTGACTCTTTTGTGCCTCCATTCCAAACTCATTTCCCCTGCCCTTCCCATTCACACATAAACAAAAGTATAGGAAGGAAACTGGGTCGTAAACCCTTCTGTATTCTAAGTGAAAGGTTGATTAATTCAGTAGTGAATCCCTGTTGGAGGGGGAGAAAGCAACTGGTTTGCCATCATAGTTGTTTCAGGAGGGAGTGTAATGGGAGCATGGGAATTTTCTGCCCTTGAGTGTGGGGAAATGGGGAAAGAAATGAGAATATAAGGAACCACGACTCCTAGGTGTTTTCAGTTTGTGATATAGTTAGTACACCATTAAACACAGATTCTGTTTATAGATGAAGAAAAGCTAATGTCAGTTTAGAGAAGGGCAAAATTTAAGTTGAGGTATAAAAAGTAATATAATTCTGAGAATGCTTATAAGTTTGTGATTAATAGCTTACATAATCACTTGTACATTTTATGAATGTGATTATTTTATGGTGTTTTATTTAGATATATTAAGCATTTCTCCTTGGGCTTTCAACCCCCATTTATGTCATTGTCATCTTAAAACTGGAATAATTTAGCTAAGACACTGAAAAAGTCCTGGGATGAATTCCTTGAATTTATGATGTTAGCTCTGAAGTTTGCTGCCTGAGTACCACCCTCTCCCTCTGACTTTAGAATGGCCTGTTTGCAGGAGGATACGTTGGGGTATTAGCATATCCCCACTTACTGGAAAAGCCTTGATTCTGGTTCTTGGCTATTTGTATATTACAGGTATTGTGTAGTACAGCATAAAACCAAACCCATTGCTGTCAGTTCCAACTCACAGCGACCCCTTGGGACAGTGTAGAACTGCCCCACAAGGTTTCCAAGACTGTAACCTTTACAGAAGCAGACTGCCACATCCTTCTCCCGCACAGCGGCTGGTTGGTTGGAACCACCAGACCTTTGAGTTAGCAGCCAAGCACTTAACCACTGTGCCATCAGGGCTCCTTGTCTTACAGCATACTTAGTTAAAATGGGTATCTTTTCTTAGTGTCTGTAGCATCCTCATGTTTTTGGTTGTTACAGATAGTCCCAGGATTATGAACAAATTTCATTCCTGAGTCTTTAAATTGAATTTGTACATAAGCTGGAGCAATTAGGTACGGTTCATATCTAATGTCAGTCAAATGTTTATCTTAGCATATAATACATAGTGTATCTTTCTGTGTATAAAACATTAAAGAAATGCTTCCAGATACACTGAAGCATCTTTAACATAATACAGTAATAGTAATAATAAAGTTTTGATGCCCATTGCAAAGTAGCGCCCATTTGTTATTATGAATCATTGTATGAACTTTGAATTTTTAATATAATAGGCATTACAGGGGTTGGTTGGCAAGTATGGGTTGTATGTAAGTCAGACTTTATAACCCGGGGACTGTATAGGAGATTGAGATTGATAATTAAGCAAGTCCAGTGTAAAACGTGTAGTACATAGCCCTATAAAGTATAGTGTTGAAGTATAACGGATGTAAGACTGGAAATCAGGAAATCTCAGCTGTCCTTTGTAGTTTTGTTGCTAACTGGTTGACCTCTTTTTGGCATTCTCATTCTGGAAATGGAATTATAATGCTTACTCTGTTATTCTCCCTCAACTAATGGAATGAGGCTGATTGAAATAATGTGAACATTTGTTGATATACAAGATACACATGGTTGTTAGGTTAAGCTTTTTTAAATCTATTTAATTTTTGAAGTTTTGGATAATTTTCCCTCTGTTTTTCACTTTATCCTTTTTTGGTTCAGTTCTCTTTCAGGTTCCTGTTTTGATTTTTGCAAATACTTCCACTCAGTATTTTGTTATGAAAAAAATTTAAATATACAGCAAAACTAAGGGGGAAGGGAAAGTTGTATTCATCTTTCTTCTTTGTCTCTTCAACTGTTTTTCTGTTCTTTGAGACCTAGTTTGGTGCCTAATTCTTCTTTTATTTCCTCTGTTAACTTCCCCTTCTCTAAATTTATAATTATCCATCATATTTTGTAGTTTAGTATTCAGTCTTTTTACTGTCTTACATTAATTTTTTCAAGTCTTAATTGGCAGCCCCACTACTTCTGCACTTTTATTTATTTATTTTAAAATAATTCTCATTGCGTTTTAAGTGAAAGTTTACAAATCAAGTCAGTCTCTCACACAAAAACCCATATACACCTTGCTACACTCTCCCAGTTACTCTCCCCCTAATGAGACAGCCTGCTCTCTCCTGCCACTCTCTCTTTTCGTAAGCTTCTAACCCCCTCTACCCGCTCATCTCCCCTCCAGGCAGGAGATGCCAACATAGTCTCAAGTGTCCACCTGATCCAAGAAGCTCACTCCTCACCAGCATCCCTCTCCAACCCATTGTCCAGTCCAATCCATGTCTAAAGAGTTGGCTTTGGGAATGTTTGCCATCCTGGAGCAACAGAAGGTCTGGGGGCCGTGACCACCCCTCCTGCACTTTTAAATGTCAAACTTGAGTAGGAGTCTTGTCTCATGAGTTTCTCTCTCATGTTCCCCGACATAATGGGCACTCAGAGGAATATTTGAGTTTTTGTTTGGTTGCTGTAACTTTGACTCTGTTTCTCTGTTTGATTACTCATGTATGCAGTGTGAATAATATTAAAAAAATGGTTTTAATGCTCTTTAGTCTTTGTGGCTCAGTAGTTAAGAGCTATGGCTGCTAACCAAAAGGTTGGCAGTTAGAATCCACCAGCCACTCCTTGGAAACCCGGTGGGGCAGTTCTGCTCTGTCCGATAGGATTGCTGCGAGTCGAAATTGACTTGACGGCAATCGGTTAGCCTTTGTAATAGTTGTTTAATTATTTGCAAATCTGTTGTATAGTCAACACATGAAATTTAGCAACTGTAATGTTGTAGACCAGCACAGTCCGTTAATACTGCTAGAAAAGCAAACCAAAGCCCAAAGCTTTTATCTTTATATGAAAAGACTTGACTAATTTTTAAAAAATGCAGTAGATACTGATGTAGTTACTCGTGTTTTTAATCATGTGCTTTGAAGCCTTTGCTTTTTCTGGAATGAAATTCCTCGTTTTGTGCAGAAGTATGTTAATTAGATAATATTTAGTTGGTGAATTTGTGCCCACAAGAATGTGATTTTTAAAATGTTGCAGATTGCTATAAGATTGTTTCCTGTTTTCTTTTGCGTGTTTAATACTTTGTATATTTTTCCATGAAGTAACCTTTCATCTTGTCCATTTATATCATTTAACATTAAGACTTAAATATTGAGTTCAACTCTGACAACACTGGTGCTTGCAAATGCTAATCATTCAAAATGTCCAAATTTGTATTTGACCTAAGAGTTGCAAAAATATAAGCTATTATATAAATATATCCAAATATATATTTGGGGGGGGAAGAAGTAAAATATTGTATTTATGGGGTGGTTTTAAACAGTCAAGCTTTAGAATTGAGACATGCCTAAAGTATTTCTCTAGTGAATTGCATATGGTATCAGTTAATGAATTGTGCTGCAAGAAGAAGCATTTAGTACTGTTGACCTCAGTATTACTGAAAGTTCTGAGAATTAGCAGTTCAACTTAGTAGTTTGGGAAAATGATAAAGCATACTTAGACAATTTTAGATCTCTTTAACGTCAAAACAAAATTTTCTGCTTTACCTTTTTAAATTATTTCTTTTAAAATCAAGGTGATGTTTGTGCATATGTAGTTAAAGTCAAATAGTACTATAAGGTTTATAATGAAAAATAGCTGTCCATCTTGCCTCTCCTCACCTCCAATTCCCAGTTTTTAAAGGCAGTCAGCTTTAATTCTTTTAGCTATTTGTTCACATTTGCCTTCTTATTTCTACTTTTTGTTGGCTTTTCATTTTAGACATTAGCTATTGACCTCATTTTAAGAAAAATGAGGATTAGCTGTCTTAATCTCTCTACCGCCTGCAAACATTTACACATACTTTCCTTTGTCTCTTCTTCCCCTTTAAGAATATCAGATTTTGGGGGATAAATTATTTACTATTCACATTATTATGACTATGTAAATATTGTTCACAGCTGGGTTTTACAAAATTCATCATAATCATAATTCCTTTCTTGTCCAACTTATTGTTTTTCCTAGGTAGTTATCCCAGTTTAAAATTTTATGTTGTTGTTAGCCACCGCCAAGTTGGTCCCCGACTCCTGGTGACCCCATGCACATTTGAATGAAATGCTGCCCAGTCCTGCACCATCCCCATGATTGTGGTAGATCGGAATGTTGTGATCCAGAGGGTCTTCGTTGGCTGGTTTTCAGAAGTAGATCACCAGGCCTTTCTTCCTAGTCTGTCTTAGTCTGGACTTTCCCCTGAAACTTGTTCAGCATTATAGCAACATACAAAATTCCACTGACAGACAGTCGGTGGCTGTTCATACGAGATGCATTGGCCAGGAATTGAACCCATGTTGCCTGCGTGGAAGGCAAGATTTCTACTGCTGAACCACTACTGCCCTTCTGACTACCCTAGGCAGAGTACATTACTCCTTCTGTTCCGTGACACCTGTGAATAAGTCTGTTTTGACACTTAATATAATCCCTCTCCACATCTTTCTTCCTTAGACTGAGTGTTCTCAAAGTTCGGATAACACTCTCACATTCTGATAGAGTTCTTGACCTACTCGTAAACCTGTTGCCGTTGAGTTGATTCAGACTCATAGCAACCCTATAAACGTGAGCTAGGAGTCTTGACGCTCAGTAGGTAATAAATAATTATTTACTTAATAAATAAATCCTTCATCTGGGTTGATTGAACATCTTCTTTCCTGGCAAACATACTGTCATTTTGACCTTAATCCCTAGTGTCCACTGAATGAATGAATGCTATGCTAGAAACTGTTAAAGGCTCAAGCTTATTATTGGGAGGCAATGCTGTGTAGTAATTTAGGATACGGCTCTGAAGTCAGAATGCCTGAGCTCAAAGAAACAAGTGTCCTAACCTCTGTTTTTTTTTAACATAAAATACCAATGATAATACTACTACCATACATGTTGTGAGGATTAAATTGGTACATCTAAAATGCTAGATCAATGCCTGGCACATTCTCTTTTAGTCAGTCTGTTTTTCATCTTTTGGGGACATTGCCTACTACAATATTAGCATAAGAACTTATGAATGAAAATCTAAGTAAAATGACAAATCTAGATATTTAAAATATTTAGCTCTTTGAATTTTGTGTATGAACATATTCTGAAATGATCTCCATGGACAATAACAGATTGTGACATTTAGATAAAAACTTCAACTGGGAGAAATAATGTGTTCAGTTTGTTATATACCTACTAAAATACTGCATTTTTTAAATATACCCTGAAATATCTAAGCGATATGGAATTATGTTAAGTGTCAGTATGCTATCAGTACTCATGACCCTTCTATCCCTAAGAAGGGTTTTATCTAGCCCACCAACAGATTTGATATTCGGCATGATTTGCTTTCTAATTTGAGCCTGCTGTATGCACTAAATTCTCCCTTCAGAGACTGTATGCTGAGGTAAAGGAAACTCTCTTTATTCAGCATACACTTAACTGAACACTTGCTCATGTGCCTAGTATTGTGGATGCAAGCAAAAAGAAGGCATAGTTGTTTTCCTTAAGGAACCAGCATCTCTTCGTCGTTTCAGTAATGTTGATATCAGATCTGGCAGAATGTATGCATGCTCTTGGACCCAGAATTCCATTTATAATAGAAATAGAAATGTGCACAGAAATTTATGGTCAAGGTATTCATCAAAATATTAATTATAAAAGCAATAAAAAGATACACATTTTGGTACATTCATTATATTTTCAACACTTTAAGTTAGAAGCATGATGTTACTTAAATACTTTTAAGTTTATTTTTGAAATCTGAATTAGGGATTATATCCCCATATCTGAGGATAGGAAACCCTGGTGGCATAGTGGTTAAGTGCTACGGATGCTAACGAAGGAGTCAGCAGTTCGAGTCCGCCAGGCGCTCTTTGGAAACTCTATGGGACAGTTCTACTCTGTCTTATAGGGTCGCTATGAGTCAGAGTCAACTCGACGGCACTGGGTTTGGCTTGGTTTTGGTATCTGAGGATAGATAGAGGGTTATGTCAGTAGTTGAATTCCATGGTCCATTATAAAGTTGTGGTAAATTGCTCAGATCTGATTTAGGGTCACAGTTCCCCAATTTATTGTATGTATAACTCTGGCAAGTTGTTTAAAATTCTCTAAACCTCAGTTGTTTCCATCTCGAAAATGGGTATATTAGCAGTTACAAAATTTGTTCTAAGGATGAAATGAAACAATGTATTATCCTAAAAAAAATAGCCCAGTAAATGTTTTGCTGCTCACGTTGTTAGTGTTTTTCTTTGTACTCATTCTGCCCTTAATGGTTTTTTTTCCTCTACAGCCTTCCACCAGTCAGTGCAAACCAGAGATGGCGATGTTTATCTGGTCTGACAACTCCCATTGCTTTGTAACAGTCATCTAGAGGATTCTGAGGCTTTTACCAGGCTCCACAGAGTTATCGCCTGTTATCTGTGTCTGCCACTTTTAAAGGATGGGAAATAGCAGTACATGTGCCTTGGGTTTGCCATCCTTGATCTAAACCTTCTTTTGTTGCTTTACACACACAAACTCCCTGTTCTCTTTTAGGTATCATGTACTTTTTGTTCTTGTACTTTATTTTGCTGGGAGTTTATTAGCACCTTTTTTTTTTTTAGTGCTTTGGCTGTTACTGTTGTTATTTCATAGCATAAATTACTCCTCATAATAGTGTGTAATAATCCAGAACTAGACCTTGGGTCCTTTTTAGCCCTGCTTCTTCTAGATCTCTCATAAAATACAAATATAGCTAGTTTGTAAGACTGACTTGGACCTGTCTGATTTAAAGAAGAGGCAGATTTTGTGTGAAGTTTTTCCATTTTACTAAACCCTGGAGTAGAAGGCTCATGCTGTGTTTAGTATAAGGTAACCAAATGCAAAGGAACTTTTTGTTCTTCACAATTAGCCGGTCTCCTCCTAAAGGATTATGTATTGTCCTTTTGTAAAGTAGATGGATTGTGACCACAAAAAAATTTTTTTTTGTAGTTGTTAGTTGGCATAAATTTAAAATCATGATGTTTAGGTAAAAGTTATATTCTGAGAGCATGCATAAATAATAGCCATTAAATTATAATTGATGGTGAATGAAATTGCCCTTAGTATATAGGCAAAAATGATTTTATTTTAAAATACATCCTGGGAGTTACATAGTAATGAATTTGTGAACACTGTAAAATTTTTTTACTTTTCATTATAACTCTTTGTACATTGATAAGTTCAGGGTGTTTATAAATTATCATAAATCAGAACTTTATTGATATTAAAGAGTATAAACACCTGTGTCTTGAAATTGCTTGCCTTGGATTTAGGTTTTTTTTTAATCTAGGATTTAATGCAATATGGTGTTCAGTTAACTTTATTTTTACTTAATTTGAGGAATAAGGTGAAGATGTTTTAATGACACTCAGCTAATAATCAGAAGGTAGATTCTTTGGGTAAAGTGTTTAACTCTCAAGGCCTCCACTACTTCTGTCTTTTAACAGTAGCTCTAATACATGATCTTCATTAGCCCTAAAATTCTGACTTTTTGATAACATTAGTTACTGTCTATATTAGATTTCAGTTTATGTTTCCGAATACTTGGCTCTATTTTATAATCTAAATTTTAATGTGAAAAGGCTGTCCCTTTAAAAAAAAAACAAAAAACTATTCTTGATTTTCTTTAGATTGTCCTTTAGTCATTAAAACATAGTTTCAACTCCATATGCTAACTGGCTTCTGTGATTTAAAAAAAACTTTCAGGCCGCTAGTTTCACCCATTACACAAACCTTGTATCAAATTTATATTGACAAGTAATAAAATTAACAGATTTGAGCTTTAACATTGTAGACACTGGAAAAAGCATTACAGAACTATAAAATAGCCCTGCTTCAGAGAATTCTGGGAGAGAAAGAGGAGTGTCTTTTACACACTGAAAAATCAGCTTGTGACAACCAGGCACTGATTTTGCTGTGCTCTGTTTTAACAGAGAATTGTTTTGCTATGTAGATACTTTACTGAGTTGTTTGTTAAAACAGAAGAGGGATATTTATGATCTTTTGATAGCACTTAAAAAAAAAAAAGACCTTAACGAGGCAGTACACAATACTGGGGAAGCCAGCACAACGCGTCCAAGGCAAGGTCATGGAAGCTCTGTAGACACATCCAAACTCCCCGAGGGACTGAGTTACTGGGTTGAGGGCTGTGGGGACCATGGTCTTGGGGAACATCTAGCTCAATTGGCATAACATAGTTTATAAGGAAAATGTTCTACATTCTTTGGTGAGTAGTGTCTGGGGGTCTTAAAAACTCGCGAGCAGCCATCTAAGATACTCCACTGGTTTCACCCCGTTTTCAAGGGAAAATGAAAAAAACCAAAGACAGGATGGAAAGAATTCAAATGACTTATGGACCACAAGTACTGCAGCCTCCACCAGACTGAGTCCAGCATATCTAGATGGTACCCGGCTGCCACCACCAACTGCCCTGACAGGGAGAAAAACCTGGTGATCTGCTTCTGTAAAGATTACAGCCAAGATGCAGCAGAGGGTTCCAGACACAGGTAGAGAAAAATGTAGAACAAAATTCTAACTCACACACAAACAAAAAAAAAGACCAGACTTACTGGTCTGACAGAGACTGGAGAAACCCTGAGAGTATGGCCCCCGGACACCCTTTTAGCTTACTAATGAAGTCATTCCTGAGGCTCACCCTTCAGTCAAAGATTAGACAGGCCCATAAAACAAAATGAGACTAAATGGGCACACCAGCCCAGGGGCAAAGACGAGAAGGCAGGACGGGACAAGAAAGCTGGTAATAGGGAACCCAAGGTCAAGAAGGGAGACATGCTGTGGGGTTGACAACCAATGTCACAAAACAATATGTGCACTAATTGTTTAATGAGAAGCTAGTTTATTCTGTAAACCATCTAAATACAATAAACAAACAAAATGGGCCTAAGATGGCTCTTAAGTGAGGAAGGAGAGTGGGGACTACTTCCTTACTTTGTTTTCCTCAAGGAAAAAGACTCCTCTTGGGGAGAAAAACTATTGGATTTACATAGAGGGTATTTTCTGGCATATTGAAGTAATTATTGTTACCTCAGTGATAGTTGCTTTTTGTATATATTTTCGTGTGTCATCAGTTCACTTTGACATAATCCTAAAATTGATTAGACATTTCTCACCTTTTTTAAAAATAGGAAAATGATTATCCATATTGTATAAAAATTGGGTTTTCAAGACTTCCCAGGATAAATCCGTGGGTTGAAAGTGGTAATACTTTGGAGTTTTTTGGGGGAGATTAACAATAGCGCTTCCTGTGGGGATTTGGGGCTGGTGAGAATGAATGTTATCCTTACCTGATGATTTGTTGGTAGAAACTAATTCAAGCATGGCATGTATTTTAGAAGGATATTGGGTAGAGTTCAGTGACTCATCGAATTGCATAAGGATTAGAAACCCAGATTTAGGGCTAAGCAGCCAGAAACCGTGCCCAGAATCACACTGCACACGAGTCCAATGAGGATGCCAGTACCATCTAGAGACACGTAGACACCACAGCCTACTCCAGGGACAGTGCCAACTCTGAATGAGTCTAAATGCTGCTCCTTCTTTCCTGGACTTGATCTTGCTGCAGTTGTTGTATGAGAGAGTTTCTTCCGGTCTCTGCGTCTCCCTCACTAGTTGCCCATTGCTAGTATGGGCTGGGCACGACTGATTGGCAGAGCCCATGTCCTAGATGTCTAAGAGATGTGGCAAAGTGTTTAATTTTCTGAAATTGTGAGGTAGGGAAAGCGCTCAGGCTTAAGAAGGGAATGTTCAGATGCTAGGCAGAAAAAAAGAATGACATTCACTTCACCTGATATTTTGGATTCAAGTTGCTATCCTGATTATGTTTAATCCGTTGTGCCAGCTCATTCTGATGTTTCACAAGTATTGCACTTAATCCTCACAACAACTTTATTAGCTTTGTTTTAGAGGTGAAGAAATAGGCTGAGAGAAAGTAACCTGTCCAAGATCACACAGTTAGTTGTAGCAGATCTGCGACAAACTCAGAGGTATTACTCCGAGGCCTGTGCTCATAACCAGTGTACTATACTGACTCTTAATCCTTTTTTTTTCTCGTGTATTTAGCTCAGAAAAGGAGTCCTGGTGGTGCGGTGGTTAAATTGCTAAGCTGCTAACCAAAACGTGGCGGTTCGAACCCACTGGCCACTCCACGGGAGAAAGATGTGGCAGTCTGTTTCCATAAAGATTGCAGCCTAGGAAACCCTATGAGGCAGTTCTACCCTGTCCTTTAGGGTCGCTATGAGTCGCTATGAGTCAGAATCGACTCGAGGGCACTGGGTGGATTTTTAATGAGTCGAAATCAACTTGACAGCAGTCGGTTTAGCTTTAAACTCTGTAAATGAATCTGTTGGATTGAACCCTCAGTGTTTATTAAGATCTTGTGTATGATGAGTTATGGGGATTTGGGCATGTTCAAGAAAGTTGAAAGTTTTATGGTTTTAATTTGCTTTCATTTTTATCTACCCTTACCTGATGCTTGAATCAGTTTTTATTCTTTTTTTTTTTTCATTTTGTGACTGTTTTTGTAGTTCATTTTGCAACAGACTACAACCTGATGAAATGCTTTTTTTCCTGAGTGTCAGTGCTTGGAAGTGAGTTACTGAGTGTAAGACAGACAGGCTGGCATGACAAGAGGAGGGGATAGAGCAAGACTTGAGGGAGGGAGGGAAGGAGAAACACAACACACGCACAGCTAGAGGAAGAGGAGACACAGACTCTGGAAGGAAAGGGATACTCACAAATATGTTAGCCTACAAACAGCATTCTTTATATCCTTTGTCAGTTGTTATAGTAGATTGAAATATATTACAATGAACCTTTTCCGCTTTTGCTTTTGGAAAGTCATTCAGGCCTTTTTTTAGGCTTGAAGCAGTGCTTTGCCTAAAGGAAACAGTGGTTCTTCAGCTCCTTTCTACCACTTTGCATTTTGAGTTGACTTATGTATTTCTGGGAAACCCTGGTGGTGTAGTGATGAAGTGCTATGTCTGCTAACCAAAAGGACAGCAGTTTGAATCCACCAGGTGCTCCATGGAAACCCAATGGGGCAGTTCTACTCTGTCCTATAGGGTTGCTATGAGTCGGAATCAACTCGATGGCAATGGGTTTGGTTTGGTTTTTTGGTGTGTATTTCTTAAAAAAAAAAAAAATTTCTGTTTTAAAGCTAAAAAAAAAAAAAAATGTGTGATATCTCGGTGTGAGAAACAAGAGCTGTTATTTAACTTGGGAAGTATCAAACTTGGTTTGGGGAAAAAAATAAAGACAAACTCCCGTAATTACTATGATGTCAACCAAGCTAGAGTATTTCTTCATAAACCACAGCTCTTGTTAATTATTCCTTTTGTACAAGTCTGTCTATCCTGCAGATTTTTGTGCTACCAAAACAGCACTTGCAATGTTATTTTATTCACTTCTGCCTTGGGGACTAAATGGGCAGCTATAATTTTGTGAAAGTCCCCTTCTACACACACAGTCTTGTTAGCAGTCTAAATGTGGGCTGGGTGCTAGGAAAGTGCTTCATGGAAGGTAAATGTCTGTGAAATTAAAAGTGATTTTGTCCTGTTTAAGTATTAAATTTTTTATATTGAGTATACTGTGCTTTTTGTCCTTAGTCCCATCTAATCTTTCCTAGGATATAAATTTTAATTTGAGAATGGTTATTTCTCTGTGAGTTTTTTGTTTGTAGTCTAGTGCAAGCTGTATAAAATGGAATTTTGTATAAATGCAATTGGTGTTACATACTTACTGTTGCACTGCTTTACTGTGAGATTTTTATCCCTCTTTTACAGACTGTTTTAGTGAACCAGCAATCCTCAGGTGGGAAGTAGTCCTTTTTTAAACTATCAAATTGAAAGTACTAGATTGTTGGGTTATACACAGTTTCTTACTTAATGGTAAATTTAACTAATCATCCATATAAGAAATGCCATCACATATATGTAGAAATGCCATCTGTATAAGAAATGGACCACAGGGCCAGAGCAGTAATCCATCCAGCCCAGACAGCCCTAAAGAGCTGCACCAAGCAAGGAAGCAGGTTACTTACTTGAATTCTGTCATTCCTGAAGGGCATAGAAGCCATTCCTAATTCCCTTAACTTACACACTGTACTCAGAATTCATGCATTCACTTTAACTCTTCAGCCTTGCAGTCCGTTCTAATTGTATGTGTTATATATGTATTAAACTAAAGGATCTACTATAGATTTGCTTGCAGTGGATAATTCTGGAGCAAATACCATTTATAATGTGAAATTCAGTTCGTTCATTGCTCATAAGCTGCTTCAGTTTCTTCATCTGTAAAATACAAAGTGATTTCATAGGTATTTTTCCCCCCACTCTCAAAATCTGTTCTGTTATTTTCAATGTGGCCAATTTTTGAGGTTTGTATTTTTCACCTTCCTTCCTGTCATTTTTCTTCTACATGCTACTTAAAAGTAGTAAATTAAGCAAGTTGTTTATTATGAGGGAACCATAAGTTATTAGGGGGGTACACTGAATTCCTCTGAATTATCTAATAGATACAACTAAAAGTTTTGTGGATTTTAGGAGGAACAATATTTTATAGTAGTAGTTTGGGAGAGAGCCAAACCAAACCTGCTGCTGTTGAGTCATTGAGTGCTATGGGGTATGGATTTACTTCTCAGTTTGCTGGAATCTGGTTGAAGACATTGGTCATTCTTTCATTGTCCCTTGTACAATGCCCACCATTAGAAATTACTTTAAAATTTGGTTGTGGGAAAAATTGTCTCTATATTCTATGTATTGCTGAAAAGTGTTCAGAGCCTACCAGACTACTGAAGAATGAAGATAGGCTTTTGTTCCTAGCAAGTAAAGGAGAAACCCAGGAAAAAAATATCTGTTCTTGTTTGCAATACCATTAACTCAACTCCATGGGGTAGTATCAAAGGCAAACCTACTTTAATACCAAGTTACTCTCCAAAAGAATTGAAAACAGGAACTCAGATACTTGAACACCAGTCTTCATTTAAGCAGTGTTCATAATAGCCAAAAGGTGGAAACCACCAAAGTGTCCATCAACAGATGAATGGATAAACAAAATGTGGCACATACATACAATGCAATATTATTCAGTCGTAAAGAGAAATGAAGCCTTGATACATGCTACAACATGGATGAACCTTGAAAACATGCTGTGTGAAAGAAGTCAGACACAAAAGGACAAATATTGTATGAACTCACTTACATGAAATGAATAGGCAAATGCATAGAGACCAAAATTTATTAGTGGTACTCAGAGATGGGTGGGATGAGGAAACGGGGAATTATTGCTTAAGGGGTATTGAGTTTCTTCTAAGAGTGATGAAGAAATTTGTAAATGGATAGCAATTATGGTAGCACAACATGGTGAGTGTAATTAATGTCACTGAATTGTACCTGTAAAAATGGTTGGAATGGCAATTTTTTATACGTATATTAACACACATATGCAGACAAACTCAAGATATATTACTAGCTGGGGGAAAAAATAACATATAGACCAGCCCATTATCTTCATTTGATTCTAATGGTAGAAGTATTTTACTTATGAGAAACACTAAAATCCTAAGTAAATAAACGTGTGTGTGTTTTAAATGAGATTGTATTTATAATTAATGTCCTGGGAGAGAGTGTGTCCTCTGTTCTCTCCCATTTCCTTCCCATCATCGTTTAACCATCAGTGCAGTGAATTGAGGATAGTGAAGGAGATTTTTTTTAAATGTTAATTTATGCTGAAAATTATCAGGATACAATTAGGTATTTAGAAGAATAGCATATGTATTTAGTCCGTTTGGAAATTTTAAATTGATCCTGCTCTGTGGAAAGCAGTAAGTTGTAAATTGATGTTTAAATGGCATGCTGTTTAGTTACGGGGATAATTTGTTCCAAGGAATTTCACTTTCTCCAAATAATTGAGTACATTAACGTAGCAAGGTCAGATTTCCTGGGTAACGTGTCCTGGTATAGTTAAGGAATCACCTTTGATTTTTATTTTAGAATAGGTATGTTACTTTACTGTGTAATAGGCAGTGGTTGCATTTAATAGTATCCAACTAAGTTTGCAGTTCAGAAAGAAAATATTCCCACATGGTATTTTCTGATTACTGACACCTGAAAAATCAGATTCCATAGGTTATGAATTAAGGCCAATTAGGGGTATCTGATAATGTCAGGAACTAGTTTAACATGAGAGGATTTTTCGAAAAAGAAAATTATGTGTCATGACTGTAATAGTTTTATCGTAAATTAAAAAGAAATAAATGGAATACTTTAATTTGTATGTGTGGAAACCCTGGTGGTGTAGTGGCTACTAACCAAAGGGTCAGCAGTTCAGATCTATCAGGCGCTCCTTGGAAACTCGATGGGGCAGTTCTACTCTGTCCCACAGGGTCGCTATGAGTTAGAATTGACAATACTGGGTTTGGTTTTTGGGGCTTGTATCAATGTGGAGAGATAGAAATATTTCAGACATTCAGAAAAGTACAGAAACTGGATGAACACGTGTGTACCTCACTCAATTAAATCCTAGCATTTCTTCCTTGACTTCTCAGGGTATATAGAATAATTATCAGTCATTTAGAGGTGATTCAGATTAATCATAATGAATGAATATCAATTATTGATCTGTAATGCCTAGCTTGCCCTTGATCAACTCTCTTAGACCTAAATGTAGCATATTCTTCTAATTAATTCCTTAATGTCATAAGTTTCTTCTTAGTGTATAGCGCTGACCTCGCTTTTTGTCTTCTTGGCTAAAGCAGCTTTGGAACAATGGAACAAATCTGTTAAAATGAGCAACCTTGATTTGCATCATAGCTCCTATGGTGCAGATGTGGAATCTGTGGCTAATAATTTTGTACCTGGTTACTGCAGGTAATAATAATAAAAAAGATAGACTGAGGTTTTGAATCCTAGATCTGCCCCTTTCTGGTTTGGACAAGTTATTTTAACCACTCTGTGCTTTGTTAATACCTTTCACATAGGGGAATTCTGGTAAATAGGCGAGCTAAAGCATGTAACTCAATAAAGGTTGCTCAATAAAGGTAACTTTAATATCACTAATTTTTCAAGTGGTTGAATTTGCTACAATCAGATTCCTAGATGAATGGGGGCATTTCGAGCATAAAAATGTTCAAGGGTTCTCTCTGCCCCCTGCTCGCCAAACAAAGCAAATTTTAACACTAAATTTCATCGTTCAACTCCTAGAACCCCAGCTGATTATCTTCATTGTATTCTTGGTTTATCTTTATACCTTAAGTCTGATAGGCGCGTAACGAGTGCTTTGTAAACCTTAAAACTAAGTGAAAATAGATTGTTCAGATGAAAAGTATGTGGATAAGTCAGTTTTGGGGCAATTCTGGAGAACTCTTGCCAGAACTGGTATCTTTGTTTTGGTCTTCAAGGACTATTAAATGTGATCACTGAGTCATACTTGCTGTTTTCTCTGTTCCCTGGCTAAAAGACCCTGAAGCTTGCCAGCCATGGGATGTTCAAAAGGCAGAGTAGGCCTTAGCCCAGGGGGAGTTTGTTTATTTAAAGAAAAATAATTAAGTTCAAACATCCCTACCAAGCCACAGCTAGTGTGGTCATGCTGGAGTTAGTGAGTTCATTGATTCTGGTGGTCATGGTACTAAAGATAACAGATAAGTTTGAAGTAGGTAAACTTTTATTGAAATTACTTGGAACTGCTTAACATAATTCCAAACAGAAATCCCTAAAGGAGTGGGAGAAAGGGAGTGCCATTTATTTTGCTAGTTGTTGTTGTTTCTTAATGGGACTCATTTAATTCTAGTCTTTCACCACTCCTTTCTAAAGTTATGGTACAGATAATTTTAAAACAACCACCAAACACCTTGTGGTAGTTACATTGTCATTAATTTTTTTCAAGTTGTGACCATAAGAATCTTTTTAAAGAGACAATATAGCTCAGATGTTTAGACGCAAAGATCTGAAAATTGATGACATTTGTATTTCAAATACTTATCTCCTCCAAAATTTATGATTTATCCTTACATATTCTCTGCTGAATAAGGAAAACCAAGAGAGATTTTGGACTTGCCTAGGGTACCAGGACAGATCTTGATGAGATGACTTAAAAAAGCCAAGGTCTAAAGGAAGTGGCAGAGGAATAAGGCCAAGAGAGACCAGGCAGAGAGTAGAACAAGTCTTGAGGCCCTGAAATGAACATATGCTTGATGTGTTTAAGGGAAAGAAAGAGGTCACTGAACAGAGTGAACGTGGGGGAGAGTGGTAGAGAATGAGGTCAGAGCCCTTTGTAGAGACTTTGGTTTTTAGATTGAGTGAGATGGGACTCCATTGGAGGGTTAAAACGGGAATGACATGATCTGACTTTCCTTTGGAAAGGACTAGTCTGGCTGCCTTGTTGAGGTGAGCAAGGAGAGAGTCTGTTTTTTCAAGAGGGAAGAATAGCAAGTAGGTCTTCGATACTTTGGGCTCAGGGTGGATGAAGTAGTTGGCCAAGTTGATGCTCTGCCTGTATTGTACACACCCTTGTACATAAACCCATCTTTTTCATTGTCATTTAACAATATTTTATAGATGTATTCCTCAAATAAAAATTTCTAGCATCTGTTTCAAAGTAAGGATCACAGTTTAAAATGGCACCCTTTCGGCTGAGTGGATCCTGAGAGAAAATTCACCTTGTGATCGTGGGCAGGTTGTAGAACAGAAAGAATTGCACAAATGGCTATGTTGAGAAAGTGACCCTCTTTTAGGGTTTGGCACATGATGCCTATGACAGAAGTCATTCAAAACAGGCAGAAAAGAGGCATGGAAAAATTATTCCGTAGTACCTATGTTCATATAGTTGTGGGAAGATGACAGGTGTTCCTGTTTGTCTAATGGCTTCCATTTTTTCGTGAAATACAAAGCAAGAATATCAATTTAGAATTAGGAAGACTGCAGGTAGTGGAGGTTTTAGGAAGAAGGAGGTATGAAAGATAATTGTCACAAGCCAGAGAAATGAGGTAGGATTGCCAGGAAGTATGAATGTTGAAGGCCTGTATGAAGTTTGTTGTCATGAATATAAGAACCAGTTAGCCCATTTGTATGTTTTTTCTTAAGCATTGCTATTTCTATTGTTTTCTATTCCTGTCTCATTAGTTGTTAGCTATCATTGATCACTGTGATAATTAGAAAATTAGTTTATTGTGTTGAATTAATTTATTGTGTTTAGGGCTCTTCCATTTTCTTTTTCCATCATACTTATTTTTTCCTCTTCGATCTGTAAATAGTACTCTTAGGAACTGCATAGTCCTGCTGGGTCAAAGGAAACCTTGGTGGCATAGTGGTTAAGTGCTACGGCTGCTAACCAAAAGGTCGGCAGTTTGAATCCTCCAGGCACTTTTTGGAAACTCTGTGGGGCAATTCCACTCTGTCCTATAGGGTCGCTGTGAGTCAGAATCGACTTGATGGCAGTGGGTTTGGTTTTGGTTTTGGTACTGGGTCAAAGGCATTGAGCATTGAAGAGGCTGGGTAAGCAGTACATGGAACTTACTGCATGATTCTGTTCCTGTGGACCAATAGCCTATATTCTAACCCTACCAACCCACTCTCAGTTCCATTAATGCTGTGTTTTGTGTTTTTTTTTTTAAGAAGATTACTCAAGACCTGTTTTAGTAGTTGTTTCTTTGGTTACTAAAATTTAGAGAGTTGTCCTGAAAGATTTTGTTTTTTTATTGTAATATATTCAAGAGTAACATTCTTAATAACTGCATCTTTATTTCAGAAATGACCGTAAAGAAGTAGACGCTCAGATGCAAAAGTGATGAAACAGACAATTTGTCATAAAGTAAAATGCAGCTGTGGCTTTTCAACCAGATTAGTAAGTGTGGCCAAATCTTATTTGTTTTACTTTATAGTTATCTACCATGAAAATTAATAAAAAAGAATGAGTGTTTAAGAAGTGTCAACTTGTGTTTTTACTTTTACTTTGGCTGATAGTACAAATTCTAGCTTATAACTAGAAAATGCATGCCTGTGGCGTACCTTTTTGAGAATCATAAACATAATTATAGAATCACAATTTTAGAGGAAATATATGAAAAAGTCATTATAATACCACTCTCCAGATACGTGGGAGAAAGATGTGGCAGTCTTGCTTCTGTAAAGATTACAGCATTGGAAACCCTACTCTGTTCTGTAGGGTCGCTGAGTTGAAATCAGCTCTGGTCGTGTTGTTTTTTTTTTTAATCCAAACACAGCTACTCTTAGAATTTTTGCATATTTGTTTTTCCTTCCTTTTAGTCTTTTCTCCATACAATTAAAAACAATAATTTTGATCTTGGTGTTGTAAAGAGTGTTCTTCTCACATATCTTTTAAAATTAAACTTGTTTCAGATATTTCTCCCTGAGATTAAAATGTACCTTTCAGTATGGGATTTCTTTTTGAGGTGATGAAAATGGCTGGAATTAGATAGTGGTGATGGTTGGACAACTCTGTGACTGTAGTAGAACCACTGAATTTTATACTTTAAAAAAGTGAATATAGTATTTGAATTATATCTCAAAAAATCATAGTATCAACTCTTAGAGAAAGTAAAACCCAATAAAGTTCTGATGTTTTAGAATATGAATATATGCCAAATATTTTGTACCTAGCAAAAATGATTTGGTGTTTAATTTTTTAATAATAAGTATTTTATCAAAGTAATAAAGTACTTTTGTTATTAGAGATTTACTGTCTCTTAAGCTTTGGTAATATCAAATGTAATATTCTTTATATACTATGTTGACATTTTGTTTTTTAAAATATTTATTAGCTAAATCTGTGTGATAGTTCTTTTCCACCTTGAAAAATGCAGAGTTTAGATGAAAATGTAATGTATAACTTCATTTTCAAGAGACTAGATGTTTTTAAACTAATGTTTAAACTTTTCTACCCGAAAATTTTTTAGGAACAAAATTGCATCTGTTTTTCTCAGAAGAGAATTCCACAAGGTAAGAATTGCTGATATAGTAATATAGAAAGTACAGTGCATACAGGCTTAAGTTTTCTTTATATATTTTATCCTTTTCCCTACATTTATTCATCTTAAATCTTTCCTTGATTATTACAACATTATTTTCCAAAAAAAGTTATTTTCTTCCACTAGGGTTTATTCACTTTTCACCTAGTGGACGTTACCTAGATGACTTTGGGGTGTAGAGTTCATAAAAGCTCTCATATTAGCTTTAAATTAAAAGAGATTATTTTTTAGCTTGGCATCCACCTATGGAAATTGTTTAACTCCTATATGTAGTTAAAAAAATAGAGTGCTTTGTATCAAGTAGCTAATACAAGATTGAGTAACATCTATTTAAAAAAAAAAATACGAATTGCCGCCTTAAAATGGATTTTAAATTATCATTCATCTATTATTATGCTGTTTAGACTTAAGAAGGATGAATTGTTCAATGAGTAGATTTTTAAATCCCCGTATTGATGTGTTTACCTTATGCCAGGGACTTAAAATCAGTGCTTGGCAGCCTTGAGAAGCTACTTCAGTTAAATTTTCTCAGGAACTTTTTGGTACAGGTAGTAGTGATCACTGCTGATTAATTGAATCTGTGAACTGGAAATGCTTATAAAGCAAATCATTCAGATCAGTAATTCTGTTTCCTCATTTATACTCCTTTTTTTCAGTATCCTATGTCTTGAGAGGAATATGTACTCTCAAATCTTTTCCACTTGTTTTTGAAACTGCTGTAGATTTGGTTAAGCAGGTCAGTTTTTATACTGGTCACTGAAAAAGAAGTGTCAAAATAAAAGGATCCACTAGCTCAAGAGGAAAAGGGAAAATGAAATCACCAGTATTTTTCCTTTCCGTGTTTCCAGGGGTTAGGAAGGAGGTCCTGAAACCCTCCCTAGTTTCTTTAATTTTTGAGTATTTTATATTGCATATTACATTCATTATTTTCACTTAATTATGTTAACAGATGGCAGAAATCGGATAAATAGTATTCCCATTTTACAAATGAGGAAACCAGTATGTAGTACTGAATTTGCTCTTGGTTCTTTTATTAATCTATATTGCCACCCTATCAGCTAATATTTTGCTGTGTATGAAAGATGTAATTACTAGGATAGTCTTAACATGAAAAAAAATGTTTCTAACTATATTTTTAACTCATAGCCTAAGAAGTTTTAAAAGCACATATACATCCTCCTCACTTGTCAACATGGTTAGGTTCCAAAGACTAGGTCGTTATGTGAAAATCTTCATTAAACGAAAGTGGAGGATGACCACATCAGATCACAGAATGGAGGATGACAACATCATTACATAACTGCCAAATCATATTACATAACTTCCAAACTACATCATACATAACTGCTAAATTACATCATTACAAAACAGCCAAACCACTGAGAATCATGGGCCAGCTAAGTTGACACATAACCGTCAACCAGTGTTACTCTTGCCTTGTACCTGGGTATTTGTTTACTACCAGATGTATATTGTTAATGTGTAAAATAGCCAGATAATAGATATTTTACTATTATTGTAAATGCAAAATATCAGACAACATGATAGTTGATAAGTGAGGGGTGGGTGTAAAAGAAAAAGAAAACCAATGAATAATGTAGGTAGTCACTTAACCTTAAGATTTACTAAAGCAGCATTCGTTAAATTAATATGGATTCAGTCCACCTCTCTTGTATAGAAAATTATTTGATAAATATTTCTAATTTGGAAGGACTGTCAAAAACTTACGCATTTTTTTGTTTTGAACTGACTGTTTACTTCTCTTGCAAGTTTGGTGTCTTATTTTGATGGATGGAAGTTTTGAATCCCTTTGTGGATATGGAATGAGAAATTTAATATCACACATTTCAGAAAATGTAGTTCCCCTCCCCTCAAGTTATTTGTTTGTAGTGTGAAAAATCAGGTAAACTAGATTGTAAACCTGTATCTCCTGAGAGGCTTAATTTGGTTCAGGGCCAGGTCTGGTGGTACGGACATAGATGGATTGGTTTTGAGTAATCCAGTGCTACCCTAGCACATTTTAGATTTGAAGGGTCCTCTGATGTACTGACCATTTGGTATTTAATACCTAGCTTACATTTGAACCTGTGGAAAGATTATTAGAGATTTCACATATAGGTGATGGAATAAAGGAATGCAGATTGGCTGATAGTCTATTAAATAGTCTAGAGTTAGAGCTCTTTAAAGTTGAGCAGTTTTTTTTGTTCAGAAATAGGCTATGGTATTAAAAAGACATAAGTCTTCTGATTCTAATCTCTTATTGTGTGTTAAGTCTTCAGATATTACAGCTAAATTTAAGTAAAGTTGAACTTTCAAAAATGTAGATAGGTTTATAAAAGAGTGCAGTTATTTCAGATACCTTTTTGTTTATGTTCCACTCTTCCTCAGAGATCCATATGAGCTGTCTTGATTTTATTCTTTCAATCCACTTGCTTTAAAATTTAAAAACAAAATAAAACTCAGAATAGTTTGAAATTCGACACAAATTGCTGCCATAGAACAAAAGTGCTGATCAAGTTAAATCAACGCCCGTAATGTGTATTGAAAGGAAAACCTCTCCTCTCCCCTCCGCACCCCCAATTTGAAGAATAAGCATTTTCATTGCCAAGAAGGGCTGACTTTAAATGGACTAGCTGTCCATATTAGGAGCATAGCGTTGCTAAGGTGACCATGGCTGTTTGGAGAAGAATGCAGCTGAGAGGGCAAGTTCTTGATGTGTGAGCTGAGGGAAGGAATGTGGTGTGATTGTGCATCATTCCTCCTAATCACATGTTCATGAAGTGCTGTGTGGGCAGCATATACAAACTACAAGTCTAAGCGCAGGAGCTTGTGTGTGGTTAAAATCGTTTTGTTTTTAGTGAGCCAGAAGCGTACAGTTCAAATGGAAAATGTTTACCTTATATGTATGTGTGAGTTTTGGGTGGAAGGGAAGGTGTTTTCATGGTGGGTGAAACGGGAATGAATTTCTTTTGCTTGATGGACACTTACTTTCATGGTGTAAAAAAGAATGTTTATCAAGGGATAAATGTTGTCTTTCCAACTCATCCCTTTCAGTCATATATACAGTGTTAATAGCTCCCCAAGTGAATAATTTGTTCCTTGTAAATATGCCTATTTCTCTGGCACTTTTAATTTCAGAGTTACTTTATTAAGTCCTAAAAATATGTTGTCTGCTTGCTCCATTTTTTCTTTTCTTTTTTTTTTTTTTTTTTAAAGAAGCTCTTATGCTTTCCAAGGAAGATCTTAATGGTGGCTTGCATGTTGCTATCGTGCTGGAAGCTATGCTACTGGTATTTCAAATACCAGCAGGGTCACCCATGGTGGAAAGGATTCAATAGAGCTTCGAGACTAAGACAGACTAGGAAGGCAGGCCTGGTGATCTGCTTCTGAAAATGAGCCAGTGAAAACCCTATGGATCACAGCAGAATGTTGTCCAGTATAGCGCTGGTGGATGAGCCCTCTAAGTTGGAAGGCACTCAGAATACCCAGGGGCTACGACAGTGGACTTGAGCATATTAAGGATGGTGAAGATCTCACAGGACCGGGCAATGTTTTGTTCTGTTGTACATGGGGTAGCCATGAGTTGGAGCCTACTTGACAGCAGCTAACAACAACAACAACAACGTTGACAACCCGGTATAAATATCATTAACCTATTTTTCTTAGGAATCAGGTAGCCTGCTTACATTGACAATGATTGCTATTTAATCGATGATAAAATATGGAGGGAAATTAAAGGATTAAAATAATTTGAACTTTGGCTGAATTCAGGAGTTATTTGGCATGTCTCACATATAGCTTGATAACTTTTGATGGCACCTCCCCGGCAACACAACAAAGTAAAATCAATTTACTGGTACACGTATACCTCACAACAGTCCTTAATTTTAATATAGTTAAATACATGGATTTTTCCCATTATAGTTTATCTTGTTTAAGAAATCTTTTCCTATGCAGAGGTCACATATTCTTCCCTACATTATATACTAAAAGCTATATGGTTTTGCCTTTAACATTTAATTCTCAAATCTCCCTCATAATAGATATTTGTGTAGAGTGAAAGGTAAGGGATATATTATTTCATTTTTTTTTAACATGGATAATTGGTTATCCCAGTACTGTTTATTAATCGACTTTCATTTCCTCATTGATCTGCAAATCTCCTTATATCATAAGTCAAATTTTCATATATGGGTAGGTTTCTGTCTGTATTCTGACTTCTGTATCATTGGTCAGTTTGTCTATCTCTAAGCCGTTTCTGTACTATCTTAGATAGACATCTGCAGATATTCACAGTTTTACTTCTTGTCTTGTTCCTGATCTCAGAGAAAATGCTTTCTAGTTGCAGTATTAAGAATGATGCTTATTCTGGTTTTTTTTTTTTAATGTCCTTTATCAAGATAAGGACGTTTCATTCTATTTCTACGTTGCTAAGAGTTTTGTTTGATGTTTTTAAATCACGAATGGATGTTGAATTGTATCATAAGGTTTTGCTACAGTTCTAGAGATGATCAAATTATTTTCTTAATCTGTTAATGCAGTCAGTTACATTGATTTTCAAATTAGGCTAACCAGACATTACTAGGATAAACCCAACTTAGCCATGATGGATTGTCTTTTTTATAAATCACCAGATTTGGTTTGCTTACATTTTATGTAGGGTTTTTACATCTGTTTTCATGAGTCATATTGTTTTCTTTTCTCATAATGTCCTGGTTGATTTAAAAAAAAAAAAAATTTGTTGTTGAGAGTATACATAGCAAAACATACCAGTTCAACAGTTTCTACGTGTATAATTCAGTGACATTGATTACATTCTTCGAGTTGTGCAACCATTCTTACTCTTTTTCTGAGTTTTTCCTCCCTCATTAACATACACTCACTGCCCACTAATGTTCCTATCTAATCTTGCTGTTGTCAGTTTGATCCCATATAGGTAGATCTTAAAAGAGCACAATGTTCAAGGCAGACACAGTAGCTTTACTAGTTAAGCTAAACTGTTGTTTGGTTTTAAGAAGACTTCAGGGAGTATTTTTGGTTTAAGGTTGAAAGATTATCTCAGAGCAGTAGTTTCAGGAGTTTATCCAGCCTTCTGACTCCAGGAAGATTGGATTCCATGAGAATTTGAAATTCTGTTCTCATTTTCTCCCTTTTGATCAGGATTCTTCTATGGAATCTTTGATCAAAACATTCGGCAGTGGTAGCCAGGCACCATCCAGTTCTTCTGGTCTCATGGCAAAGGAGGCAGTTGTTCATGGAGACAATTAACTACACATTTAATTTCCTCCTTTTTTTCCTGACTCTTCCTCTTCCTCTGTTGCTCCAGGTGAACAGAGACCAACTGTTGTGCCTTGGCTGGCCACTTGGAACCTTTTCAGACCCCAGGCACTACTATATAACAAACTAGAAGGAAGAACAGAAGCACTAAACACCCTATCCTGGTTGGATTTCGATATGAATTAGAAAGCATTTCCTTTTTTACTATTCTCTAGAAGAGTTTAAGATGGTAATTATTTGTTGTTGCTTATTTAGTAGGAGTCACCTATGAGACTATCTGGGCTGTTTTTATTTTTTAGTGGAAAGATTTTAAACTACTGTTCAATTTCTTTAATTCTTATATGTTCAGTTTCTTTTTTTGTGATCAACTGATACATTTTTATTTTTTAAATTGAGATATAATTCACATGCCATAGAATTCATCTCTTTGAAGTGTAGAATTTGGTGGTTTTTAGTAGACTCACAAAGTTTTGCAACCATCATCACTGTCCAATTCCAGAACATTTTCATCGCTCCAGAAAGAAACCTCGTACCTATTAGCAGTCACTTCTCATCTTTGCTTCCCCTCACCTGTCACAACCAGTAACCTACTTGCTGTCTCTATGGGTTTTCCTGTTATGGATATTTCGTGTAAATGGAATCATACAATGTGGACCGATTTGTAGCTGATACCTTTCACTTAGCATGTTTTCCAGGTTCATTCGTGTATCAGTACTTTATTCATTTTTATGGCAGAGTTAATATTCCATTGTATAGGTATACCACATTTTTTTATTCGTCAGTTGATGGACATTTGGTTTGTTTCTATTTTTTGGCTATTATGAATGATGCTGGTATGAACATTTGTTTATTTTTAAGTTGTAAGGGTTCTTTGTATTCTTGATACTAGATCCTTTTCAGGTACATGATTTGCAAATACAGTCTCCCAGTATACATGAGGAAATGCTCATGATCATTACCCAGTAGAGAAATGCAAATCAAAACTACAGTGAGATACCAGCTCACCCCAACAAAGCTAGCATTAATCCAAAAAACACAAAATAACAAATGTTGGAGAAGTTGTGGATAGACTGGAACACTTAAACACTGCTGGTAGGAGTGTAAAATGGTCCAACCACTTTGGAAATCAATTTGGTGCTTCCTTAAAAGGCTAGAAAAAGAAGTGCCATACGATCCCGCAATCCCACTCTTTGGGATATATCCTAGAGAAATAAGAACCATCGCGTGAATAGATATACGCACACCTGTTTTCATTGCAGCACTGTTCACAGGAGCAAAAAGATGGAAACAACCGAGGTGCCCGTCAACAATGGATTGGATGAACAAACGAATGGATAAACATAATGGAATACAATGCAAAGATAAAGAACAACGATGAATCTGCGAAACATCTCACAACATGGATGACTCTGGAAGGCATTATGCTGACTGAAATCAGGCACAAAAGGACAAGTATTATATGAGATCACTATTATAAGAACTCAAGAAAAGGTTTAAACACAGGAGAAAACATTCTTTGATGGTTACGAGGGTGAGAAGAGAGGGAGAGAGGAATTCACTAACTAGATAGCAGACAAGAATTATCTTAGGTGAAGGGAAGGACAACACAATGCAGTGGAAGTCAGCACGACTGGACTAAACTGAAAGCAAAGAAATTTCCTGAACACAACCAAACACTTCGAGGGACAGAGTAACAGGGGCAGGGGTCTGGAAACCATGGTTTCAGGGGGCATCGAGGTCAAATGATGTAACAAAGTTTATTAAGAAAATGTTCTGCACCCAACTTTGGTCAGTGGCATCTGGAGTCTTAAAAGCTTGCAGGAGGCCAACTAAGATGCCTCAGTTGGTCCCAACCCACCTGGAGCAAAGGAGAATGAAGAATATCAAAGACACAAGGAAAATGTTAGCCCAAGAGAGAAAAACAAAACAAAACAAAACAAAAAAAAAAACCAACCCATTGCCATTGAGTAGATTTTGACTTATAGCGACCCTATAGGACTTTTTTTTGGTAGGACAGAGTTGAGCTGCCCTATAGTTTCCAGGGAGCGCCTGGCAGATTCGAACTGCTGACCCTTTGGTTAGCAGCCATAGCACTTAACCACTACGCCACCAGGGTTTCCAAGAGACAGAAAGGACCACATAAACCGGAGACTTCCATCAGGCTGAGACCAGAAGAATTAGATGGTGCCCTGCTACCACCAGTGACCGCCCTGACTGGGGAACACAACAGAGTCCCTGATGGAGCAGGAGAAAAGCATGATGCAGAACTCAAATTCATGTAAAAAGACCAGACTTGGTGGTGTGACTGAGACTAGAGGAACCCTAGAAGACATGGCCCATGGGCTCTCTGTTAACCCAGAATTAAAACCATTCCCTAGGCCAACTCTGCAGACCAAGGTTAGACTGGACTATAAAACATAACATAATACTCGTGAAGAGTGTGCTTCTTAGTTCAAGTGTGTACACAAGACTAAATGGGCAGCTTCTGTCTGGGGGCAGGATGAGAAAGCAGAAAGGGATGGGAGCTGGTTGACTGGACACATGAAACATGGAATGGAAAGGGGGAGTGTGCTGTCACATTATAGGGATTGCAACTAGGGTCACATAAGAATGTGTGTATAAATTCTTGTATGAGAAATTAACTTGAGCAGTAAACTTGCACCTAAAGCACAATAAAAAGGAAAAGTCTCCCAATCTATGGATTACCTTTTCACTTTTTTGATAGTGTTCTTTGAAGCACAAAAATGTTTAATTTTGATGAAGTCCAGTTTATCTATTTTTTCTTTTGTTTCATGTGCTGTTGGTGTCATAACTTTTGCTTAATTCAATGTCATAAAGTTTAACACTTTTCTTCTGAGACTTATTGTTTCAGCTCTTTTGGTCTTTGATCCATTTTTAGTTAATTTTTGTATGTAGTATGAGGTAGAGGGTCCCACTTCATTCTTTTGTATGTACATATCTAGTTGTCCCAGTACTGTTTGTTGAAAGGATTGTTTTTTCTTATTGAGTTGTCTTGGCACCGTTGTCGAAAATCAGTTGACCATAAATGTATGGATTTATTTCGGGACTCTCAATTCTGTTCCCTTGATATGTTGTTCTATCCTTATGTCAGTACCACACATTCTTGATGACTTAGCGTTAAAGGAAGTTTTGAAACTGGGAAGTGTGAGTCCTTTTATTTCTTTTTGAATCTTTTAAATGAATTGTATTGTTCTAAACATTTTTTTCAAAAATTCTGTTTTCAATTTTATTGCCAGAAAATTTGCATAATACCCTCTTATCAAATCTCTGCAGCATCTATGTTCCCTTTTCATTTCTCTTTTTCTCAGTTTTTCCACAAGTTTGTTTTTAATTTTCCTTTGAAAGAATGAGTTTTTGACTCTGTTGATCATCTCTGTTGTAAATGTTTTCTGTCTTTTCAATTTTTGCTTTTTACTATTTCTTTCTGCTTTCTCTGAGATTTTAGTTTATTTTTTTTTAACTTTTAAATTTGGATTCTTATTCTTTAAATTTGCCTCTAAGTGCCATTGTAATTGCTTCTCCACAAGTTTTGATATGTAATGTCTTTGATTTTGTTCATTTTAAAAATTGTTCTTAATTTTCATTAACTTATTTGCTCCATGAATTATTTAGAAATATATACTTAATTTCAAAATATGTAAGATTTTCTAATTTTTTTTGTTATTCATTTTTAACTTGATTTCATTATGGCCAGAGACCATATGGTAATTTTAGAGACTAAAATTACATGGCCTACCATATTGCTAGTTTTTATAAATGTTCCATGTGTATTTGGTAAGAATGTTAATTCTCAATTTGTTAACTACAGTGTTACATATATGTCCATAAGCTTGTTAATTGTTGTATTTAAATCTTTTGTTTGTCTTGGTTTTGTTTTGGACTTCAGTTTGGTTTTATTTTGAGATCTCCATCAGTTACTGAGAAAGACATGTTAAAGTTTCTCATCACAGTAGTGCGTTTGCCAATTTCTCTTTGTAGATGTGTTAATTTTTGCTTTTTAAATTTTGAATCTATTATTAAGTAATACAAATTTGAAGTTGTTTTATCATTCTGTTGAAATTGAGCCTTTTCTCATTATGAATAGGCATTCTTTATCTAAAAACATTTTTAGCTTTAAAGTTTATTTTCTTGGATTAATATAACTACTATAGCTTTCTTTTGGTTACTGAAGTATTTTCCATCCTTTGACTTTTTGGCATCCCTATATTGTTGAGTTTTGTTTTTGTTCAGAATGACAATCTTTAATTTTTAACTGAAAAATTTTAGTCAGTTGTGATTACCGATAGATTTCTTTCTTTCTTTGTGGTTTATTCGCCTCTCTGCCTTCTTTTCTTGCCAGTCTTTTGTATTGAGTTATGTGCAGATGTGTTCATGTGTACATGGTTTTTCTTGTTTCACTATCCCCTCCCCCCAGTCACCTTGGATGTGTGTGCGCTTGTTTATTTTTCTTTATTCTTTTAGTGCTTACTCTAACTAACATGCATACTTAGGAAAAGTCTAAATCAATCAGTATCTTTAACCTATTCTTTAATATTAAAATGTCTTAGTATGCTCTAACTGATCATCCACTTCCCCACCTGTATGCTATTGTCTTTTTTAATTTGTACATAGGTACACATTTTTAGAGAAATTATTATTTTAGGTAATCAATCTTTCTTTGAATTTATTTACATATTTGTCATTTTCTTGGCTCATATTCCTTTTTTTGTATCTGAGACTTCCATGTGAGAGTTTTTTTTTTTTAACCTGAAATATATTCTTTGGTTTTTTTTTTAATGTCCTTTAGTGAAGGTCTTTTGGTGAGAAAAGCCCTGTTTTTTGTTTCTTTGTCTGAAGATGTCTTTATATCATCCCTGTTCTTGAAAGGTAGTTATGCTGTGTGTATAATTCTCATTTTTCTCATCACATTAAAGACATTATTCCAGTCACAACTGCCAGTGTTGCTGTTCAGAAGTCAAATTACTCCTCCTTTGTAAATAATCTTTTATCTGGTTGTTTTAGAGTTGTCCCCCCCCCCCCCCCCGCTTTTGGTATTATGCAGTTTTATTTGCTGTATGTTGAGCTATTCTTTTCTTTCATTTCATTTTGTCTTTTTGTAATCCTACTTGGGATTCTTTGGTCTACCTAGATCTGAGGATGGTGTTTTTGAATAATTATGAAAAATTCTTGCCCATTATCTCTTTGAATAATGCCTCTTTGTTTTTTTCTTCTATAACTCTGACTAGACATATATTAGAGACCTTCCCCATCTGTTTTCCGTGTTTCTCACTCTTGTACATGTTTTTCTGCAATTCAAAAGCTGGCTTGTCATATACATCTTACAGATTTTTTCCTTCCTGTTACCCAGCACCAAGGGCAAGCAGGCAAATTTGCTTACTGTTACCTTCTCTGAATTTACTGCTCATTCGGCTGTGTTTTACATGTGTAGCCTTTTGGAGTTTTAGCCATATTCCAATTTTTTTGATTACATTTCCCACATTGGAGAGACTCCGAAGTGTAGCCTGTCTTCAATACTTTGTGCAGTTTTCAAAGAGCTACCTTCCACAGCTTCTTTATACCAATTTAGCAAGAAGTTAAAAAATATGTATAGATAGATATAGATACATATTTTATACAGCACTTGAGAGCAATAGAGCCAGTTTGCACATGTAATCTGCCATGTTGACAGAAATGCAAATCTTTGACCTTTTTCAGAGAAATATACATTTTGTTTTTGTTAGGTGTCATCAAGTTGGTTCCTGCTCATAATGACCCTGTGTAGAACAGAATGAGACGCTGCCTGGTCCTGCGCCATGCTTGAGCCCATTATTGCAGCCACTGTGTCAGTCCATCTCGTTAGAGGGTCTTCTTTTACCCTGACCCTGTACTTTACCAAGCATGATGTTGTTCTCTAGGGACTGGTCCCTCTTGGAAACCTGACCAAAGTCCGTGAGATGTTAATCTCGCCATCCTTGCTTCAGAGGAACATTCTGGCTGTACTTCTTCCAAGGCAGATCTGTTCCTTCTGGAAGTCCATAGTATATTCAGTATTCTTCGCCAACACCATAATTCAAAGGCATGAATTCTTCTTCCATCTTCTTTATTCATTGTCCAGCTTTCACATGCATATGAAGCAATTGAAAACACCATGGCTTTGGTCAGACGCACCTTAGTCCTTAAAATGACATCTTTGCTCTTTAACATTTCAAGGAGATCTTTTGCAGCTGATTTGCCCAATGCAATATGTTGTTTGATTTCTTGACTGCTCCTTCCATACGTGTTGATTGTGGATCCAAGTAAAATGTGAAATCCTTGACAACTTCAGTCTTTTCTCCGTTTACCATTTATCATGATGTTGCTTATTGGTCCAGTTGTGAGGATTTTTGTTGTCTTTATGTTGAGGTGTAATCCATACTGAAGACTGTGGTCTTTGATCTTCCTCAGTAAGTGCTTCAAGTCTTCTTTGCTTTCCTCAAATAAGGTTGTGTCGTCTGCGTATCACAGGTTGTTAATGTGTCTTCCTCCAATCCTGATACTGCATTCTTCTTCATGTAGTCCAGCTTCTTGGATTATTTGTTCAGCATACAGATTGAATAAGTATGGTGAAAGGATATAACCCTGACTTACACCTTTCCTGACTTTAAACCATGGAGTATCTCCTTGTTCTGTTCGAACGACTGCCTCTTGGTCTATGTACCTGTTCCTCATGAGCACAATTGAGAGTTCTGGAATTCCCATTCTTTGCAGCGTTATCCGTAATTTGTTATGATCCACACAGTCAAATGCCTTTGCGTAGTCAATGAAACACAGGTAAACATCTTTCTGGTATTCTCTGCTTTCAGCCAGGATCCATCTGACATCAGCAGTGATATCCCTGGTTACACGTCCTCTTCTGAATCCGGCTTGAAGTTCTGGCAGCTCCCTGTCGATGTGCTGCTGCAAGCACTTTCGAATTATCTTCAAGAAAATTCTACTTGTGTGTGATAGTAATGATATTGTTTGATAATTTCCGCGTTCTGCTGGTTACCTTTTAGGTTTTCATTGGCCAGTTTTTTCAGAAGTAGACTACCTGGCCCTTCTTCCTGGTCTCTCTTGGTCTGGAAGTGCAACTGAAACCTGTCCACCAAGGGTGACCCTGCTTGTATCTGAAATATTGGTGGCAAAGCTTCCAGTATCACAGCAACACGTGGTGGAACGTACATTTTAAGTTAGCTTTATGCAAGAAATATGACACAGAAGTCCAGTCAGAATGCCCCCATTTAAAAAACAAACAAAAAATCCTGGCCCTTTTTGGTGAATTTGTGACCTTTTACATGCTTTAAACTAAAATAAAATGTTTAAGGTATTTTTTTTTTTCTTCGAGTAACTTTAGGTCTGTTTTGAATTGGAGAAGATGGGCTCTACTGAATTTCCTTAATTTCTGCATGAATGGAAATGGTAGTACATCCTTTGGTAGGGAGCCCTGGAGGATTCAAACTGCCAACCTTTGGGTATCAGTTGAGCTCTTAACCACTACACCACCAGGGCTTCTATCGTGATGTGCCATTCATACCCCCTTTAATGAAGATGATTTTTAGTAAGTGGGAGGCAACATTATAGGCCATCGTTATCTTACAAATTGAGTGTTTTATAAGAAGTTTGTTAGTGGACTGTCAGGACAGATGTGTGAGGGCACAACAAGCATGCTTTCCTTAATATGGAATATAAAGAAAAACTTGGTTAGGATTCTTAATTTTTTTCTTTTGGAAAAACTGATACCAGTTGCACCTTTGTCATGTAGAAAGGTTTCCCCTTAAACACTGGAGCCTGCTTTTTTTCTTACACCCAGGAAGCTGGGTCCTTTTAGACTACTTGAATCTTCCAAAGTAGCTTCGTAGGTCTAATTTTTCTGTTGAGAGTCGCCTCTAAAAAGATTCCACTTGTGTGTATCTATTGATGATGATATGATTTTTTTCCCCTTCTTTAATCTACTAATGTGAAAAATTACTTTGGTTTTCTTAACGTTAAAACAACCTTTGATTCCTGGTATAACTCCAATAAAATCATGAGGCATTACCCCCTTTATATTTTACTGGGCTCAGTTTGCTAATATTTTAAGAATTTTGCACCAGTATCTATGAAGGCGATCAGCCTGTATTTTTTGTTGTGCTGTGCTGTCCTTTTTTGGTTGTGCTAGTATCAAGGTTATGCTAGTCTGAAAATGAGTCAGAGAGGGAGCCTTCTTTATTCTCTGGAAGAATTTGCGTAAAATTATTTCTTTTTTCCATGTTGACAGAACTCATCTGTGAAGCCATCTGGGCCTAGAGTTTTTTTATGGAAGGATTTTTTTTATTATTATTCTTCATTGAATTTTTTTAAAGATTATAGAACTATTCATATTTTATTTTTCTTCAGTCAGGTTTTGTAGATTAACTTTTTTCTAACAATTTATCCCTTTCATCTAAAATCTCTAATTTGTTGGCATGACGTTCATAATATTATCTTTGAAATACCTAATTTTGAGCAGTTCTTGAAGTATGTTTTGTGGACCTCTGTGGGTCCCTGAGACCAGGGAGTCTGTGAGTTTGTCTTAATCATCTTCTGTAACAGAAATACCACAAGTGGATGGCTTTAACAAAGAGAAATTTATTTTCTCACAGTCCAAATTCAGGGCATCAGCTCCAGGGGAAGGCTTTTTCTCTCTCTCAGCTCTGGCAGAAGTTCCTAGTCATCAGTCTTTCCCTGGACTAGGAGCTTTTCCATGCAGGAACCCCAGGCCCAAAAGATGCACTCTGCTCCTGGCCCTGCTTTGTTGGTGGTATAAGGTTCTTCACTCTCTGCTTGCTTCCCTTTACTTTGATCTCTTGTAAGATAAAAAGTGGGGTAGGCCATACCCCAGGAAAAGTCCTTTACATTGGATCAGGGGTGTGACCTGAGCAAGGGTGTTACATCCCACCCTAATCCTCTTCAGCATAATCTGATCTTGCCTTATTAACCATAGGCAGAGATTAGGCTTTACAACGTCCAGAAAAATTACAGAAATCCTGGTGGCGAAACGGTTAAGAGCTGTGGCTGCTAACTAAAAGGTTGGTAGTTTGAATCCACCAGGCACTCCTTGGAAACTATGGGGCAGTTCTCCTCTGCTCTATAGGGTTGCCGTGAGTTGGAATTGACTCAGCAACAATGGGTCTGGGTTGTTTCTTTTTTTTGTTTAGGAAAATTACATCAACCACAAAATGGAGGACAGCCAGCCACACAATACTGGGAATCAAGGCCCAGCTGAGTTGACACATATTTTGCGGGGGACACAGTTCAGTCCATGACAGAGGTGAAAACTATTTTCATAATAACAGAAATTTTTTTGTCTTTTTCGTTGTGTGGACGCTTGTGATACTTCAGAAACAATGGTGGGTAAAACTGCTAACACTTTAGCACAGATTAAGGCAGTGGTAACAAACTAAACTAGTAGTCATTGTATTCTTCACTACCATGTACAAGTAGGTTAAAAAAAATCCGTTTTCACTTAAGAATGTGCTTCATGAAGCAGTAGAAATTATTAATTTTATTAGATCTTGACCTTGAGGACACATCTTATTAATATTCTGTGTGATGAAATGAGAAGGATACATGAAGCTCTTCTGCTGCACACTGAAGTACCATCGTGGTCTGGAGAAAAAGTGCTCTGTCAGTTGAGTTGTGAGCTGATCTAGCTGCTTTTACCTGTAACACCCTTTCTTTCCTTTTTTTTTCTTGAAGCAACAGAATAGACAAACTACGGTTACTGAAATTTGCATATTTGACATTTGTTTTCTCAAAAATGAACTAAGTCTAACACTTCAGGAAAAATAGCTGTAGTCAGTGATTTAAAAAAATCAAGCTTTCAAGTGAAACTTAGAATGTTGGAAAACTTCTGCCCAACATTGTAAGTTTGACAGCTTCCCACATACTTAAAGGCTTCTCTGGTAAGATGGGTAAAATATATTAGTTGAATGTGATTTTGGGGGAGAGGGAGGGTATAATTGTATTCTGAATCCCCTTAACTTGGTGAAGTAGTATTTCCCAGATGACCAATGCATTATGTCACAAATGGGTAAAAATTTCATTCTAACTGCAAGATAAACCAATGAGTTTTAATTTTAACTGAGTGTGAAAAGTTTATTGATATAGTTTTAGATTCCACGTTGTAACTACCTTTAAGAAATTACAGTTTGTAGAGTTTAGATGTAGTGTTAAAGAAGACTATGAACTATCTGAAATGACTATTAAAATGGTATCTTTTTTAACTATTTATCTATGTGAGACAGATTTTCTTCATGTCCTTTTATACTTTAACCAAAATAACATAACACAGAAGTGGATGTAAGAATCCAGCTGTATTTTATTAAGCCAGACATTGTAAAATAATGTCAATTTCTCATTATTATTTTTTTGAAAATAGTTTTTTTTTTAATAATTACTTTTCTCATAAAAATATTATGCAAACTCCTACTCATGGCAGTGACCTTATGTGCAACAAAATGAAATGTTGCCCGTCCAGTTTCATCCTCATGATCTCTGGCATCTTAAAGTCTGTCATTGTGGCTGTTGTGTCAATCCGTGTCACTGAGAATCTCCCTTGCCTTCACTGGCCCTTTACTTCACCAAACATGTCCTCCTGCAACTGTTGGTCCCTCCTAATATGTCTAAAAGCAAGCAAATCAAACAGTGTTCTGTTGTGATCCATAAGGCTTTCATTGACTAACTTTTGGAAGTAGATCACTAGGCCTTTCTTCCTAGTCTGTGTTAGTCTAGAAGTGCAGCTGAAACTCGTCCATTATAGGTGACCCTGCTGGTATTTGAAATAGTGGTAGCTTAGCTTCCAGCATCCTAGCAGCATGCAAGCCACCACAGTAGGACAAACTAACAGATGGGTCATAGAATAAAGAGTAGACTTTAGTTAATAATAATGTATCCATATTGGTTCATTAATTGTAACAAATGTACCGTACTAATGTAAGATGTTAATAATATGGAAAACTGGATGTGAGGTCTTTGAGAATTCTCTCTACTATTTTATCAGTTTTTCTGTAAATCTAAAATTGTTGTTAAAATAAAGTTTATTTTAAAAAGAAACATTTCTTGAGTTCCTCAAGTATTTTTTGAAACCCCAGAGTCATGTAGTTCCTGGCTTTTACCAGATTCTAGATCATATTTCACTCTTAAATACGTACAAGTCCTGGAGCAACCCAAGGTTTTAAAAATCTAATAAAAAAGTAATTTACTTGAAGATATTGGATAACTGGCTCTTGCATACAGACCCAACATTTATTATGCTGCATTTGTGCCAGCTGAAGGCCCACTCACAAATGGTAGAAAGTTCTGTTTTATTATAGTCTGAAGTCTTTTTAGCATTATTTTTAATTTTTTATCTTCAAATTAACTAAAATCTTTGCAAAAATACTTATATACCTCAGAAGAAGTACAGCTAGAATGCTGTACTTCTTCTTCTGATGAGACTTCATCTCACATACTTTGGACACGTTACCAGGAGGAACCAGTCCCTGGAGAAGGACATTATGCTTGGTAGAGTAGAGGATCAGCGAAAAAGAGGAAAACCCTCAACGAGATGGGTTGAGACAGTGGCTGCAACAGTGGGCTCAAGCATGACAATTGTGAGGATGATGCAGGACTGGGCAGTCTTTCATTCTGTTGGACATAGGGTTGCTATGAGTAGAAACCCACTCGACAGCACCTAACAGCAACTCTGTAATTTGTTATTTTATTTTATTTTAAAGTGTGTGTTTGTGTGTGTAGCCTACCCTGTAAAATAAAGAATATAGCTTTAGTATTATTAAATTATTCTATATTCTGATATAGTTACTAGTACAAAAATAACACTGTCATTAATTCAGGTGGGGGTGGCTTTGATTTAAATCATGCGACTTTTTTTCTATAAAAAGTCCATTCTTATTACTTGATGTGTTAACACATTTTTAATAATTTAAAGTTTCAAAGGTTTCAAAGAAATAATTTATTTCTCTATTTTTCTGAATAATTTTGCTTCAGACACTTGAATGAAGATTTGGTTATCTTCTTACAACTAAAGCATGTCAGTCACTAAGGCCATGTTTTATGGAAACAGCATTCCTTGCATCCAAACCCAGATATTTTCCTTGGTTGAAAGGAGTGTGTTCTGGATATTTTCCTTTACTAATAGGCATACTTAGTTTTAACAGAATAAGGATATTAGTTTGTAACATGTTAATTAAAAAGTGAAAACGTGCATGCTAGTAAACTCAATTCTAAATACTTTCAGCCATATCAATAAGATTTAAAGTCTTTATGTTGGCTTTACTTTCGGTTTATTTATAGATTAAAGAAGAAAAAGGTGAGCTTTTTTATTCTTTGAATTTTCAAACAAATTTTTTAGTGAATTAGTACAAATAAATAAAATATTTGAAGAAACTAATACTGCTAAAAGCTAAACCATCATTTCAATAGCCTGTGATGTTTCCAAGGTCCTGTTTTCCATCTGTCTATAGGTTTGGCTTTATTCCTCTTTTAGCTGAAATATATACTTTCAGTAGAACTTTTAGGTGTTCATGTTGAAATTGCCTATGGCAAGTAATTCAAGTGATATTCAAAATAAATGCTAGTTAATATTAGGTACCTTTGAACATTAAAAATTAAAAGAGCTTAAGTAGAGCTTTATGATCAGAAACCCCACATAGATAGTTGTCTCAATCCTAGAGTCCGTTCACCTTCACCCAGGCCTTCGGGAACTTCAAGGAGTAATCTAGCTTGGATGAAGTAATATAACTTGGATAACAACTTTTAGGCAATGAGTTACCAACATAGTTTCTTCAGGTATGGTATCTGCTATAATAACTGCATTGCAAATGATAGTCTTTGGATCTATGTAGTGTGAAAAGGAGGACATCTGGTGATGCTTAAGTCTTAATGAGTGTACTTGCTCATTTCGATAACAACACGATAGCTTTGCTTCTAAGGGAATTTTAAAGCATTTCTCATGAAATAGCTGTCAGTGTATAGACTAACTGATAATTTTGAGCTCCATGTTTTAAACTCATTTTCATAAATAACTAGTAAAAACTTTTGTTAGTTACTAAGAATGAAAGATTCTTTGGTTGTAGTTTTATTGTTGTTTTCATGTTACAGAAATTCAGGGGCAAAATTTATAGTATGTTACTATTTTAAAACAATATCCAGTACTGGACTATTTATTCATCCAGCTAAAACTTACTGAGTATTTAATATGTGTCCAGCACTCTCTAGACACTGGAGAAAATGCAGTGAACAAAACAAAACCTCTGCCTCTATGGAGTTTACATTTTGTGGTGGTGGTGGTAGTAGGGTGGAGAGTCAAGGAATCAAAAAATAGAGAAGTCAATATATAGTTTGTCAGTTGGTGATAATTCATTTGGAAAACAATGTAATATAGCAGGGTAAGAGAAAAAGGGAGCCCTGGTGGCAAGGTGGTTAAGAGTTCGGGCTACTCACCACAAGGTCAGCAGTTTGAATCCACCAGCTGCTCCTTGGAATCCCTGTGGGGCAGTTCTGCTCTGTCCTATAGCGTTGCTATTAGCTGGAATCCACTCAGTGGCACCCAACAACAACAACAAGAGGAAAAGAGAGTACCATTGCAAGATAAATGGGTGTACCTATTTTATGTAGGGTGCTCAGCGAAATCCTCTAATAAATTGATTTCTGAAAAAAGACCTGAAGGAAGTGAGAACAGAGACCAGCTAGAAGGCTATTGCAAAAATTCAGATAAGAAATTATGGTAGCTACAGGGTCACTATGAGTCAAAATCGACTCCACAGCAGTGGGTTTGGTTTTTAGTTTTGGACCAGAGGAATAATGGTGAAGATGTTAAGCAGCGGTTCAACTTCAGATATATATTGTACTTTGGATGAAGGTTTACAGGAGAAAATTAGTTTCTCATTAAACAATTACTACACATATTGTTTTATGACAGTAGTTGCCGAGACATGTCAGCACTCTTCTCAATTCCCCATTACCAGCTTTCCTGTCCCCTCCTGCCTTCTCCTCCTTGCCCCTGGCCTGGTATGCCCATTTAATCTCGTTTTGTTTTATGGGCCTGTCTAGTCTTTGACTGAAGGGTGAGCCTCAGGAGTGACTTCATTACTAAGCTATAAGGGTGTCCAGGGGCCATACTCTCCCGGTTTCTCTAGTCTCTGTCAGACCAGTAATTCTGGTCTTTTGTGTGTGTGTGTGTGTGAGTTAAAATTTTGTTCTACATTTTTCTCCAGCTCTGTCCAGGACCCTTTATTGTGATCCCTGTCAGAGCAGTCGGTGTTGGTAGCTAGACACCATCTGGTTGTACTGGAATCAGTTTGGCGGAGGCTGTTGTAGTTGTGGTCCATTTGTCAACTTTGGATATATTTAATGATAGATCTGAAAGAATTGATAAATTGGGTATGGGATATGAGAGAGCGAGGCTTTAAAAATGATCACAAGATTTTTGAGTATTTTTCTTAGTAAAATTTACAAATGATTTTTCCTTTCAATGATTTTTAGGTTGGTAATTTCTATTTTTCATTCTTAAGGAGGAATTTAGTTGTTTTGTCAAAGAAGTGTGAAAGTTGATCATGTATGTCTCTTTTCTTGTTATTGTCTCCAGGAGTTCTAGTGCAAGATATAATTACCATATGGAAAACATCCATAGCAACTTTATCAGTCAGAATTCCGGCAGGAAACAGAATGCTGAAAAGTGTAATAGTAAAGAATTTAATGAAGGGATAACTCACAGTGTGTGGACAGGTTAAAGGAAACCAGCAAGTGATGGTGACCAGGCTAGCTAGCAATAGCAGGAAGCTATTACCAACTCTGGGGGCAATGGTGGTTCAGTTGGTAGAATTTTCGCCTTCCGTATGGGAGACCTGAGTTCAGTTCCTGGCCATTACACCTCATGCACAGCACCCACCTGTTTGTCACTGGAGGCTTGCCCGTTGCTATGATGCTGAACAGCTTTCAGTGGAGCTTCTAGACTAAGCTGGACTAGGAAGAAATGCCTGGCAATCTACTTCTGAAAGTCAGCCAATGAAGATTAGACCTAGGGGTGGTAATGTTTTTAGCTGCCCATTGAGTTGCCCACCCCCACCCCTGACTCATGGTGACCCCATGCACAACCAAACAGAACACTGCCTGGTCCTGTGCCTTCCTCATGATTGGTTGTGGATTGGATCCTTGTGATCTAACGGGCAAGAGGGGGAGGAATGGTTACGTGAACCCAGCAAGAGCTGTAGATATAGAAGAGGGCTGCCTGACAGGAGCCATCAGTAGCGGAACCTTAGTAAGGAATGGAGACACAGCAAACCTGGAGCTTGGTTTGGGGGAGCCAGGTATTTCCCTTCTCCCGTTTCTGGTCTCTGACCAGTGTTCCATGCAGGTTAGGCTCCCAGGGCACAGAACAGGGTAAAGAAAGTTACAGAGTAGCTCTGGAAGGGCAAATGGAGACTATCCAGCATTGCAAATAACTTTTTTAATTAACTCTGCCTTTAAAAAAGTGATGTGCCTGAACTTTTAAGAAAAGAAAGAAACAATTTTTTAGCAGTAGAGAGTTATAAAAACTCAGTTGGGTAGATTTTAATGACATTGAACTGAGTTATAGCTAAAAATCAACTACAAAATTTTGTGAAGACTTTAAAGTTTTTATATTAATTGTTAAAAATGCCTTTATCTTTTTATGTGTTTTACTTAGAATTAATTGACTGTAATTTTTATTTCTAAGTATTTAAAGCTCTTTTGCTGTGCCTTTTCCCTTGATTCTTTTAATGCAAAGTATCTCATATTTAGTTTAGTCCTTGCAGTTTATATCAGTTGAAAGAAAGCTCAAATTATTCCATCCAGCTTCTTAACCAATAGTGGATTTGACTGAAACATGGCCTGTGATTAGAAATACAACATTTATAGAGAACTCAGTTCTTTGTTAGATGGATGTGAGTTCTTATATTGAGCTAAAAAAAAATTTTTTTTTGGTTGTCCCCTGATTTATGGTGATCCTGTGCACAGTGGAACAAAACACTGCCCAGTCCTAAGCCATCCCTGTGATCAGTTGCAGATGGACCATTGTGATCCATATGGTTTTCTTTGGCTGATTTTCTCAAGGAGATTGCCAGGTCTTTCTTCCTAGCCTATGTTAGTTTGAGAACTCCACCGAAACCTGCTCAGCATCATAGCAGTGTGCAAGCCTCCACTGTCAGATGGGTGGTGGCTGCACGTGAGGATAGTAGGTGCTTATTAAACCCCTGAAAGCATGAATAAGCTGCGTGTTCTAATTTGTGATGCAACAGTTTCTATGTTTTATCAGGATTTATAAATTTTTAATATAACAAAGGAAGTTATATAAAATACTTGATTCAGTCTCCCACTTATTGATTCTTGAAATCTATAATTCTACCTTAGGGATGCAAATCACACACTTTTGGAGTTGTAGATGCATCTTCGTTGTGGTGGTAGAAAGTTAGAACTCATACCACACAAGGGGCTTTCAGTTCTGACCCCAATTCTGTAATCGATGGCCACTGTTTGACCTCAGTAAGAGCTGCATCCTCAATCGCAGAGAACATTTTGTCCCTGAGCTTGCATTTGAGTACCCCAGGGCCAGTTTGAGTTTGAAAGTGATCTTTTTAGTTCTGTTTACTTAACTTTTTCCCATCTTCATGTTTTCTGATGAAACTATGCATGTTAGCTTTAATGCCTAAGTGTTAAGCTAAAGTTTTATTCCCATAGACTTCTGACTTCTGTGGCTTGGTTCAACTTCTGAATAAGTCAAGTTTGTTATTTTGTGACAGAGAAGTTTGAAGACAGCTGTCTCTGCTGTAGTCTTCCATACTGCAAATATTCTTTTGTCTAGACTAAATGTTCCTAGTTTCTGCGTTCTTACGTTTTTCATTTGACACTGTTCTTCTGTCCCCTCTCATCTCAACTCATTCTCTCCCCCAGGCTTCTGTGATACCATACCATTGGGGTTTTTTGTGAGCTTCTTGAACAGCGCCTGTCTGATCTCCTTTGTAGACTTTCCTAATTGTGCATTTCCCTTAAATGTTGGCGTTTCTGAGTTTCTGTAGGTCTTTTCTTCTCACTGGGCAGTCTCATCTTGTCTCATTTCTTGGATTTCCGTTTGTAAGCTGGTGACTTCCAGATACATACCTCCAACCCGGATCTTTCTTCCGACTTTATACCTGTCCTTCTGCTTCTCTATTGAGCATCTCCGTTTGGATATCTCACAGGCATCACAGTACGTTCAAAACTGAGTTTATCTACTTGTCTAAACCTTGTCTCCCACCTGAGATTTCCTACCTCAATAAATGTACTGTCACCTAAGCAATAAATATGGGTATTCTCCTTGACTTCTGATTTCCTTCCTAGTTTAATCAGTTATCAGGTGTTTCTGATGCTAGCTTCTAAGTATTACTCTAATACGTTCTCTCTTCTTCATTGCTTACTATTGTAATTCAGACCCACATTGTTATCACTGCAACAACCTCCTAACCTGTGGTAACCTTATGAGGTAGGTAATGGTAGTGTGGTAGTGTTTTTAACTTGTGAGGAAATTTATGGAAATTGTGGAGCCCAGATGGCACAGTGGTTAAGAGCTCGGCTGCTAACGAAAATGTTGGGAGTTTGAATCCGCCAGCTGCTCCCTGGAAGCCCTGTGGGGCAGTTCTACTCTGTCGTATGAGTTTGTTCTGAGTCGAAATCCCCTCGATGGCGATGGGTGTGAGGAAATTTAGGTTCAGAAATGTTAAGAACTTTAATCTCTCCAGCCTCAATGACTGTGATATTTTCACTGTATCATGCCACCTTGCTGCTATTATTGGAGATTGATATTGTCTTCTACTGGAGGAACTTAGAACACTAAAAGCAAAGCCTTTTATCTTAGATTTTAATGTGATGTTTTAAAGATGTTTAAGTAACAGCGGTATTGTAGGCCATTTATCAATTATATGAGAATTAAAATTCTGCCTGAGCTATATTCCACTTCTTTTTAGTACCTCTGTTTAGTTTCAGAGAATCCAGATTTACAATTTGCATGTGGAAAATTTAAGAATTTAGGGCAGAGAGAAAAGTGCTTTGACATGAGTATTATATATGCATAATCATATGAAACTAATATTCTTTTAGCTAACTATTGGGTTAATTAAGTTAGAAAATTTCTAAAGAAGACTTAAAGTAAGTAGCCTTTCAACAGAACTAGTGAAAAAGCCTTTTGAAAGTGGGAAATCCTTACTATTTTCTGTAGAGATTTGTTTTCTCCACATTTGTTTTAAAAGGAAATGTTCTTACAGTTGCTTTCAAATGATATTATCAGTTGTGCTCTGAGAGACTAGCCCCCATGACCTTAGCAGTACTTACAAATATGGCACTCTAGAGTTCTGTCATCTCTGATGATTGATATCTCGAGTTTGAGATCAAACTAAATCTGAAGAAAAACAAACCATGAAACCTTGAGAGGAAAAGTACACGTTGTCTTAGTTAAGGCATTAGACAGGGAAACTGAAAATTCTACCTTTGATTTCCTGTAAAGTTTTGATTACTTCCTTTACCTTCATTTCCCCATTTGAAAAATGGAGAAAATAGTTTCCAGCGGTCTGTATTACTGAATTTTTCTTGACACCAGTATTTTTTACCAGTATTTATCAAGTCCTCTTAAGAACATTGGGGCTTGGATGGTCTGAAATCCTACTTCTTTCAGAAACATTAGTTTAACAAATAGAGCCTATATCCCAGAGAGATTTGTACAGAAAGGATTGGGGAAGACTACATATATACATACATTGATATATATGTATAATTTTAAAAATATCCCTTGTTCTTGTGTAGTTGCTCTGAGATCCTGAATCATACATATACACTCTATACCTTTAACTATAGAGATGGGACTAGAAAGGAGAAAAGATTGAAGGAGTGAATTGGGAGAATTTCTCCACCAACTTGCACCTGCTGTTTTTGTATAACCTGCAAGCTAAGGGTGGTTTTTACATTTTTTAAGAAGAAGAATATACCGTGACATGTGAAAATTATATGAAATTGAAATTCATTTGCTCATTTATAAAGTTTTATTGGGACACAGCTATGCTGATTCATTTACACATTGACTGTGACTGCTTTCACTTTACAGTGGCAAAGTTGAATAGTTGTGACACAGGCCTCATGGCCCACAAATCCTAAAATGTTTACGGTTTGGCCCTTTATAAAAAAAAGATTACCAACCCTTGGTTTAAGTTTTCTGCTTTGCCCCTGGGTCTGTTTTGGCATTCAGAACCTGGGCAATTTAAAGATCAACTCTTTAGGTTTGGACAATAATGATATGTGTTAACTAGATGTAATGCAGCTATCTTCTATCGTATGGAAAGGAGCAAAGAAAAGGTATTTTATTTGTAATGACTTGATGGTTCTTTCCTTGACTGCATGCCATATTTCATGGATTCTAAGAGACATTTTCTACTTTTATTCATTGCAATTTGGATGTATCTTACAATCAATGGTATGCTGAAGTTTAATTCGCAGCCTTTTTTTCTTAATGGTATAGAAAATATTGGTCTTCAAATCAGTCATGTGTTATCTTTGATGAATAATAATATACCAGTACCAGTTGTCAGGAGCTGACCTGGACTTACGGTGACCTCATGTGTGTTAGAGTAGAACTGTGCTCCGTAGGGTTTTCAGTGGCTGATTTTTTGGAAATAGATGCCAGGCCTTTCTTGTGAGGCACCTCTGGGTGGACTCAGCAGCCCAGCACATTAACTAGGCATATTAACTGTTAGCACAACTCGGACTTCCAGTGATCACCCTAATTCTACCCATGTACTAAATGGCACCAGAGTGCCATCTTCAGGCCTTAGGGCTAAGGGCTGGGGACAGATGTAAGAACGTGTTAGAAAGGGAAAGGGAGAAGTGGGAAGAAAAATTTAAAGAACATGTTGTGGACTGAAGAGTGTCTCTATAAAGTTCTTAGAGGGTTGTTGTGCACCAGGTGTCCAGCTGAATATTTTGTTTGGAGCAAACCCAGGCTGTGTATCTCCATAAATTCTTAGATAGTCCTTTGGGGGCATTCTTCCAAGAAAGCCGTGTGAATTCTGAGCATAGCTTTGCTGGCTGCAGGCACCTTTAAGCCTGAGAGTGATGTTAAGTTCTGTGTACTGATAGGTTTCCAGCACGTACTAATTAGGTTTTTGCCTACTTAAATTCTCCTGGCAGTTTCCCCTGGCCACTCTGTTCTTTACTCTCTGCCCTAAGTTATTTTGTATGTCATCTGCCTTTGGGCTCTGCTTAGACATTTACAGCTTTGCTTTCTAAAGAAGCCTTTAATAAGTACTGATTTGTGTATTCTTTAGTTAATAATTTATTGTTGATTATAAAAGCAGTTCACACTGTCAAGAATATGGTAAAATATAAAGAGAAAAAATACTTTTCATCCTACCAAGTGAACCAGTGTTAACATTTTAGTGTGTTTCAGTTCAGTCTGTTTTTCTGGGTTTGTGTATATATTGTGTTTGTGTGTGTGTGTGAGAGAGAGAGAGAGAGAGAGAGAGGGAAAAGACAAACAGCAAAAGAAATGGGTGTAAAATTTTATTTATGAGAATCCTCAAACTTGCTACTATGCACAAAGAATAATGTAAAAAATAATTTTTTCAATTTCAGAATAATTTTAGAATTACGGAAAAGTTGCACAGATAGCACAGAGATTGCCATATACCTTCCATCCAGTTTCCCCTCATGTAAACATTTTAGGTAAAGCAAAAATAAAACAAAACCCAAACCTGTTGCCGTACAGTCGATTCCGTCTCATAGCAATCCCAAAGGAGCCCTGGTGGTACAGTGGTTAAGTGCACAGCCAACTGAAAAGTCGGTGGTTCAAACCCACCAGCCACTCCGTGGGAGAAAGATGTGACAGTCTGCTTCCCTAAAGACTTCAGCCTTGGAAACCCTGGGAGTGGGGGGGTGGGGGGGGGGTGGCGCGGAGCAGGTCTCCTGTATCCTGTAGGGTCTCTATGAGCTGGAACATTTTAGATGACTACAGATTTTATTTCAGTTTCATCAGTACTTCTACTAGTGTCTTTTTTCTGTTGCAGGATTCGGCTCAGGATACTACATTGCATTTTGTGTGTGTGTGTGTATTTTAAATAACAGTGTTGTGTACTTTTTTCTGCTTAACCTAATACCACAGACATTTTTCTGTGTAGTTGTCATCATTCTTTGAAAAATGTTTATTAATAGTCCTTACAAACTCATCAAATGAATAGATGTACCTTGATGTAAATATTTCTGGTTAACTTTTTTTTTTTTTTTTACATTTTGCAAGAGTGGGGAGTCTCAAAAAGCATATGTATATATATAAAACATTTTATTGAGTATTTGAATCAGGTGAGTTATTTAGTGATAGATTTTTAGCAGTAGAATGCATTGCTCTGAAAGTAAAAAAGAAATGTTTATTTTCCTTTGAGAATATGTTTAAGAGCATTTTGAATTGAGTTCAATGCAGAAACTGATGAACTGTTCTTGAAGCACTATTTAGGTTATTTGGAATTGCTTAGCATTTTAACTTGACTTACTTTGAGTAGATTGTGTGTGCTTGTGTGTATAGATACACATTATATACAAATAGTCAATATTTAGGCTTTTAATATGAGTCTAGTAACTAGTATGACATCTACCTGAGTTTGGAGATGAATTTACAGTGTATCTTATTTATACATTTGTATATTCAGTTTGAAAACTACCTTTTTAGTTACTTTTCTGTTATCCTTCATAAATGTTTTTTGAGTTCTGGGTTAAGCATATTACATAAAAAGTGAAGATGCTTACAAATGTTCTTGCATGTGTTTTAGTGTTGATGTTTATAATTTGAACGGAAACCCTGGTGACGTACTGGTTAAGAGCCACAGCTGCTAACCAAGAAGGTTGGCAGTTCAAATCCACCAGGTTCTCCTTGGAAACCTTATGGGGCAGTTCTACTCTGTCCTATAGGGTTGCTAAGAGTTAGAATCAACTTGATGGCAGCAGGTTTGGTTTTTTTTTTTTTTAATACTTTGAGTCATATCAGTAGTTTGTATATGTTTTTATAACATGAAGTTTGAAGTTAGAGTGACTTACATTTAGAGTTTTTTTTTTCTTCCTGGTTTTGTTTTGTTTTAAAGACTAAAGTCGTAAAGCCAAATGCATCTTAAGAACTTTAGGTGTGCCATACTAAGCAAAATATTTTGAAATTCACACTTGAGATTTTACATCCTCCTTTTGCTCAATTTGTTTTTTTTTTTTTTTGCTCAATTTAATAAAATCTCATTAACTAAAAATGCAAGTATATTATTAGAAAAAAATGCAATTGATTTTTAAGTTACTCAATGAGTTTAAGAAGAATATTTATTTATAGGATAGCAGTTCCTTTGAATTTCACAATAATTTTTAATAAATGGCTGTCTTAGGCTGGGTTCTGTAGAGAAGCAAAACTAGTGAAGTGTGTGTATATATACATATATATAGAGAGAGATTTATATCAAGAAAGTGACTCACGAGGCTGTAGAGGCCCAAAAGTCCCAAGTCCCTGGGTCAGGCATCAGGCTTCTCCTGACACACGTAGCTGCAGGGGCTGATGAACCCAAGATTGGCAGGTCAGTTGGCAAGCTGCTGGCTCACGGGATACAGAGACTGACGAATCCAAGACCAGCAGGTAAGATGGCAGGCTACTGGCTCAAGTCCCAAGAACTGGAGTTCAGATGATGACAAGCTGAATACAGGATCCAGAGCAGAACAAAAGCCAATGAGCTTTGCCAGAAAGTCCACATATATCGGCTACAGGCCATACATCCAAGGAAACTCCCTTTCAACTGATTGGCTGCTCATAGCATCTCATCATGGAGATGATTACATTATATCAGATCTCTTTATGGAGGTGATTACATTATTACATAGCTGTCAAACTACATCATAACTGCCAAACCACTGAGAATCATGGCCCAGCCAAGCTGACACAACCTTAACCATCACAATGGCTGTTGGGTTGAAAAAAATATTTTGTGTGACATGGAGTTTTTCGTAAGCTGTTAGTTTATTATGCTAGAGTTTAACCCCTGCTAGGAGTTTAGTGTCTATTAGTAAATTCATAAACTAGAGATATATGTTGAGGATTAAGCAATTGTTTGTTAATTTGACATAGTGGTGAGAATTATTATAGAAATAATACCAAGTTGTAGAATACACACATGGAACTCTTTATTTATATCCAGTTAGTGTTTTGTAGGCAGTTAGTACAACCAGCCACATCATTTCTTTTTTTTTAAATATTACCTTTACTAAAAACTTAAAAATCGGTGAAGCAAAAATTTCTCAACATCTAAACGTTTCCACAATTAATAAAATTTATGAATTTAGTTAATCTCTTAAGACTTCTGTTAAGCCTTATACATCAAATCTTTTACAGGTTTCCAACATTTTAAAAGCATCATAGAACATAACAATAAAAGCAAAACAACTTATTCCTACACTCAACACCAATACAAAAGTATTGGTGCTGTGGGTTTCTTTTTTTCTGTATTTATTTTAAGATGTATTCTAGTGGCTAGTTAAATTTATTTATTTAGGATAATAACAACAACAACAAAAACCCAAACTCATTGCCATTGAGTCGATTTTGACTCATAGTGACCCTATAGGACAGAGTAGAACTGCCCCATAGGGTTTCCAAGGCTGTAATCTTTACAGAAACAGACGGCCACATCTTTCCTGAACGGCTGGTGGGTTCTAACCATTGACCTTTTCGTTAGCAGCCAAGTGTTTAATCACTGCACCAGCAGGGCTCTTCAATCAGTACTGTTCAAATTATTTCAGTTTGGTAGTTTGTTTCTCAAGAATTAGTCCATTTCATCTAAACTGTCAAACTCACGGGCATAGAGTTGTCATAGTATTTCTTTATATTTTTTAATGTCCGTGGGGTTCGTAGTGATACCCCCTCTTTCATTCCTGAGATTGGTAATTTGAGTCTTTTCACTTTTAATTTTTTATTGTGTTTTAAATGAAAGTTTACAGTGAAAGTTACTTTATCACAAATTTATACACAAGTTGTTTGGTGACATTGGTTGCAATCCCTGCAGTGTGTCAGCACTCTCCCCCTTTCCATTTGCACCCCGGGTTCCCTGTGTTCATTTGTTCAGGTTTCCTATCCCTTCCTGCCTTCATGTCTTTGCTTTTGGGCAGATGTTGCCCGTTTGGTCTCGTATACTTGATTGTATGCATTCTTCACCTGTGTTAATGTTTGTTTTATAGACGTGTCTAATCTTCGGCTAAAAGCTGGACTTCACGAGTAGCTTCAGTTCAGAGTTAGCAGGGCTTCTGGGGGCCATCGTCTTGAGAGTTCCTCCAGTCTCTGTCAGATCAATAAGTTTGGTCTTTTGTGTGTGTGTGTGTGAATTTGAATACTGTTCTACATTTTTCTCCTGCTCTGTCTGGAACCCCTTATTGTGATCCCTGTCAGAGCAGTCGGTGGTGGTAGCCGGGCACCATGTAGTTCTTCTGAGCTCAGGCTGGTGGAGGCTGTGGTTCATGTGGCCCATTAGCCTTTTGGACTGATATTTTCTTTGTATCTTTGGCTTTCTTTTTCCTCCTTTGCTCGCAACGTAATGGGACCAATAGATGCATTTTAAACGGCTGCTCGTGAGCTTTTAAGACCCCAGACGCTACTCCCCAAATCAGAATGTGGAACATTTTCTTCATGAACTATGTTATGCCAGTTGACTTAGATATCCCTCGAAACCATGGTCCCCAGCCTTCAGCCCCAGTAACTCAGTCCCTCAAGGTTGTTTAGAAGTGTCTAGGAAGCATCTATGGCTTTGCCTTCATCAAGTTATGCTGGCTTTCCCTATATTGTGTCTTGTCTTTCCCTTCACCAAAGTTAACACTTGTCTACTATGTCACTATTAGTGATTTCCACTTCCTATTCTCCCCTGTCTCGTAACCTTCAAAGATTGTTTTTCTCTGTGTGTTAACCTTTTCTTGGATTTTTATATCTTGGATTTTTATAATAGTGTTCTCATAGAATATTTGTCTTTTTGTGATTGACTTATTTCATTCAGTACAATACCCTTCAGGTTAATCCATGTCGTAAAATGTTCTGCAGATTCATCATTGTTCTTTATCGTTGCGTAGTATTCTGCCATGTGTATGGACCATTATTTATTTATCTGTTTATCTGTTGAAGGGCATTTAGGTTGTTTCCATCTTTTTGCTATTGTGAGTAATGCTACATTGAACGTTGTTGTGCATATGTCTATTCATTTGACTGCTCTTATTTCTCTAGCATGTATTCCTAGAAGTGGGATTGCTGGATTGTATGATATTTCTAGCTTTTTAAGGAGGCGCCATATTGTTTTCCATAGTGGTTGTACCATTTTACATTCCTACCTGCAGTGCATAAGAGTCCCAGTGTCCCTGTGCAACATGTCCAACATTGTTATTTTCTATTTTTTTGATTCATGCCCCTAATGCCAGGGTGAGATGATATCTCATTGTAATTTTGATTTGCATTTCTGTAATGCCTAATGACCGTGAGCATTTTCTCATGTGTCTGTTAGCTGCCTGAATGTCTTCTTTGATGAAGTGTCTGTTCATATCCTTTGCCCGTTTTTTACTTGGATTATTTGTCTTTTTGTTGTTGAAATAGTCTATAGATTTTATAGATTAGACCCATGTCAGATATGTTGTAGTCATAATTTTTTTCCCAGTTCTTTTTTTTTTCTTTTGGTGAAGTCTTCTGATGAGCAAAGAATCTTTATTAATTGAGACAAACTGTTGTTTGGGTTAATGATAACTTCATGGGATAGATTTGGCTCAAAGTTTAAAGATTATTTCTGGACAGTAGATTCAGGGGTCCTTCTAGTCACAGTGGATCCAGTAAATCTGGTTTCTGTATGAATTTGAAGTTCTGTTCCCCAGTTTTCTTCCCTTTGATCAGGATCCATCTACTGGGTCCTTGATCAAAATGTTCAGTAATAGTAGCTGGGCACCATCCATTTCTTCTGGTATCATGGCAAAGGAGGTAGTAGTTCATGGAGGCAATTAAAACTACAGTCCATTTCCTTTTCCTTCTTCCTCTGCAGGCAAATAAAGATCAATTATTTTTTCTCGAGTAGCTGCTTGGAAGCTATTAAGACCCGAGGTGCTACTCACTGAACTAGGAGGCTAAACAAAAACTCTAAGAACAACTTTAGGCCAATTGACTAGGTAGACCCACAAAGCTGTGATCCTAAATCTTTGAGCCAAGCAAACTAATCCCATGAAGAGTTTAGTTGTGCCTAAATGGTATCAATGGGCACAGCCTTTTTTGGGACTGCTGTTGTAGTTGTAAAATTATACAAAATACTTTATTTGCCAACAAAATGTTGGCCAGGATGTGGAGAGATCAGAACCCTTGTGCACTGCTGGTGGGGGAATGTAAAATAGTACAACCGTTGTAGAAAACAGTATGGCGGTTCGTCAAAAAATTAGAAATAGTACAACCATATGACCCAGCAATTCTACTCCTAGCTGTTTCCCCTGGCGACCTAAAAGCAGTGACATAAACAGATACATGTACATCGATGTTTATTGCAGCATTATTCATGATAGCAAAAAGGAGGAAACAATCCAAGTGCCCATCAACAGATAAATGAATAAACAAAATGTGGTATATCCATACAATGGAATACTACTCAGCCTTGAAGAAAAATGAAGTCCTAATACATGCTATAACGTGGATGAACCTGGAAGACGTTATGTTGAGCGAACTAAGTCAATCACAAAAGGCTAAGGATTTTATGTTCTCACTTATATAAAATGACAAGAATGGGTAATTATATAGAGACTAATGGTTACAAGTGGCAACCAGGGTTGGGAGTAGGGGAAGAGGGGAAATCACTCTTTGGGAAGTAGTGAATTTTTGTCTATGGTGATGGGAAAATTGGCATTGACCAAGGGTAATGGTTGTATAGCTTGGCTAATAAAGCTGTTATCACTAAGCTGTATACCAGAAAAAAAGAGTGAAATGGCAAATGAAGTATTTTATAAAATTTTACACACATGGAATTCTAATATACAATACTTTTACAGAAAATTAAATGTACTATCTCTATAAGATCAAATATATTCATCACGTTTTTAGAGTTAATGATAACGGGCTTGCTGGAAAATACCTATTCTTACTGCTACCTCGCAGTCAGATCTCTTCTTCCTGTGGTGCAATCTGTGAATTTTTATTGGAAGAGTTACATAATCCTTTATATAGGATACTCATCTCTTTGATGTTGCTGGAGGACAGTATTTGCTTTCCCTGAATATGTTTTTATGTTGCAACATAAAGCAATGAACTGAGAGCTTCTTTGAGAATTGTCAAGGCTGATAATATTTTGTCCCATGATTGAAGGTGCTGGGATCACTGCCATTGATGCTGATTACGTTTTTGAATTAGCTGAAGCAGAGTGACTCATCTGCTGGGTTTGCAGATTTGTAGCTGTGTTTTTTTACCTTAGGGCAGAGATCATGGGCACCCAGATTTAATCGTCTAAATTACATCACCACTATTAAGTATGTTCCAAGGTTATGGGTTATTCCAAGATTTAGTTATGACCAGCATTCATAAAGGCCGAGGTTATATTTTTTATCATCTTCCATTTTATTTTAGCAAGCCAGCTTAGTAACATTTTCTCGGTATTTGCAAAATACACACACAAGATTATCATACATTTTTCATTGATTCTTGTGTTTCTGTCCCTAAAAGCTGACACTCATTCTAGGTTCAGGTGCTGTGTTTTTCAGGGTGAAAGTTTATGTTTATAGATGGATACTGTAACTTGTAATTTAGACTTTGGGCATCACAGACATTTTATTCAATTTATTCTTACTGATTTGAAGTTAAATTCTCCTTGTATGTGATCTAGATATTCTACCTCTATCGAAAAGTAGGTAGGACCTTAGTGGGTGTCAGTGATGCCTTTAAGAATGTAAGGGAAAATGTGACCTGCCCTCAGTAGTGCAAACTGATCTTTCATGAAATCACCTTTCCCGCCTTATCTCCTAATATTTTCCCTTGGCACTTCACATTCCAACCATAAGGAACTACTTGCTGCTCCTGGACTAGGCCATTTTCTTTTAGTCTTCTGTACTTTCACATGTCTGTGATTGCCTTTCCCCTAGCCAATTTAGGAGTCGCCTTTCCCAGGAAGCCTTCCTGGACACTTCTGTATTACCTCACTGTATGAGTTACATCCTGGGATAGCAGGATAGCACCAGCGTAGGGTCTTCAATTCTGCCATCATGTATTCATTTTCTTGTCTGTCTTTCTCACTAGAGAGTAATTTCCTTGGAATTCAGGAACGTGCCTTTCATCTTTATTTCTAGCGTTTAACCTAGTTCCTGGCAGACTACAGGTGCTCAGAAAGTACTTGTTGAATGCTTCAGTGGATGGGAGGAAAAACGAATGAACTTAATTTTTTGTTCTTTCCTTAATATTGATTAAAAAAAACAAACCCATTGCCATTAAGTCGATAGTACAGGGAATTTAGATTAGATGTAAAGAGTTTCCAGAAAATAAAGCAACAGATACTGAAGTGATTTGTAAATAATGTAATTGAAATGGTTTTTTTTTTGAGAGTTAAAAAAAGGGGAGGGCTATGAATTGCAAAATGGTTTCTTCAGCATTGCCCTTAACAACAACAAAAAAAAAACTAAAGAAAAATCTATTTAGGAATATGTAGATAAAGCCATATTCAAGGAATAGGTACTTAAAAATGCTCAATGACTTTGTAGTTTTGTGTGTATGTGTACCCTTTAAATTTTTAGCTAATGTATATTGCAGGTGTTCCTGCTTTTCCTGGAATGGTTCCTGGTTAGGTGACTAGCAGAATGTACTGGAAATCTTCTCTCAACTTTTTTTCCCCCCAAATATAAATAATAAAAAAACCCGTATCGATGTTAAGAATAAACAGAGGACTAATACATATAAATTAAAAAAAGGCCTACCGAATAATTTAAAAACCACCAGTTAGACCGCTCACACAAAGAAAAAGATTTTTGAATGTCATTCTTTTGATTTTTTTTAACGTAAATAAGTATGGCAGTTAGAGCTGCGTTGATATGCTTCTTACTATAGGTACTCTGTCTGGTCTGTATTTGAACAGAACTACTTTTTTTTTTTTACTGTTTTATAAGCCAAATTCACCCTCAGTGCTGGTGAACGAAAGAGCAGATATACCTTCCTGAGCACCAAATTTATAATCACAGCTGCGAATAGAGTTCAGTGTTCTCTTTGCTTATCATTCTGCAAGAATCCTATTGGAATAATTTAGGACAGTTTTACTAAACTTATTAATGTAATACTTGTGAAGAGTATGATGCTTAAAATTCTAGGCTTTTTGTTTTTACAGTGCCGAAGGCTCCTTTGTGGTACTTAAGTCAGGATTTTACCTATTGTGGTGATATAGTAAAGCTTTGTCTTTTAAAATACTATTTGCTTTTTCCTAAAATATCTTTATATTCATAATTTCATTTGGTTTTCACAGTAACTGTGTGAAGTAGTATCCTAGTCTTATAAATGACGAAGTGTATGTACAGAAAGGTTGAAGACTGCCAAAGGCATGCAGCATTGTTTTATAATGAATTATTGTTGTTAATAGCAAACACCTACTGAGTGCTTTATGGTAGGTGCTGTCTTAAGTTTTTTATGTGTATTAATTAGAAAGAGCTTGGGCTTTGGAGTCAGATCTTGATTTAATTCTGGCTCTGTCCCATATAAGCCATGGACCATGAGAAAGCTACCTAACCTCTTTAAGCCCTGGTTTCCTCATTTGGAACACAGAAATCATACTAGTATCTACCTCTTAGGGTGATTGCATGGATTAAATGAGATAATCCAAATGAAATCGATCCCTAGCATACAGTAGGGGCTTTAAAATCAGCTTGCTATAGAAAAATTGGGTGTGGTAGACGGTATTTAGTATAACTTTTAGCCTCTTGATAATTTTCTTTTTATGAAAAGTTCATTCTGTTAGATAATTTTACTTCTAAAATCATTGTGTTCTTTTTGAGTATAGAATCATAACTGATGCTTTTATGTGCCTATTTTATATTAAATTTAAATTATAGCTCCATATAGCTAGTGGCTCTGACTGCCCCTTTCCTTTTAATACCTCCCACTTACCTTTCAGTTCTTAGTCTGCCAGCAGTGGTTAGGAAATCATAGAGAGTGTTCCAAGGCATCTGTGTTTCAAAATCAAAAGGTAGGACACCCACAATCCATTAGTGGGTTATGTTTGTTCCAGGAATGCTTTGGTATGTTAGTTGTTTGGAACTCAGAATTTTTTTTTTTTTAAAGGACGTATCCTTTTAATTGAAGCAAAAATGTCTTTTAATCCCTAATACAACTGCCGTGCGTGATATTTGCATCAAAAAACAGTACAAGCAAGCCAAAACACCACAATACTTTTGCTTATAATAAAAATGATTAAAACACTAAAACCAAATAAATATTGACTCTCAAGAAAAGGTCTGAAGGTGGGATAGAATAAAAATTTTCCACAAATTCTAATGGGGGCTTTTACTCTTTTCAAGAACTTTATAGGTCGATACACTGATTCTTTAATATGTTTAACTTCATTTCAAACTGTAGGACTTTTCCTTAATATAGAGTTATAGACAGATTACTTTCAATTCTGTTAATCTTATTTATTATGGTTAAAGTCATTTTGGGGTGGAGGATGCTTAATAAGTAGAATGAAGAAAGAGAAGAGAGATTTTCCTAATTGGCTAAGTGTTCTTAGAAGAGACATGAACAAAGAGAATGTGTATCATATAAGATAAATGCTTTAGGGTAGAATTAGCTCAGCTTTGGGCAGTTTTACAAGCCAGAGAAAAAAGCATGATGTATGTTTAAGCTTCTGGAGAAAAGGGGTTGGTAAGGAGGAGGCACTGAGGGGCATAGAGGCAGTTCATGAGGGGCATAAGCAAATACCTGCTGACAGTATGATTTTATATATAGGGTATTCAAAGTTCAGGGTTGAAACTTCTGATTGTGTGTGGGGTACCTGGTTTTGGAAATGCACATTTTGGATATCACTCATATTTATTAACTCTACTTAGTATATAGATTAAAATGAGATTTCACAAAACCCCTAACATAATGCCTGATACAGTGTAGATATTCAGTACATAAATGTTACTGCCCCTGTTTGAGTGATTGACATTTTCTGTGTTGTAGAGAGTGAGTTAATTGACCGGAAAATTTCGAAAAATATATCAAAATCTCTTGTAAACTGCAGATTGTAATTTATGCTATCCTGTGACTCTGTGGCATGCTTATCCATAACCATCTGTTTTCTGATTGATTGCTCTGAATAGGTTCTGGGGAGGCCTTATGGAATAGGAAGATACAGAGGGTGGATTCTGAAGAGAGTCAGCTCTTAGAGAAGAATGACAGTGAGGTTTAGGAAAAGTGACTAGGGATGGGGAATTAGCCTGCTACTGGTTACACGAAGCATGAGAGCTGGAAACCACCTTGGAGGTGGTTTAATCTAAGCCTTCATTTTTCTGCTGAGATAAGTATAGAGAGGTGAGTTGTCCAGTGTCACAGCAGTAGTGGAGCCAGAATCAATGGCTTCTAGAGGTCCTCATATCCAAGCATCATGGAACTTAGACTGTTGCATTTTTATTTTTTCTTCTGGAAAGGCCACGTTAATGGTAACATGTACATGTCATATTAATTTTAAAAGTATATCCTCATATTAAATAATTTTAAATCATGTTTTGGACTTTTGCTGCTAGAAGTATCATAAGGAAATATTTTAAAAGAAATGAGAAGTTGCTGACTTTTTTCCTGCTCTTTCTAGGTTAAGTCAGCAAGCAAATAAGACATGGTATTTTGAAGTATGATTAAACTCCTGATGCTGCAGCAGAGGCTAAGAATATTAATGGCCAGATCTAGGTAAGTTGAAGTCAACCTTTAAGAAAAAAAAAATCAGCAAGTCCACAAAATACATTTTTTTAAACTAGAGAATTTAATAATGTTTTCTTGAATGCAGCCATTTTGACTACTGACTTGTCCCCATCCCCAAAGAGTACGGACAAATTACTTTTAAACAAAGACAGTATTTACTAATTTAAAATATTCAGCAGACTTGTTGCAATATTGATCTTCCCAAGCCAAAGCTACCTTTCGTTCTTGAATGTGCCCTAGATACTTTTGTATGTTACTCTCTTGAGGGAGTATAATAAGACTATTTGTGCTTTGCTGAGTTATAAACTCGAAGGAGTGTATGCTGAGCACCATCTTAAGGCTTTATCATGAGTGTTCACAACGTTAGTGCATATTGTTATTGCTCACATAGCTAGATGTGGTCCCCAAATATTCTGGTGGTCAGAAATGCAAAATATCTAGTATCACCTTTCCCCTTGCCTAGGAGTTTGGTTCAGAGGAGGAGTCGGAAATGTAGGATGAAATCTCTACATTAACAAAATGTCCCCCTCCATGAGTTGGAAGATTGACCCCAACTGCCCATCGTTACAGCTGTTTCAGTCCCTCACTTACACTAAGCCTATTCTATAACCTTAATGAGGCCTCCTGTTCCTTTTTGCCTCTTTTTCTCCTATTCTGTCAGCCCTCTTTTTACTTCTTTCCTGACCTTATGATGCGTCACTTCAAACCCCAGTATCACGAACATCCTTTCATTTCCTTGCCCTCTTACCCTCTGACCTTCGGTCACTTCAGCTGTCTGCCCTTTGGACTGCTGAACACAGCTGGCCAAACAGCGTAACTTTACTGCCTTCACTGAGCTTTCAGCACAGCCTACCTAACAATCCTGCTACCTTTCTTGGATATAGTTCCTCAATGAATAATACTGCCTTTCTCCTCAAATCCCTCATTCTGCAGACCTTGCCTTCTATTTTACAAAGGAAATTTAGGATGATAGATGTTACCTACTTGAGCTTCTCTACTACACTCCACCATTCTAATTTCCTTCCCTCTCTCTTCAGAGAGCCAAGGTGTTCCTCTTCCTTCTCTGGGCAGACTTCTCAGTCTGGGCCCTGGAATTTGTCTTCTCTAGTCTCCTCTTCCATCTTGACCCATCAATTAGCCTTCTCTTTGCTTTGTTTTCCACTGTATTTTTAACCTCTGCAACTTCCTGATTACCAACCTGCATAAATCAATGTCATCTATAAATGGTAACTCACACAACGTATTCCTCTTTCAAACTCATGTTTGTTGACATCTTACCACTGCTCTTTCTTTTCCTTAGCCAGCTTCACAAAAGAGCAGTTTCCATTCTCTTGGAGCTGCTTTGCCCAGGGTTGTTTGACTTCTGTCTCTACCACTCACTGTGGGTGGTACCCCCGTTCTTGATGTATTATTCTCTTCTACTTCTTATTTGATTTTTAATTTTTTTTATTCACTGGCTTCTCCCTCTCCCCATACCTAAACACGTTTGTATACCCCAGAGTTTCAACCACAGACCACTCTTCATACTGCCTTTGAACAATGTTGTATATTTTATAGTGTCAAATACTACTTGCGTTCTGCAATTCTACCTCCTCCCTCAAGCCCATACTTGTGTATTTAACTCTGTATTGCATATCTCCACTTGGTGATTCTCTGGAATATCAATTTAATGAATCAAAAACTGAACTTAATCACTGTCACTTCCACTTGAAGACTATGAGTTTTTTCTGTCTCAGGTAATGGAAACAGCACCCTTCATCTGCCATTCTAGAAACCTGCCTCTTCCTTGCTGCATATCTAGCCAGACAGTGTCTAACTTTTCCTGCTAAATATTTCTTAATTCATCCTTTCTTTATCCCTACTGTTTGTTGTTTTGTTCTGTTGAGTCAATTCCAACTCACAGCAACCTATAGGACAGAGTAGAACTGCCCGTAGGTTTTCCTAGACTGAAATCTTCACCAGAGAGATCACCAGGCCATTTCTCCTGTGGAGTGGCTGGTGGGTTTGAACTGCCTACCTTTTGCTTAGTAGCTGAGTGCTTAACCATCTTTATCATGCTTCATTTTTCAGTATCCCTAACTGGTTTCCTTTCATCTGAGCTACTTCCTCCTGCACCCTTAAATTGTACTGCAGACTGATGTATTTAAAATGCAGTTCTGACCATGTCACTTTCCTTCTTAAAATGCCTCAGTGGCTTTCTGTCAAGTATAAGGTAAAATCCATTTTCCTTGGCATGGCATACAAGGCATATGTGTCACATGTGAGGTTTATCATTAAGTACTTTGGAATTGATTGGAAATACTCATTATGGATCTTAGAGTCCCCAGTTAGGTTGCAGCACCATCCTATCCCTAACAGCATGGGGAATTCTACCTTAACAGATAGCCAGTGAAGGTGGCAAGTGGAAGAATGATTTCTCTGCTCCTTTTGAGAAACTGTTTAAGAACAATCCTTTGAGGCACCATCTTTTGAGGCACAGGCCACACCATGGTAATTTTTAAGCTCTTTTACATTCATGAGCAGATTTGGGGTGAGGATGGATATGCAATTTCAAGAAGCCCCCCCCCCCCCGCCTTTTTAGTGTTTCTGTCAGTTATCACTTTGCCTTTTTTTCTTAATCTTTGATATTTATTCTTTTGCCTCCTCATCCTATGAGTCACTCATTTATTAAACATTTATGGAACATGTGCTATTTCAACCAGCATGCTTAATACCCTGAAAATTGAAGAAAACAGAGCCCCTGTCTTCAGGGAGATAGTGGTGAAGTGAATGATGCCAACACATAAACACTATAGTGTTTTTTGTTCTTGTTGTGTGCTGTCGAGTTGATTCCAACTCATAACGACCCTATACAACAGAGTAGAACTGCCCCATAGGGTTTCCTAGGCTGTATGTAATCTCTACAGAAGCAGGTCACCAGGTCTTTCCTCCCTTGGAACTGCTGGGTGGTTTCAAACTGCTGACCTTTTGGTTAGCCAGCCAAGTGCTTAACCATTTTGCCACCAGGGCCTCAACATTACGTACGATAAATGCCATAATAGAGTTATGCCCATTCTACTGTGAGAACCCTGGAGGCATCTTTTTTTTTTTTAAATAGTTTATTGTATTTAAGGTGAAAGTTTACACAGAAAATTAGGTACCCATTTAACAGTCATTTCGACATGAATTATTCAGTGATATTGGTTATATTTTTCACAGTGGGTCATCATTTTCATTTATTCTGTTGATTGTACCATTTCCAATACACTAGTTTCCCTGCTCCCTTACTTTCTTATCTTCGCTTTAGAGTAATTTTTGACCGTTTGATCTCATATAAATTATTTTTTAAGGGAGCTCATTACTCGCAGGTGATACTCTTTTATGAGCCTGTCTGTTATTTAGCTAAAAGGTGACCTCAAAGGATAATGTCAGTAAGGTTTAAAGAGTATCTCAGGATGATGATCTCGAGGAGTCCTCTAGTCTCAACTGGTCCAGTAAGTCTGGACTTTTTAAGAATTTGGGTTCTGTTCCACATATTTTTCTTCCATTCTATCATCACGATCCATCTGTTGTGGTCCTGATCAGAACAGTCAGTAGTAGTAGCCGGCACCGTATAGATTTCCTGGTCAGGGTAGATGAGGCTGTGGTTTGTGCAGAATATTAGTCCTATAGATGTGCAGAATATTAGTCCTATAGACTACTTTCTTCTCTGAATCTTTGGTTTCCTTCTTTCTCTTTTGTTCTGAATGAGTAGAGACCAGTAGTTGTATCTTAGATGGCTGCTCACAAGCTTTTAAAACCCCAGACACTACTTACTTAGCACACTGGGTTGTAGAACATACACATTATGAACTATATTATGCCAGTTAACTGAGTTGTCCCACAAGACTATGGTCCTAAGCCTTCAAACCCAGAAAACCAATCTCGCAAGGTGTTTGGTTGTCTCTAAAAAGTTTTCTGTAACCGTGTCCCCTGTGTGGTTTATTATTTGGATATACATGCATACACAGACATACCTGCATGTACATAAGCCTATAGGTACATCTATCTGGGCACAAATATGTACCCACATATTCATATCCATACATATATATGACTATATACATATTTGTGTAACCACACACATATTTTTTGGTGGTTGTTGGTGTTGCAAAATTATATTTGTCATAGCCTTTACCAAAAATGGCCTTTTCGACCATACTTAATGGTCTGACTGCGACTAGAGGAATCCCGGCGGCAATGCTCCCCAGACCTTCTGTTGGCACAGGACAGGAACCATCCCCGAAGACAACTCATCAGACATGAAAGGGACTGGGCAGCGGCGGGGGGAGAGAGATGCTGATGAAGAATGAGCTAATTAAATCAGGTGGACACTTGAGAGTGTGTTGGCAACTCTTGACTGGAGAGGGGATGGGAAGATAGAGAGAGAGGGAAGATGGCAATAATGGCACGAAACGAGAGACTGAAAGGGCTGACTCAATAGGGGGAGAGCAAGTGGGAGATGGGAGTAAGATGTATGTAAACTTACATGTGACAGACTGATTGGAATTGTAAATGTTCACTTGAAGCTTAATAAAAGTTAATTAAAAAAAATGGCCTTTTCTCTTGTGTACTTTTTATTGACATCATTTAAGTTGGTCAAGCTTTGTGCACTGGAGACATCTTAATAAGCATTTCATCATTGCCAAATTTTTGGGACAGTCTGACCTCCACCTGAACCACTCTACTGAAAGAGTTGCTGTCACGCCACCAGTTACCTATTAATTGCCAAATCCTGTGGCTTGTTTTCAAATGCCTCTCCAAAGCATTTGACCTAGATAACCACTTCTTCAGAGAAACTGCTCTTTCTCTGTATCTTCCTCTGCAATGTTATTTCTTAAAATTCCATTCTGGAGATTCACGGTCTCTCTGAGTGAACATCTCATCCTCTGTAATGGCTTCAGCTTTTGTTTGTATCAGCGATTTCCACCTTTGTTGCACAAGAGAATGACTTGTGGTGCCTTTTTAATATACACAGCCTCTTCCCTAGAGACTGTGATTTAGGGGGGCAGAGCTCAGTTGTCTGTGTTTTCTGAAAAGTCTCTATTTGAGTCTAACGTGCACCAGAGGTTAAGAACAACTGATCTAATTATCTCTCTTGTGAACAGCCTTGTAACTGATCTTCTGCCATAATTTTTCTCTGTTGCAGTATGCCTTTAATATTGTCACTATAGTTTCTTCTTGAATATAAATCAGATGTAACTCCCCCTGTTAAGAAACTTCTCTTGCTTCAAGCTGGTTGGAAGATCAAATCTCAGATCCCTAGCCTTTTGTTCCAGGTACTGTATAGTTTGCCTGCCCTTTAGTTACAGCCTGCCCTATACTCCAGCCAGACTGAACAAAACACCTTGCTTTCTTCTGAATGACTTTTGTCTTTGTATGTACTCTTTTTCTGTGTCAAGTGCCTGGTTCTATTTTTTGCCCAGCACATTCTTTCTGATCAACTGTTTAAGTCCCATCTCAAATAGAGACTAAGACTGAATGAACTATTCCCTTCTCTGTGCTCACAATACTCTGCTCAGATTTCAAATGTAAGGTTGATCATTTGTTGTTACTGTTGTTAGTTGCTGTTGAGTCAGTTCCAACTCATGGCGACCCCACATGTGCAAAGTTGAACTGCTCTGTAGGGTTTTCAAGACGGTGACCTTTTGGAAGCAGATCACCAGGCCTATCTTTCCAGGTGCCTCTGGGTGGGCTCAAACCAGGGCATCAAACCAGTTCATTCCAGTTCAAACCCCTGCTGAATTTGTATTGCTAACAAGTTCTCTGCTGAGAATTTGCATTTCCACTGGGATATGCTGAATCAGAATCTACATTTTAAAAAGATCCCCAGGTGACTCTTAGTATAACTTTCTGGAACCTTGTTAGAAATGCAAATTATCAGCAAGGAATTTGTTAGAAATGAAAATTCTCAGCAGGGATTCTATCCACACAGGGTAAGCCTTGTTTCAAACCACCAACCTTTCAGCTAGTGGTTGATTGCTTAACTATTTGCATCACCCAGCACTATAATTACCTGTTTACATGTCTCTCTCTCCGTTTAGAGTCATGGCTCTTCAGAGGTGCAGACTGTACTTGGCTGGCATATTAGTTAGAACAAAATACCAAATATCATGAGTCTTAACTGTAATATTTTGTCATATATTTTAGTTTATACACTATTATGCCACTGCTCTCTGTCAGTTTGTCATGCCGTGGTGGCTTGCTTGTTGCTATGATGCTAGAAGCTATGCCATCGTATTTCAGATACTAGCAAGGTCACCCTTGTGGACAGGTTTCAGGCTAAGACACACTAGGAAGCAAGATGTGGCTGTTTAATTCTGAAAATTAGCCGTTGAAAACCCTATGGATCACAACAGAATATTGTCCGATACAATGCTAGAAGATGAGCCTCCCAGGTTGGAAGGGACTCAGAATACACAGTGACCATGGAAGTGGACTCGAGCATACCAACAATCGTGAGGATAGCACATTCTGACTCATGGTGACACCGTGTGCAACAGAACGAAACTATTGTGAAGATAGTTTCGTTCTGTTGCACACGGTGTCACCATGAGTCAGAGCTGACTCGACAGCAACTAACAACAACATGCTTTTTCATCTTACACCTGCCAGGCATTTTTCAACTTCGTTTAATATAGTTTATCCAGCTAACAAAGAGCTTTGAGCACCCACTATGCGCTAGATATTGTGTTAGGCACTGGGAGTGCAGGCATGAATAACATCCATTCCTGCTGTGAAGGAGCTCACAATAGAGGGAGGAAGGTAGAGAAGCAAACGATCTATCACAATTGCTACTGTGTAAACAGTACGATAGATGTATGATACTGGGACACCCCAGGTGCTTGGGAGGATACATAATAACCGTTCTTGTCAGTTGAAGTCAGGCAAGGCTTCCTTCAGGCACTACACTCTGAGTGGAGTCTTGAGAAGGAAAAGAAGCAAAAGGGGAACAAGTGTGTGAAGGATGTGAGAGAATGAGGTGCTCTGGGGAAGCTGCAGGCTGATCAGTGTGCCTAGATTAACATAGGGCTTGAGGCATAGAGAAGGGAGAGTTTAGACTGGACCTGTGAGTAGGGACCAGATGTGAAGGACCTTGTATGTCATACTAATGAGTTTTGAATTTTATCCTAAAGTGGTGAAGAGCCACTAAAGAATTTTAAACAGGTTTCAATCAGAATTGTGTTTTTAATAGTTTCTTGTGCTTCCTTCCCTCCCTCCCCCTTTTTCAAATGTTGTCACATTCACTCTGATTTTTTTCCCCTTGTTTGTAAGTGATGTTTTGAATTGCTCCTTTATTCATTCTGAGTGTTCATTCTGAACACTTAATGTCATTTATAACCTCTTATCGCTAACCTATGGAAAAGAAGGATTAGGTAGACATTTTCTATCAGTTTTGACAGTATTTCATGTGTTACGTTTGAGTTGTTTCTCTTGTAACGTGCTATTCCAAGTTTGTTTTTCATTTACCAGTGAGCTCCTGTCTTGTTGGGTACATAAAGGACACAACAATGAGTAACTAAAGTCAGAATACTTGCCACTACAGAAGTCTAGCACTCCAACCTTCGTAATTTATAAGAGATGTGAAATTCCTGATAAGCCATAAAGGGTTAACTCCGTGAGTCACCTTATTTAAATAGAATTATATAAAAGAGGTCTTAAACTGCTTTGTTTTTAAGATCTTTTTAGAATAGGCAGACCTTTGCAAATTAAACTGAAAATTTGAGGTTTCTGTGCAGTCTACCTCACCAAGTTTATTCTCATTGTCACTGAGTAAAATTCATCAGCTGATTGTGTGAAATCTAGCACAAGCCATGTACCTTGTTGAACTTCATTTTTCTCATCAGAATAGTACAGGGCATGTGTTAGATGTTAGTCTTTTTCTGTTTTATGATTTTTGTATCCTACATCTAACATTTGTTTCCAAATTATTTTTTTATGTAGAGCTCACATGGTCTTCTGAAGAAGCCATGGGTAGCTGTTGTAGCTGTCCAGATAAAGACACTGTCCCAGATAACCATCGGAACAAGTTTAAGGTCAGTAAAACGAATTGATTTATATCTCTCACTGCCTACTTGGATGTTATTCTTTTATTTCACTGACTATATCTTACTTCCTCACTATTATGTCTATACCTTTTATTTCTCTTTTTTTCCAAATGCCGGTAACATTTTCTTGATAACAATGCAGAATCCTCTTAGGCTTTTCCCTTGGTGCTCCATATCACATTAACCATACAGTTGTGCTGATACTTTCTTTAAAATGTCATTTTAAAGGTGCCTTTTCAGTTCTGACTCTACGTCCAGTCACCCTGTAATCCATCTTGCAGTTGTCTTAAAATTAATCTTCCTCTTCCATCATTCACTAAACTGTTCAGTAAAATCATCAGTGGTGTTTTGCAGTCTATAGACTGAACGCTCCGTTCCTTGTTCATCTACCCTTATTTGATGTGTCTTGTGATCTGACCTCAGTCTGTTATAAATTATAGCCACTGGACCAGGCAAACCTAAGTATAAGTCACAACCTTGTTATTTCATAGTTTTGTGACCTTGGATAGGTTACATTATCACAAATTAACATAGTTCCGTTTTTGTACAATGGGAAGAAAGAATAGTGTTACCTGCAATCTAGGATTGTTGTGGGGATTAAGTGAGAAAAATAACACTTAAAGCCCTTCATTCAGTTTCAGGCATATTGTAAATTCACCATAAATGTTATCTATTATTCTTAGTATTTAGACATTTTCTGAAGTTCTGCAGTACAAAACATAACCCTTACATGAACTCTGTGCCAATCTTACTTGAGTCTGTTTGAAACATACCTTCTTTGTTTCTGCCTTAGCTTTTATCTTTATGGTGTATCCTACAATTCCTTACCCACCAGCTTTCCCCTTATTTCCTATCTAAGTTTAACTCTGCCTAAGGCCCAGCTTAAATCCTTCTTATATGAAGGCTTCTCCAATAACCTGAAACTATAGTTTTTTGCCTTTGCCGCCTCTTTTATACTCATTTGTCAATTGATCATATACAGTTTTGTGCTGTTGATTTTTTTTGTTTGTATATCTTGACTCCCCAATGGGAATATAAATTCCTTGCAGATATGAACCAGGTAATACGCTGCTGCATAGCCCATGCGTTACATGCACTTCGATGAATGAACTAAGAAATGAATGACTAACTGGACCAGTCAGCAACAGTGCGTTTTCCTGATTAATTGGTGAAATACTGGTATGATTTTTAAGTGGGAGAATTATCTTAGCACTAATTAAACCTTCTTCTTTAGGTCATTAATGTGGATGATGATGGGAATGAGTTAGGTTCTGGAATAATGGAACTTACAGACACAGAATTGATTTTATACACCCGCAAACGTGACTCGGTAAAGTGGCACTACCTCTGCCTGCGACGCTATGGCTATGATTCAAATCTCTTTTCTTTTGAAAGTGGTCGAAGGTGTCAAACTGGACAAGGTAGATAGAGCCTTTATTTTTTTTCTTCAAGCATTCTCATATTTAAAATATTGTTCTTTTGGTTATTCCATAAACAATGTTTACCATTTTTATTTTCTCCTGAAGGAAAAAAAATGCCCCAAATAAGTGGATTGTTAAAAAAATATATAGTTAACTATTCATTTAACAAACATTTATTAAGCATATTTTTTTATGTCAAGAATTTTGACTAGTGTCAACTTTAAGACTTTTAGTAAATGAGTAATCCTGGTAAATTAACGGTATGTCTTTAACGTTATAACTTGATGCTGGGGAGAGAGCCTAAACTTTTGGAGTCAAACAAACCTAGTTTAATTCTTTGCTGCCTACTACTTGAATGGCAAATTGCATGACTTCTGCTGGGCTTCACATTTTTTCTGTACAAAAGTAGAACGGTAATCTGTATCTTACAAAATTATTGTAGTAATTAAGCAAAATAACCATTTTAAAATACCTAATAAGAGACCTAAAAAACAAAACAAAACACACCCATTGCCATTGAGTCATACTGCCCCATAGGGTTTCCAAGGAGTGGCTGGTGGATTCAAACCGCAGACCTTTTAGGTTGCAGCTGAGCGCTTTAACCACTGCGCCACTAGGGCTCCAATAAGAGGCCTGTCAAACTGTAAATGCTCACCTTGAAAATGGTGAATTGGGCTCCCCCTGCTGTTAAAAAGGAGAGTAGAGTAAGTGTGCAACCTTGTTTTTGTCTGTTTTGGACCCTTAGACAAATAAAAATTATTCTGTCAACTTCCTTTTGGGTTTTGTGTTTTGAAACTGGACTATCATTAGTTTATCAGATACTTATTTAAAAGGTCTTTCTTGCTGTTGGTGCCCAGAATGCTCTATACGCAGGTTTATTCTTTGACAAGTGCTTTTATAGCTTTTTTGAAGTCTTGGTAACGATTTTTCCCTTCTTTATGTTTACAGGAATCTTTGCCTTTAAGTGTGCTCGTGCAGAAGAATTATTTAACATGTTGCAAGAGATTATGCAAAATAACAGTATAAATGTGGTGGAAGAGCCAGTTGTAGAAAGGAATAATCATCAGACAGAATTGGAAGTCCCCAGAACACCTCGAACACCTACAAGTAAGTGCCCATTTTCATTGACATATTTTGAATAACACACCAGAAATCACTGTTAGCTAACATAAGTATAATGGTTGTCAATTAAAAAAACTGTTAGCTGTAACTGAACATTTTTAATACTTTAAATACGAAAACAGTAAATATTCGATGTTATCTAAGATGTGAATGGGAAACTGGAGTGGGGGCTGTTTGTGCCCTGATTTCTGTTGTCTTTCCAGAAATGCCTGCCTTAATAATCCTCTCAGTGCAAATTTGATACTTGTTCTCTCCCCTACCCCCTTATCCTGCCTTTCTCCTTAAACCAATAAACAAAAACTTCTCAGCTCCAGGGTTTGCTGCTCAGAACTTACCTAATGGATATCCCCGGTATCCCTCATTTGGAGATGGTTCATCTCATCCTTCGAGCAGACATCCTTCAGTGGGAAGTGCACGCCTGCCATCGGTGGGTGAAGAATCTACACATCCTTTGCTTGTGGCTGAGGAACAAGTAAGTATGTGCTACTGTGTAACAGTGTTAAAGATTGTGTAAAGTTGAAGCGTTACTGGGATAATACTTGAAGATTGTATTCAGTTTGAATTTTAATGTTTACTATTTATAAATTACTTCCGTAGTGAAGAATCAGAGAAAATACCGTCTGTTTGCTGGCATAAATGCCCAAGCGCAGAAGTTCAGGAAAACTTAGTATTAAAGTTATTTGTGGCATCACAAGAGAGGTACATCTACAGATAAACATAAATGATGTCAGAAATTTGTAAAGAAAGACATAACTAATAGTCAGCTCCCATTATAATATCCTTCAATAGATTAAGAATTTATGCTGCCTTTCATATCTCAGTCTTTATGATTAGTGGACTATTAGCAGGAGGGTGAATTTTGTTGTTAATATTATTAAGGAACTCTTTAGTGTTTGCTCCTGGCTATTGTATTTTCTATTTGAGAAATGAAATACCCAGCTGAATATTACCTATGTATTAATTCGTTATACTTCTCTTTGTAAACCATATGGTCATTTATTATTAACAGTTTTAGTGTTTTTAAATCAGTTTCTTTGTGTTCCTTACATAGTAATTGAGTATTTTATTTACTATAATTACATTTTTCTAATTTTGCATTTTAGAGTTTTTAAAATTTTATGTATAGGCTTCCAAAATTTTTTATATTTTAGCTACAAAAGTACCATTGAGGTATTCTAACTAATGATGATTTCTGTACTAGGTGGTATTGATTTTATATATTTGCATTTGCAGAACTCCTGTTAAATCTTGTAGGATTTATGTGTTTATGCAATCATATAATCTGTAAATAATGATAAGTCTGCCTCTTTTCAATACTTGTTATAACTGAATTATATCTTAATGCTGTCTTAGTTTCTTAGTGCTGCTAGAACAAAAATACCACAAGTTAGGTAGCTTTAATGAACAGAAATTTATTTTCTCACAGTTTATGAGAGAGACTAGAAATCTGAATTCAGAGTGTTGGCTCTAGGGGAAGATGCCATCTGTCTGATCTTGGCATTCATTGCCGATCTCTCCATGTGGCATCAATCTTTACCCATCTGTGCTTCTTTGCTTCTGTGCCTAATCTGCTCTTTTTATGTCTCAAAAGTGATTGGTTTAAGACATATCCTATACTGATGAGGCTGCATTAACATAAAAACAAAAACCCTTTTGCCAAATGGGATTATATCCACAAATGTAAACAACAACAACAATAAAAAACCCAAACCTGTTGCCATTGAGTGGATTCCAACTTACAGTGACCCCATAGAGTTAGGATTTATAACAAATATTTTTGGAGGACACAATTCAACCCATAACAAATGCTTTGATGAAAATTTCTGGAACGGTATAAAAAATGATAGTCCTTATTTTGTTCCTAAATTTTATTTTGTTTTTACGGAGTACTTCTTGTATTTCACTATCAAGTATAATGTTACATGTTATTTTAAAGTATTCTTTTATCAAGTTAGGAAGACATTTCTACAAACACACAATCACTTTTTTATTAGTTTAAAAAGAAAAAAAAGATAAAAGCTTTTGAAGTAGTGCATTTAGAGAGAGAGTCAATAAAATTAATTGGCATGGTCATGCATTTTTTGTTTTGTTTTTTATGCAAGCTACTGATTCACTTTCTTCTTTTCTTTCAGGTACATACCTATGTCAACACCACAGGTGTGCAAGAAGAGCGGAAAAACCGAACAAGTGTACACATCCCACTGGAGGCAAGGGCTTCTAATGTTGAAAGCAACATGCCAAAAGAGGAGCCAAGTAGTATTGAGGACAGAGACCCTCAGATTCTTCTTGAGCCTGAAGGAGTCAAATTCGTTTTAGGACCAACTCCTGTCCAAAAGCAGTTAATGGAAAAAGAGAAACTGGAGCAACTTGGAAGAGATCAAGTTAGTGGAAGTGGAGCAAATAACACAGAATGGGACACTGGATATGACAGTGATGAACGAAGAGATGCACCCACTGTTAACAAACTAGTGTATGAAAACATAAATGGGCTATCTATCCCTAGTGCCTCAGGGGTCAGGAGAGGTCGTCTGACATCCACCAGTACCTCAGAGACCCAGAATATCAACAACTCAGCTCAGAGAAGAACTGCATTGTTAAACTATGAAAATTTACCATCTTTGCCTCCTGTTTGGGAAGCCCGCAAGCTAAGTAGGGATGAAGATGACAATTTAGGACCAAAGACTCCATCTCTAAATGGCTACCATAATAATCTAGATCCAATGCATAACTATGTAAATACAGAGAATGTATCAGTGCCAGCAAGTGCTCACAAAATAGAATATTCAAGGCGTCGGGACTGTACACCGACAGTCTTTAACTTTGATATCAGACGCCCAAGTTTAGAACACAGGCAGCTCAATTATATACAGGTTGACCTGGAAGGTGGCAGTGACTCTGACAACCCTCAGACTCCAAAAACGCCTACCACTCCCCTTCCACAAACCCCTACCAGGCGCACAGAGCTGTATGCTGTGATAGACATCGAGAGAACTGCTGCTATGTCAAATTTGCAGAAAGCACTGCCTCGAGATGATGGTACATCAAGGAAAACTAGACATAATAGTACTGATCTGCCCATGTGAGCCTGGAAAGCATTATGTTGTTTGCACCTTTGTGAAGTTTTTAAAAATGAAGATGCAAGTGCTTCATTTTCATTTCTAAACACTAACTCCTTTTATAGACTGATAAATTTTTTTCTGAATATTTCATGTGCTTCTTTAACTAAAGGGAATTAACGTAGAGCAGGTACTCATCAAAGAACACTAATTTCATTATATACTACTCGTTATTGTACAGCAGCATTCCCATTTTCACAGTGCCTATTTAAAATGAGAGTTGAAGTGAGTGACATGCTGGTTGATTTTTATCAATATTCTGGACTTATGCATATCATTCATGTCTAAGTCATGGTTGGCATTTAGAACATTTTATAAAGCCTCTTGATAATGTGCATTGTTAACAGATAACTCTAGGCTTTGGAAGTAATATTTATAGATTCACTATTCACGGTATGTGGCCTCCAGTATGTAACATGAGGAATCCTTTATTTCCTTAATTAACGGCTTTTTGACTTGAGCCACAGCGTACGTAAAGGAAAGATAAGTACCACACCTCCTTGTATACCAGTCAGCTCGTTTGCCTTCAGCATTACTAGAGAGTCCTGTGTCCATGAATATGGTTTGCTGTTGGTGTGTTAGAAAGGCAGGAAGGAGAAAAGGTTTTGTTCACTCATCTCAATGTTGTCATTTGAAGGGCGTGCCAGGTATCTTAATCAAAATCATGATAGGCTCAAGAACCAGTCTCAGGTCACTTTACCCCAAAACATTTGAAAAAATGAACCATGATCTGTTGAAAATTTCTCTCCTATAGATTATTAACATTAACATTGTTTTCTGGAGGTTATTTGTGCCATTTGGTTTCCATTTACCTTCAGTTTTTTCCTTTGGTGTTTGGGATGTCTTATTTTGTTGCTTAAATGTCTTTTTCAGTTTAAAATGTCTAAGTTTGTATATAGTTATGAGATTGGATTATATGTTCATTGTTGTTCGGTTTGCATTTTCGTCAAATTAGGATTTTGAAGGTTCATTTGGAACTTACTGTTATTCTGTAACAGGGTTGCCCTTGTCCAGTATTTATTTATATGCTGTTTACTTTTCTAATCGATAAAAACATTTTCTCAATTTTTAATTTCACTCGTGTCCATAGGTGATCTCTTTAGCAGCTGAAAGAAAAAGAAAGATACTTTTAACGTGCAGAATTCGCTAAAGGTACTGTGTTTCCTCTGTGGGCACTCTTCCCAGCACTTTAGCAGTGATTCAGTCAGTCACCTGGCTGCAGTTGTCCTCTGCCCGCTGTGGTGTCCTCAGCTCTGCTATGCTTTCACTTGTTGCTGGACCTTTGATTATCTCTTGATTTCAGTAGAATGTTAATGTTGTTGCCAGCATAGCAAGTACAGTGAAAGTCTTGTAGCAATGAGACTGTGTCATACTTAAGGATTTAGAACGAAGTGAAGTGTATATGAACTGATGAGAGTCCATACGTGAAATTCTTAGAAAATCAAGAATGTTCCACTTGCCTAGACACTAGGTAATATAAGAGAAGGGTGAGTGGAGAGAAGGTTAGATTACCTTACAAATTATTTTACTCTTTTCTCTAAATATGAGGAACTTCGAGATTGTGATCTGGGTCAACCAGATGTAACTGAGGTTAATTTAGCAAGAAGAAGTTTCGGACAAATAGCATCCGACCTGTGTAAGAATGGATTAGCAGAAGAATAGTGTGGGACCATCATAAAGAAAATAAATTATTAAAGGTATCTTCATTTTCAGTGCCGTTGGTTTATGTGCATAGCAGACTTTCTTTTTTTTTTTTTTTTCTTTGACCTTGGTGCTTACTACAGAGTTTGCCCTTCTTTAAAAAAGAGGTCAGTGGTATAGGTGTCCAGCTTCCATTTTTAATATATTGTTCCATTTGTGCTTTCTTTTGAATAGATTGCTAATTGTGCCAAATTTATGTGCTCGTTTTGTAATATGGAATAAGAATTACAATGGAATGAATACACATGGTTTTCTGAGGACAGTCAAGACAGAACACTAACCTCCAAATGAAAGGGCTGATCTATTTATTCATTTTGGGGGTTGGATACTTTTTATTTTTCTTTCTCTCATCCTTTTTGTCTTTTTCTCCAGCTTCTAATTAGTTTTTATATTTTTTTAGGTAACTCCAATATATCATTACAATTTATGCTTTAAATCCGGTGTGCTTTAAAAATGAGAATGGGACCAATTTGATAAGAATTTGATTTTAGGTACTGTACGAGTATTAAGAAGATATATACAACTGGCGTTAATTTCTAGATGTCTTCTGGAAATCACCTGTGTTCCTATTTAATAAAAAGTGATTTAGAACACTATTTGTCCCTTGAAGTAGTCTAGTACTGGGCAGTAAGCTCTTTCCTAGAAGAATGTTCCTATTAACTAGGTGCATTTTAGAATGAGACATTTTGTTGGCATATAATGAATTGTGCCCATTATGTCTCAGGTTTTTGAGACAAACCTAATTTTAGATATTCTATTCTGTTAACAGACTGTGTGATCCCACTTTTTGGTTCTGGAAATATAAATCATTGGTCATAGACGTTTTTCCCCAAATAGAATCCTTTTCCGTCAGTGTAGATCACGACGGCATTTATCTCAGACCAAGGTTTGAAACTGATGTTGGTATTACCTGTGTGTTTTTTCTTAAGTTTTTTATTTCACAGTTTCATCTTCCTTTAAAAATGAAAATATGGTGCCTTCCCTCCCTCCAGAAAGATTGGCAAATTGTTCCCTTTATTTACTGCTGCTGTGGGGTGATGAGATATGCACTTTACTCCTGAAGACTCAGCAAAAACCTTTTCACTTCCCAGTATATCCAGAATAGATCATATTTCGGATTTATGAAAATTTGCCAAGCAATCTTTGTTTTTATACGTAGTAATGTTGACCCCACAGTTCAATGTTATAAGAATAAGTCAAGGTTGTTTGTTTATCCGCCAGCCCCCAAAAAAAACCCTGTGGCAAAGCTTATAAAAATGTACCTCAATAACGTTCTATTAAAAATGGGACAGGGGCCTTATGTTATAATAATTTCCCAGCAATGTGCCACCATATTTTTGCCTCAAGGTAAAGGTTTTTACAAGCTGAAAAGTACTTCCTGCTTTCCCCTTTGCTGTCCATTCTAACCCATAATGCCCCAGTGTTTTGTGCAATGTGTAGTGTGTATGTATATGTACACGTATGTGTATATATATGTATATACGTGTGTGTGTATATGTATATATCTCCTTGAAATAGACATACCATCAGAGACATCATACAGAAGTGACTGATGTATTGCCATCTCATTCATATTTCTGATCTGTGAGGTATATGGTACTAATTACCTTTCCCCGGATGTTTGCCAAATTTGAATAAAGGCATTGGTACGAAATACAGAATGTATAGAAATGTTTTTGGCTTGAAAAATTGACAAATCTTTTATGACATACCACAATATACTCTGCCTGAACCAGCACCCTCTTGATCTTTCCTGTTCGCATCCCTTTTCCCTATCTCTCCTTCCTCATTTTTTGGGGGGGTATGACACAATTCTTTTATAGCATCATTACAATTGCAGTTCTATGACAATTGGACGATTATAGCATGGAAACAAACTGGTATAATAGTACAGTAGTCACCAGTGTGCCACGTTTGCATTAGTAAATGCAAAGTATACATTTTATAAAGGACAAATTTTGTGTTATGTTTTTATTTTCATTACATTGTGTATAATATTGTAAGATTATTGTATGTCCGGATCTGCATTATAAATGTTAAGTTTTTTTTCCTACATAAAGGCATAAATATAGCAACTTTGTGTAAAGGTAGCTTATTAGATTTTTTATTTTTCCTTTTATAAAAAGTTGTCTAACAGTGGGACTACCATTGCCAAATTGTATATGAAATACGAATTTTACCCCATGATTAATTTCTTTTATAAACATTCCATATTTCTCTAATAAAAGACGTGATACTGTACTATGCATAAATTGTATTTTTAATGCTGTTTCATATCAGCATTTTAAATTTTGATTTGTATTTTTAATATTGGCAAAACTTAACCACTGTTAATTAAAACCTCGTCGTATGTGTAACAGCATCATATGCCCTCTATCCGTTTCCACTCTTTGTTCTTATTTCTCCCTACCAGTGCCAACTTCATACATTTTGTAGCATGGCAATAAAATATAACTTTTACACTGAGGCCAAGTGTGGCTTTTTGGAGGAAGTGGGGATGGGAAGATTGCCCTCTAGTTCTTTGCATGTGTCTTTTTTTGCCTGATTAGCCGTGTCTCCAGAGGTTATCTCATTTATGATATAAACATGCTTTTAAGGACAAGTGTGAATGTGCTTTTAATTTTTGTCATAACAAATAACTAATTTTTTATCTTTGGAAAAGCCAGAGTTCTTGAAATACAATCAAACCTTTACTTAAAGAATAAGCTGATAATTGAATTTTGTTAAACAAGGGCTAAGCAACACATTTTTAAGATTCTTATTATTTGTAGAGTATTAATATACTTTACTGCTCTAAAAATTATAGTCTGTAAATTACAGTTTAATCTTAGACAATTTAGGATCTTGCAATGCCTTACTGTTGTCATTTGGGCATAAATTTCCATGATGAGGTACTCAAGTTGATACTGGAAACAGCTGACGATACACTGACCTTAAGCGTTCGTGAAAAACTGTTATGTTGAATGAAATCTGATCAGAGTTCTTACGGTTACTTTGCCCTTATTACTGAAAGTAGATTGCAATAAAATCCCAATAAAAGTTTGGTTGGATATCTATTTAAAGTTTTATTGTATTTATATTCCTCATTGTATTTATATTCCTCACATTTCTTGAAGCTTTATGATAGAGGTTTTCTTAGTCATATCACTGCCTCAGTTTTCAAAGTGAAAATGTAATGAGTTAAGGATTATATCTTCAAAGTGAAATGAAATTAGATTTGACATAACCTCTCACAATTTTATCAGCATGGTCATTCAAACTAGTAGTTCTCAGCCCTGGGACTCCAAACCTGGTTTTAGTTACTGGTTGACAGTGCATAGCCTACTTGGGCACAGCTCAAGATGGAGCTGAAAGGGACACCCAAGTCCACAAGTGATTAGGTGCTTACTATGTGCCAGACTATGGCACACAGAAATCGGTTAAGATGTGGTGCAGAGACTGCATCTTGCAAAATACAGGTATTTGTATTCAGATGTTAAAAACGGTGGATTATTTCTGTGTTTGTCATTTGAGCTCCTTTGAGGGCGTTATCTATTCATGTGTTTTTTAATCTAATGAATAAGCATGAACTAGGCCCTGTGCTAGTAGTGAAGATCACAGTCCTTGTCCTTGAAAGAATTTATAGTCTAGAACAGCCCTTCTCAGCAGGGCAAGCCCCTCCCTCCCCTAGAGAATTAAGCCCTAAGGTATCCATTGTAAATAATGATTTAATTTCTCTCTGATGCCCCTAGAATGATAACTCTGTATCTTAGGAAAATTGGCAAAGTAGTCAGATTCTTAAAAAACATTGCTTTTGAGTTGATTCCAACTATAGTGACCCTGTAGGACAGTAGAACTGCCCCATAGAGTTTCCAAGGAGCACCTGGTACATTCAAACTGCCAACCTTTTGGTTAGCAGACAAGCCCTTAACCATTGTGCCACCGGAGCCCTCAAATGTGTGGTAAAGACACAAGCAAAAGAAGGGCACTTAACTCAACCTGGGAGTAGAGCTTTTCAAGGAAAGCTTGGAAGAAGTCATCCATGAGCCCTTCCTGTGTTAGAGGAGGAGGGGAGAGGGTGTCTTATGGAAGGGGAACAGTATTGCAAAGAGGTATGGAAAGATTACAGTGTTCAATGGTGGCAAGTGGTTTCGTATGACAAGCATAGGGTACAAAGGCAGGATGGGAAAATAAAAAAAAAATAGAGGAGGAGAAATGAGAGGCACATCACATAAATCTAGAATGCTAAGGAGTTTTTATTTTAATCTAAAGGATATGAGAGAACTTGAAGGATTATAAACAGTGGAGAAACTAGTTTAAAAAGATTACTCTGACATCAGCATGGAGGATATATTGGAGAGAATGGCATTTTAATAAAGCAGGGAGATTAGGAAGCTTCCTCAAATAGAGGCAAGGCCAGATAAATGCCTATTCAAAGGCATTCTTAAAGGGAGTGTTTAAGTTATTGCTATGCAACAGACCATCCTAAAATTTAGTGGCTTAAAACAACCGTTTTGTTATTTTGCACGTTGCTATAGATCAAGGATTTGGGCAAGACAGCAGAAATGGCTTATGTCTGTTTCACATGGTATCTATGGGACTAGAACGTCGAAAGTGGCTGCCTCACTCAGGTGTCTTCTGCCTTAGGATAGTACAAACAGCTGGGGCAGGCTGAAACAACTCGACTGGGCTCATGTCTGGAACGTGAGTTCAGTCGTCAGCAGGCTACTTGGTTTTCTTCCACATAGTCTTTTTTAAAAATATATAGAGTTTTTAGTTAAAGTTCACACGGCAAGTTAGATTCCGATTTGACAGTTTCCACACAAATTGTTCAGTGACATTAAATTTATCACACTGTGTCAACTTTCTCTAATTGTGTTCAGTTTGTTCCCTTTCCAGTACTCTAGTTTCCCTGGCTTCTTATCTTTGAGTAATTCTTACTGATGGCTTTTAAGTACCATGTAGTCTTAGGGTCTGTCTCCATGTGGGCTTGCATGGCATCTTAGGGTTCCCAGGAGTACAAAAGCAGAAGCTGCTTGGCTTTCTTGAAGCCTAAGCCCAGAATTGGCATACAGTCGGTATCCACGAGGGGTTGGTTCCAGGGCCCGTCACAGATACTAAAAATCTCAGATGCTTGAATATTTGCACATAACCTATGCACATCCTCCTGTATACTTTAAATCATCTCTAACTTATTTATAATACCTAATACAATGTAATTGCGATGTAAATAGTTGTATAGTTTAGGGAATAATGACAAGAAAAAAAGTATTTTTCCCCCAAATATTTTCGATCCATGGTTGATTGAATCTGCAGATCCAGAACCCATGGATACAGAGTGCCGACTGTATTTTCTATTAAATTATGGACCCAGATTCAAGGGTAGGGTATCAAGGGAAGATGTGAACTTCAGAGGTGTAGTTCAGAGCCATCAATGCAACAGAGAGCCTCAGAAGAAATCACCTTTAATGAGGGGAATAACAGAAATGAAGGAGTCAAGGATGACCCCTAGTTTTATAGTTCGGGTGATGGTGCCAGTTCACTGAGATAAAAAAAAGGAGCATAGATGTTGGCTTGGAGAGAAAGATAGGGTTCCACTGGGGGCTTCGTTCGTGGTCTGTGGGCCATCCACATGGAGATGGTCCAGTAGGTGGTTAGATAGATGGTTTCTGTGTTTCTACCAGCAGCAATTTCCCCAGTAACAAAGCTGAGCAATTTTTTAAAAGACATTATAAAAGGCAGCTCTTCAGAGTACCCTATTTTATTATGATACTTCCCACAACTGAACAAAACAGCTCTGTTCAAATTAGTCGGGCCCAGAGTACAGAAAGGAGAACTCTACCTTTCTTCCCTCTTAACTGACCCTCCTTACCTCTCATGCTGATACTCATCCTTCCTGTGCATAGCCAATATAATGCTTACCATGTGTCGGGCACAGTTCATGTATTAACCCTTTATAACCTTAAGACAACCATATAAGGTAGTTAATATTGTCATCTCCATTTTATAGAAAAATGAAACAATGATTAAGCAACTTCTCCAGGCCTACACTAACTAAACAGGATTGTGAACCAAAATTGTTTTTGTGTGTCTGAACCTAGGCACTCTGGCTACAGTGCTCATGTTCTTAAAATAGTCGTTTCTTGTTCTACTCACTTGACCTAAGTACTAAGGAGTCTTTATCCACCTCTTGGGCCTGTACTTTTGCTTTCCCTGTGGGTAATTCTTTTGCAGGACATAATTAGGATTTTTATTCTCATCTCATTCCTGAGATAACTCCCTAAGGTCCCTGGATGGTGCAAGTGGTTTGCAATCAGCTGCTAACCTAAAAGTTGGTGACATGAACCTAACCAGAGGTGCTGTGGAAGAAATGACCAGCCATCTGATTCCATAAAGATTACAGTCAGGAAAACCCTGTGGAGCAGGGTCTGTCACATAGGGTTGATGTGAGTCGGAATCGACACGACAACGAGTTTTTGTTTTGTTTTAATTACAATTTGTTTCTATCTTCTTTCCTGAGATAACTTCCCAATCAATACTAAGGGTGGTTTTTACCTATTTCCTGATTCAGAAAGACTGGTGATGTACAAGGGCCTAGAGTAATGGGACACAAAGTGGTTCCAGTATATAAATTCACCAATCTGCAATGAGATAAATACAGAAATTGAGAGTGTTTAGAAACTTACAGGAATTTGACACTGCCACAACATCCACGCCTGTGATTTTGTATTTTCCAAAAGTATTGGTCTGAGATGGACTGGAATTTTTAAAAAGTAGTTCTTCACCACAGATGTTTGAGAAGCAATGGCCTAGAGTTCCTGGAGGACCAGGGCTTGCATGACATCTAAGTCTGGAGCTGAGGAGCCATTTGGTCAGTACATACAGATTTGTAGAACGCACAGTATCCCAAGGACAGAATTCTAGGAAACACCTATGATTTTAAAGGACTGGGAGGATTACCTGCCACAATACTGTGCACACAGTAAATAAATGGTTGTTAATAGAACGCTCGGGAAAAAAATATATAACTAAATCTTTACTCCTCCAAGATCAAGCATTTGAGTATAACCTCAAATGCCCTACCAGACCCAATACTTCCTTTGTATAACCAATATTTTATAAACCACCATTACCGTCTTGAAATGAAATCCGTTGATAATGTTGTTGTTAGGTGCCGTCGAGTCGGTTCTGACCCATAACAACCCTATGCACGACAGAACAAAACACTGCCCGGTCCTGAGCCATCCTTACAATCATTGTTATGCTTGAGCTCATTGTTGCAGCCATTGTGTCAGTCCACGTCGTTGAGGGTCTTCCTCTTTTCCGCTGACCCTGTACTCTGCCGAACATGATGTCCTTCTCCAGGGACTGATCCCTCCTGACCACATGTCCAAAGTATATAAGACGCAGTCTCGCCATCCTTGCCTCTAAGGAGCATTCTGGGCGCACTTCTTCCAAAACAGATTTGTTTGTTCTGTGGCAGTCCATGGTATATTCAATATTCTTTGCCAACACCACAATTCAAAGGAGTCAACTCTTCTTCGGTCTTCATTGCCCAGCTTTCGCATGCATATGATGTGATTGAAAATACCATGGCTTGTGTCAGGCACACCTTAGTCTTCAGGGTGACATCTTTGCTCTTCAACATTTTGAAGAGGTCCTTTGCAGCAGATTTACCCAATGCTATGCGCCTTTTGATGTCTTGACTGCTGTTTCCATGGCTGTTGATTGTGGATCCAAGTCAAATGAAATCCTTCAGAACTTCAATCTTTTCTCTGTTTATCATGATGTTGCTCATTGGTCCAGTTGTGAGGATTTTTGTTTTATGTTGAGGTGCAATCCATACTGAAGGCTGTGGTCTTCGATCTTCATCAGTAAGTGCTTCAAGTCCTCTTCACTTTCAGCAAGCAAGGTTGTGTCATCTGCATAACACAGATTGTTAATAAGTCTTCCTCCAATCCTGATACCCCGTTCTTCCTCATATAGTCCAGCTTCTCGTATTATTTGCTCAGCATACAGATTGAATAGCTATGGTGAAAGAATACAACTCCGATGCACACCTTTCCTGATTTTAAACCAATCAGTATCCCCTTATTCTGTCCAAACAACTGCCTCTTGATGTATGTGAAGGTTTTTCACGAGCACAATTAAGTGTTCTGGAATTCCCATTCTTCACAATGTTACCCATAATTTGTTATGACCCACACAGTCAAATACCTTTGCATAGTCAATAAAACAGAGGTAAACATCCTTCTGGTATTCTCTGCTTTCAGCCAGGATCCATCTGACATCAGCAATGATGTCCATGGTTCCATGTCCTCTTCTGAAACCGGCCTGAATTTCTGGCAGTTCCCATCAATATACTGCTGCAGCCGTTTTTGAATGATCTTCAGCAAAATTTTGCTTGTATGTGATATTAATGATATTGTTCTATAATTTCCACATTTGGTTGGATCACCTTTCTTGGGAATAGGCATAAATATGGATCTCTTTCAGTCACTTGGCCAGGAAGCTGTCTTCCATATTTCTTGGCATAGACGAGTGAGCACCTCCAGCACTGCATCTGTTTGTTGAAACATTTCAATTGACATTCCATCAATTCCTGGAGCCTTATTTTTCGCCAATGCCTTCAGAGCAGCTTGGACTTCTTCCTTCAGAACCATCAGTTCCTGATCATATCCCACCTTTTGAAATGGTTGAACATCGACTAATTCTTTTTGGTATAATGACTCTGTGTATTCCTTCCATCTTCTTTTGATGCTTCCTGTGTCATTTAATATTTTCCCCATAGAACCCTTCACTATTGGAACTCGAGGCTTGAATTTTTTCTTCAGTTCTTTCAGCTTGAGAAACTCTGAGCACGTTCTTCCCTTTTGGTTTTCTATCTCCAGCTCTTTGCACGTCATTATAATACTTTACTTTGTCTTCTCGAGACACCCTTTGAAATCTTCAGTTCTTTTACTTCATCAATTCTTCCTTTTGTTTTAGCTGCTTGACGCTCAAGTTTCAGAGTCTCCTTTGACATCCATCTTGGTCTTTTCTTTCTTTCCTGTCTTTTCAGTGACCTCTTGCTTTCTTCATGTATGATGTCCTTGATGTCATTCCACAGCTTGTCTGGTCTTCAGTAGCTAGTGTTCAATGCGTCAAATCTATTCTTGAGATGGTCTCTAAATTCAGGCGGGACGTACTCAAGGTCATATTTTGGCTCTCGTGGACTTGCTGTGATTTTCTTCAGTTTCAGCTTGAACTTGCATATGAGCAATTGATGGTCTGTTCCACAGTTGGCCCCTGGCCTCGTTCTGACTGATGATATTGAGCTTTTGCATCATCTCTTTCCACAGATGTAGTCAATTTGATTTCTGTGTGTTCCATCTGGTGAGGTCCATGTGTATAGTCACCATTTATGTTGGTGAAAGAAGGTATTTGCAATGAAGAAGTCATTGGTCTTGCAAAATTCTATCATTCAATCTCTTGTATTGTTTCTATCACCAAGGCCATATTTTCCAACTACTGATCCTTCTTGTTTCCAACTTTCACATTCCAATCGCCAGTAATCATCAATGCATCTTGGTTGCATGTTTGATCAATTTCAGACTGCAGCAGGTGATAAAAATCTTCCATTTCTTCATCTTTGGCCCTAGTGGTTGGTGCTTAAATTTGAATAATAGTCGTATTAACTGGTCTTCTTTGTAGGCGTATGGATGTTATCCTATCACTGACAGCGTTGTACTTCAGGATAGATCTTGAAACGTTCTTTTTGTTGACAAATGGAACACCATTCCTCTTCAAGTTGTCGTTCCCAGCACGGTAGACTATACGATTGTCCAATTCAAAATGGCCAATAACCAGTCCATTTCAGCTCACTAATGCCTAGGATATCGATGTTTATGCATTCCATTTTTGATGATTTTCGATTTTCCTAGATTGATACTTTGTACATTCCAGGTTCCGATTATTAATGGATGTTTGCAGCTGTTTCTTCTCATTTTGAGTCATGCCACATCAGCGAATGAAGGTCTCGAAAGCTTTACTCCATCCACGTCATTAAGGTCAACTCTACTTTGAGGAGGCAGCTCTTCCCCAGTCATCTTTTGAGTGCCTTTCAACCTGGGGGGCTCATCTTCCAGCACTATATCAGACCATGTTCCACAGCTATTCATAAGTTTTTCACTGGCTAATGCTTTTCAGAAGTAGACTGCTGGGTCCTTCTTCCTAGTCTGTCTTAGTCTGGAAGCTCAGCTGAAACCTGTCCTCTATGGGTGACCCTGCTGGTATCTGAACACTGGCGGCATAGCTTCCAGCATCACAGCAATACGCAAACCCCCACAGTACGGCAAACTGACAGACATGTGGGGGATGGATTGAATTATGTCCCCCCAAAATGTGTGTATTAACTTGGTTTGGCCATGATTCCCAGTACTGTGTGGTTGTCCTCCAATTTGTGATTGTAATATTATGTCGAGAGGATTAGGGTGGGAGTGCAACACCACCCTTACTTAGGTCACCTCCCTGATGCAGTGTAAAGGTAGTTTTCCTGGGGTGTGGCCTGCACCACCTTTTATGTCTTGAGAGATAAAAGGAAAGAGAAGCAAGCAGAGAGTTGGGGACCTCATAACACCAAGACGGCAGTGCTGGGAGCAGAGTGCGTCCTTTGGACCCGGGGTCCCTGTGGGCAGAAGCTCCTGGTCTGGGGGAACAGTGATGAGAAGGCAACAGAAAGAGAAAGCCTTGCCCTGGAGCTGACCCGCTGAATTTGGACTTTTAGCTTACTTTACTGTGAAAAAATAAACTTCTCTTTGTTAAAGTCATCCACTTGTGGTATTTCTGTTACAGCAGGACTAGATAACTAAGACACTGTACATAGAAAAAGAGGCAATCGTTCGTACAAACTAAAGACTAACCCAGAACTGAAAACATTCCTGAAGCCCACTTTTCAGAAAAAGATTAGACAGGCCTATAAAACAAAAAATAACACACGTGATGAATGTGCTTCTTAGTTCAATCAAATATAAGAGACCAATGGGGAGCTCCTGTCCAAAAGCAGGATGAGAAGGCAGGAAGAGACAGGAGCTGGACTAATGGACACAGGAAACCCGGGGTGAAAAGGGGGAGCATGCTGTCACATTGTGGGGATTGCAACCAACTTCATGAAATAATACATGCATACATTTTTGAATGAGTAAAAAAAAAGGGGGGGGAATACAGTGTAGTTTAAAATCAGGAAAGGTGTGCATCAGGGTTGTATCCTTTCACCATACTTATTCAATCTGTATGCTGAAAAAATAATACGAGAAGCTGGACTATATTAAGAAGAACTTGGCATAAGGATTGGAGGGAGATTCATTAACAACCTGTGATGTGCAGATGACACAACCTTGCTTGCTGCAAGCAAAGAGGATTTGAAGCACTTATTGACGAAGATCGAAGACTACCGCCTTCAGTATGGATTGCACCTCAACATAAAGAAAACAAAAATCCTCACAACTGGACCAATAAATAACATCATGATAAATGGAGAAAAGATTGAGGTTGCCAAAAATTTCATTTTACTTGGATCCACAATCAACACCCATGGAAGCAGCAGTCAAGAAATCAAACAACTCATTGCAATGGGCACTGCTGCAAAAGATCTATTTAAAGTGTTAAAAAAGCAAAGATGTCAGTTTAAGGACTAAGGTGTGCCTAACCCAAGCCATGGTATTTTCATTTGCCTCATATGCACGTGGAAGCTGAGCCAACGAATAAGGAAGACCAGGGAATTGATGCCTTTGAATTATGGTGTTGGTGAAGACTATTGAATACACCATGGATTGCCAAAAAAATGAACAAATCCGTCTTGGAAGAAGCAAGGGTGGCAAGAGTACATCTCACATACTTTGGACATGTTATCAGGAGGAAGCAATCCCTGGAGAAAGACATTATGCTTGGTAAAGTAGACGGTAACCGAAAAATAGGAAGACCCTCAACGAGATGGATTGACACAGTGGCTAAAACAATGGGCTGAAGCATAACAATTGTGAGGATGGCACAGGAATGGGCAGTGCTTCCTTCTGTTGCATATAGGGTCACTATGAGCTGAAACCCACTCGATGGCACCTAACAACAAGAACAACATTATGAAAGCAGTCAAAGACAGTACAGTAATGAATGGGTATGCCTATGTTTCAATAAATGTTTATTTATGAACACTGAAATTTGAATTTCATATAAATTTCATGTGTCATGCCATTTTATTGTTTTTCAACCATTTAAAAAAGTTAAAAAACCATTCTTAGCTCTCAGGTCACACAAAACTAGGCCACAGGCTGGATTTGGTTCCCCCATAGTTTGCCAATCCTTTTTTTTAGTGTAAACTACCCCACTTAGTGTATATCTGAAGGGTAGAACACTTGTAAATTTAATGTTAGCAGTTGTAAAAAATGTAGGAGCTTGCTAAGTAATCAGTTAGCCAAAGAAAGAAAAGTGGGTATCAGTGAATGATACAAAACCCATGGACTTTTTTAATATACAAAAAACTGGCTTTAGATGTCCTGGAGGGTGGGAAAGTAGAAAACTGTTTGTAATACCGTGGAATATTCGTCATTGATCTTCATCTCTGCCAAGATGTTTTTGTTGTTGTGTGCCCTCCAGTCGATTCCAACTTACAGCGACCCTATAGGACAGAGTAGAACTGGCCCTTAGGGTTTGCTAGGCTGTAAAGCTTTATGGGCGGACCTACCAGCGGCTCCGTGGGAGAAAAAGACAAAGTCATTATGTAAGAGTGTACTAGTCATCTCCACTAGTGGAAGACACAATAAAAGCAAAATACAAAGCCTATTGAAAAGGAGCGAACAGGCCAAAGATAAAGTAAACGTTCCCATTAGAGTTCACAAAACCTTGCCCTGCTGTGCAGTCAACGTCCAATCAGAAACAGTTCTAAAATTCAGTAAAAGGAAAGCAAGTCGGCCTCCGTTATGCTCAATAAATAAATGCTTAAAATTAAAAAAGCAATAAAAAATATTTAGGAATATGACGGCAAATAATCTCACACACATGCTAAAAAAACTTAAAGTGTGCTTGCCTCTGGGGAGAGGAAGTGATGAGGCAGGGAAATTATATTTTTTATTACTACTATATATTTTTTTTCATATGACGATTTAAACTGCGTATGTGTTATTTGCAAAATTTTAAAAGTTAAATTTAAGGAAAAGTTTAAAACATGAACCAGAACTCGGTTGCTATAGCAACCCGGCAGCGCGGCGTCTGTTTTTCAAAGACTTTTTCTTTTTTTAGTTCTAATCCGCCCAGCCTCAAGCAAAATTTCAGACTCCTCCCTTTCCTCCTCCCTACTGAGCGGGTCCAATATGACAGGCTGCGTTTACCGCCCTCCAGGCTTCTCTCAAAGTGTCAACCCCTCCCTTCCTCCGCAGGCGGTGGCACCAAGCAGGAACGGAGCTCAGGCCGAGGGCCCGCCCCCTGCGATAGAGCGTGTGGCGTCACTTCCGCCTCCCTCTTCACTCCTGGTTACCCGGGCGAGCGGTAAGGGATTAGCGTGTGGGCCGACCTCCTTGGAACCATGGTGAGCCTGCTCCCCCCAGCCCTGGTCCCCCAGCCCGTGCTTTGCCGTGTCCCGCTGTGCGCTGCCGCCCCTCTGCCTTCTCCGTCCCTCCTAGGCCACGGGCTCCCTGTGTCTGCCACGACACCGCCGCACATGGCGACGGCGCTTGCGTGTGGCCTGCCCGAGGCCTGCTGGTGGGAGCCCTTCATGCCAGCCAGGGGGAGGAGTGGGTCTCAAGGCCATTGTCTTACACCAGCTCGTCCTCTCCACGGTCCCAGCACCTCGAAGCCGGGGTCTCACCGGGACCCACCGGCCGCAGAGGAATTTTTAGAGCCCGGGGCCACGAGGCCGACCCCGCCCGCCCTCGGGGAGGAGCCTGGAGCGGGCGGGGAAGGCGCGCCCGAGAGTCGAAGATGGAGGCCGCCGCTTCCCATCGCCTACCTGTCGTCGCCCCGCGGGTGGTCTGTAATCCTGCCTTCTTCATCCATAGTTTAAAATCTTCAGTCTTGCCATACTTATCAAACAATCGCTTCAGTGTGTGGTTTTTATTCCTGGCGCCTACATAGATCTTAAAAGCCGCTTTCCTCGCAATTTACGTAAATCTCCCTTCCACTTAAATATATGACTGCACGGATGATGGAAAGCTTCATTTGAAAAAGGATCCTATAAATTACTTTTCTCTTGAATACTCGAGTATAGCGGAAGGCCTTTAAGTATATATGTTAAAGAGTACATATTCAAAGTATGTATTTTGATTTCCCGTTTTAGGCGTCCCTTTCTCTTGCTCCTGTTAACATCTTCAAGGCTGGAGCTGATGAAGAGAGAGCAGAGACAGCTCGTCTGGTGAGCCTTGTTCTCTCCTTTCTCTTGAGGATGAAATTATAACTTTCACGTTAAAATTGTCTAATTCTGATAATCTGTTTGGTTTTCGATCCAGTCTTCTTTTATCGGTGCCATTGCTATTGGAGACTTGGTAAAGAGCACTTTGGGACCCAAAGGCATGGTAAGAAGAACAACGTATTTGTAGGTTTTAGTATTGTTTTAGAGCTATTAATGGAAATACAGTTAGTAACACTTTTTTTGATGTTTTTTAATCTTTAAAAAGTTTTACACAAGTAATATGTGACTATTCTCCTTACTAAAAATCAGAACAATACTCATAAGTTCCTGTGATTAACACTTACTTTGGTGTTTATCTTCTGGATGTATTTCTGTTCACTTATGTAGATGTATGTATATATATTTACTTAAGTATTTTTTCGTGTAACAGATAATATTTTGTTTTATGCAAATCCAGCCAAACCAAACCTGTTGCTTTCGAGTCAGCTCTGACTCAGAGACCCTATAGGACAGAATAGAACTGCCCCATAGGATTTCCAAGGAGTGGCTGGTGGATTTGACCTTTTGGTTAGCAGCTGAGCTTTTAACCACTGTGCCACCAGGGCTCCTTGTTTTATACAGATACTATTTATATGTATTTTTTCTATGTAGCTTGTTTCTTAAATTCTTGGCGGTGTAGATAGTTTTTTATAGTTTATTCAACTGTGGCTATATTGATGGACACAACTTTGTTTCCATTGTTTTGATTATTAGGGTGCTGAAACAAACCTCATTGTTCGTGTCTCCCTGTGCTTCTAGTCTTTCTAGGGGCAGATACCAGGGCTTGATTGTGGGGCATATGAGAGTACTGATTGACCCACTCGTTCTTCAAGATGTGCTTATATCTTATGTTCCTTTAGGATAAGATTCTTTTAAGCAGCGGACGAGACGCCTCCCTTATGGTAACCAATGATGGTGCAACTATTCTAAAAAACATCGGTGTTGACAACCCAGCAGCTAAAGTTTTAGTTGGTGAGTCTGAAGATTTATTTAAGGAGGAGGGAGTGACTTGTAAAAAGCTGTTTTGTTAACATTATGAAATACTTACTTCTTAATAGTCTGTGTTAAGTAATTGTACTTTTAATTAATTTCTGTCTACCACTTTGTAATTGATTATTGTTATTAAAATGCAAGCTTCTGGAGTGCCAAGTGATTATCGATGGTAAAACTTGCATTTCTACCTAAAAGTTCCAGAGAATTTGTCAGGTAGAGAAATCTAGGTATGCGAGGTTTGGATTGGTAGTGGGTATGTTTTGAGAATTAAACTACCTTAAAGTAGTTTAAAAAGCAGAATCAGGTATAAATTGATAACTAATTTTATTCTAGATATGTCAAGGGTTCAAGATGATGAAGTTGGCGATGGAACTACCTCTGTTACTGTTTTAGCAGCAGAATTATTAAGGGTGAGAAAATATCTGAGCAACTCTTACCTCGTTTTATTTTTTGTTTTGTGGTTTTGAATATCAGCAGTAATCAAATCCTTCTTGTAGCTCTTATTGATAATGCTTTTCACTGTTTATTAATAGGAAGCAGAAACTTTAATTGCAAAAAAGATTCACCCACAGACCATCATTGCGGGTTGGAGAGAAGCCACAAAGGCAGCAAGAGAGGCTCTGTTGAGTTCTGCAGTTGATCATGGGTTGGTATACCAAAATGTTACTATTCTACTATTTTAAGAATTCAGCATTCTTTTTGTAACATGTGTAATGCAGGAAATTAGAGAGCATTGAAAAGCATATGAAGACATGACCCTGCTGCCTTTCCATACCCTCAAACAAAAAACCCACATTCTCCGGAGATAGACTCTTAAGTTAAAGTTTGGGCTTCCAGTCTTGCATATATAATCAAAACAAACAGGCAAACAAAAACGAATAGCATCATTGTGTAGAGGGTTTTTAGCCTCATTTTAACCTAGTTGATTAACAAGTACATTTCTAGGTATCAGTATTTTCTGCAACATTAGTTTTAATAGAATCGGGAATTTGATTATGTTTACTTACCCTGTCTACAGTGGGAGATGTGTGTTTTTGCCAAATTTTAGCTTTATAATGTTGTGATGAATTTGTTACCAAAAAAAATCTTCTAGAGGTATTATTTCTGGGTCCAAAGGTATGTATGTATTTTAAAGTCATTTTTATTTATCAGATAAGCCTTCAGAAAAAATGTTACACTTCCACAAGATGTACAACAGTGTCTGTTTCCCCAGGTTTTGGTATTATTTTGTTTGTTCGTGGGTTTTTCTTTTTGTAACTTGCTGGTTTGGTGGGAAAATGGTATCCTTTAATTTACATTTCTTTTGATGTGACTTAAAGCACTTAGAGTTGGACTGAAATTATCTGTTAATGTAAGAGTACCTGGGTAAATTTTGAAAAATAAAGTAGGTTTGATACCTTTGGAGGAGCTCAGATACAAATTTCTTTTTGTCTGTTTTAAGTTCTGATGAAATTAAATTCCGTGAAGATTTAATGAACATTGCGGGAACAACATTATCCTCAAAGCTTCTTACTCATCACAAAGATCACTTTACTAAGTTAGCTGTAGAAGCTGTTCTCAGACTGAAAGGCTCTGGTAATCTGGAGGCAATTCATGTCATCAAGAAGCTAGGAGGAAGTCTGGCAGATTCCTATTTAGATGAAGGTATGTATATATGTCGAATATGGGAAAACAAGCTTTGATTGGATGCTGAGTGCTAACTAGTAGGAGAATGTTGATTTTAGCTAGTTAGGACTAACGATGCTTTACAAAGCCAGAGAACTTCTCTTTAAGAACACAAGTCATGTTGCAAACATTTTTACTGTTTTAATCCATTTGGTACATTGACGTATGCTTCGTCTTCGCACACCATCCCAGCATTTCCTTGATAATCTTTAGATTTTACTTCATACTTTGAAGTTATTTGTAGTTAATAAAGAGAAGCTAGCTTTTTAAAAACCCTAAGTCAGTATTCAAATGATGCTCTTTCCCAGATGACTTGTATTCTCCAGGAAGGGTCTGGGTATGTCTGTCATCTAGTTAAAACTAGAATGTAGTTGAAGGTTTTTGGTTATGACTGTATAGTTTTGGTGTTGGTCTTAAAGAATGATGTCTTGGTAACTGCCATTTTCTTAGGAATGTATTTTGTTCATAGCGTATGAGCTTTTCAGAACACTTTCACGGTATATTTACTTCACAAAATGAACTGAGGAAACTATAGGCATTCTCTTTTACAGAGAGGGAAAAGAAGGAACAAGTTGGGCTTTGTAATTTCTGCTTGACCAGTTGTTTGAAGTCCTGGTTTTGCTGCATGTTATATGTCTTTATTTCAAGGAAGTTACATAATTCTGACAGTATTTCTAGTTGAATTTATATATAGTGGCTGTGTAGCATTTCTAATAAGGGTTGGTGGTAGGGAAAGAGCATTAAAACAAGGATAGTAGCACTGGCAGCTACCATTCTTGAATGTCTGCTCTGTGCCAAAAAAACCAAAACCAAACTTGTTGCCATCGAGTCAGTTCTGACTCAGCGACCCCATAGGACAGGGTAGAACTGCCCCATAGGGTTTCCAAAGCTGTAATCTATACACAAGCAGACTGCACATCTTTCTCCTGCAGAGCGGCTGGTGGGTTCAGACCACTGACCTTTTGGTTAACAGCCGTGCGCTTAATCGCTGCACTGTCAGGGCTCTGTGCCAGACATTGTAATAGGAATTTTACTTAAAACCTCAGTTTTTCCTCATGATAATGACCCAGTGAGTTATGATTAGGCTCAGCTGACTACAACAGAAAACCCCAAATAACAGTGGCTTAATACCTTTTATGTTTTTTCTTATCTAAGGGCTGAAGAGGTAGGCAGCTACTGGGTTCGTGTGATGGTTCCAAATCAACAGGGATGTAGACTGGTGAATAGCAACTCTGCTGCTTACATTCCCAGTTTACAGACGAGTACCTGAGGTTACATATCCAGTAAGCAACAGGGCATGATTGTTGTCGTTGGTGCTGTCGAGTCGGTTCTGACTCATACCGACCCTATATACAACAGAACAAGACACTGTGCCCGGTCCTGAATTATTCTTAAAATCGTTATGCTTGAGCTCGTTACAGCCACTGTGTCAACACACCTCGTTGAGGGTCTTCCTCTTTTCTGCTCACCCTGTACTTTGCCAGGCATGACGTCCTTCCCTAGGGACTGATCCCTCCTGACAACATGTTCAAAGTATGTAAGACGCAGTCTTGCCATCCTTGCTTCTCAGGAGCATTCTGGTTGTAGATACTCTGGTTGTACTTCTTTCAAGACAGATTTGTTCACTCTTTTGGCAGTCCATGGTATATTCGATATTCTTCACTAACACTACAATTCAGAGGCATCAATTCTTCATTGTTCAGCTTTCACATGCATATGATGCGATTGAAAATACCATGGCTTGGGTCAGGCGCATCTTAGTGCTCAAGGTGACATCTTTGCTTTTCAACACTTTGAAGAGGTCCTGTGCAGCAGATTTACCCGATGCAATACGTCGTTTGATTTCTTGGCTGCCACTTCCATGGCTGTTGATTGTGGATCCAAGTAAAAGAAATCCTTGACAATTTCAGTCTTATCTTCGTTTATCATGATGTTGCTCATTGGTCCAATTGTGAGGATTTTTGTTTTCTTTATGTTGAGGTGCGATCCATACTGAAGGCTGTGGTCTTTGATCTTCATTAGTAAGTGCCTCAAGTTCTTTCCCTTTCAGCAATCCTGATGCCCCATTCTTCATATAATCCAGCTTCTCGGATTATTTGTTCAACATAGAGGTTGAATAGGTATGGTGAAAGGATTACAACCCTGATACACACCTTTCCTGACTTTAAACCAATCAGTATCCCCTTGTTCTGTCCAAACAACTGCCTCTTGATCTGTGGGCATAATTAGGTCCCAGTTTATCTGTAGTGTTTTAGTTCTTTTAAAAATTCAGTAATAGCTAGAAGTACCCTGTGTATCTGAATCACAGTTTGTTTTCTCTTGACTTCATTTTAAGTTAATGAAAGTTGTTTTAATGTTTTTACATTGCAGGCCGTACCACTGTGTGTACAGTAGCATATATCTGAAACAAAAGTTTTGAAATACTGTGCTTACTCTTCCTGCTTGTGCTATGCTCAAGTTTTCTGTTTTTCTGTGTGTTTAAATGACCCACTCTATTGATTTTATTCTAAGAGCTTGGTAAATTGGACTTACATTCATTCTTTGAAAGAGTAATTTGATAAAGTAGACAGCTTTGTAAGATTTACTGATGCAGCTTTGAAGTACCTATTTAATATAATATCGTCGTTCTTTTATTTATCATAGGCTTTCTGTTAGATAAAAAAATTGGAGTCAATCAACCAAAGCGAATTGAAAATGCTAAAATTCTTATTGCAAATACTGGAATGGATACGGACAAAATAAAGGTGCGTAACTGTATGTTTTGAAATTCTGATTGCTGGCCACCAGAAAGGCTGGGAGAACAGTTACACCTAAAAAACTGTGTGCGTGTGTGTACACATACACACACGCACATACTTTTTGATGTATTTACATAAAAATGTTGAAATATGGGACTAAGTAATGGAAGCGATACTGTCTTTACGCTTTCTTTGTTTTAGATATTTGGTTCTAGAGTACGAGTTGATTCTACAGCAAAGGTTGCAGAAATAGAACACGCAGAAAAGGAAAAAATGAAGGAGAAAGTTGAACGTATTCTTAAACATGGAATCAATTGCTTTATTAACAGGTCTGTGTGTTTGTGTTAACGATATCTGTAATAGTCTTAGAAAGGATTTTCTTCCTATGAAGACTTAACGAAAATGCCTTACATCGAATTAGTTATTTAGGAACTGTTCTTTCCCAAATATAATTGTACAGCAAGTCATTTGCATTACAGTGATTTAGTATCTTTTTATGTTAATATGCTTTATTTTTTTTTATATTGTCAATGACAATGGTTAGAGTCTTCTCATTTGGTGGTTATGCTGCTAGTTTTGGCTGTGCTGTAAATACTTAACATTCGGAGGAGAGATTTAATTTCATGTTAAAGGGTGAGTTTGAAGTAGCAAAAGCTAAGACAGGAGTAAAACAAGAATGAAGAGATGAGTATTAAGAGTTTGAGGGCTTTAATTCGTATAAAATATGCATATACTTTTCTCGTGCCTGCTTAATGGTCAGTGTCTAAGACTTTTTTGCATTGTCTTGAATGGTGAAAATACCAAGAGGAGGAGAGCATTTCAGTAAGTGAAACGACTGTAGTTAACTTCAGGAAAATCAAAAGTAATAGTTAATGTTTGAGGAAAAATAATTGTTTTAGGCCAAATGTTCCTGCGCTTTTTAAATTAAGTTTCTAGAAAAAACTGATGTTACCTACGAATCTGATAATATACGTTTTGCCTGGCAGTATGTTATGCCAATAACTTTTTAAGGTACAAAACTTCAAAAAAATTTTTTTTTTTACTGTAACTGTAGCATCTGTTCATTTTGGGAGATAGGAAAGCGTAAAGAACAGAATCTGAGGTCTTGCCTTCCAGACATTTTTTTTTTTTAATTAATTTTTATTAAGCTTCAAGTGAACATTTACCATTCCAATCAGTCTGTCTCATGTAGGTTTACATACATCTTACTCCCTTCTCCCACTTGCTCTCCCCCTATGGAGTCAGCCCTTACAGTCTCTCGTTTCGTGCCAATTTTGCCATCTTCCCTCTCTCTCTATCTTCCCATCCCCTCTCCAGTCAAGAGTTGCCAACACACTCTCCCGTGTCCACCTGATTTAATTAGCTCACTCTTCATCGGCATCTCTCTCCCCCGACAACTGACCAGTCCTTTTCATGCCTGATGATTTGTCTTCGGGGATGGTTCCTGTCCTGTGCCATCAGAAGTTCTGGGGAGCATTGTCTCTGGGATTCCTCTAGTCGCAATCATACCATTAGGTGTATGGTCTTTTAATGAGAATTTGGGGTCTGTATCCCATTGGTCTCCTGCTCCCTCAGGAGTTGCCAGACATTCTTTATATTGACCTTTGTGTGTCTAATTATGTATGGTGTTTTAGTTTCAGTTTTTTACTTGTGATCATATGCTATAAACTTTTGTACCTTGTTTTTTTAAACTTAATAGTACATATTTTTACATAAAATTATGAATATTTCATAATGTAATCAGTAAATTGTGATTTGTAAGCACTTTCCTAGTGGACATTTAGATCACTTTTTTTTTTATTATATGTATGAAATTTTCATAAATATCTTCATTACTTTCTAAAATATTTAAATTTTCTTGCTATTGATTTTCAGAAGTGGAATTAAAGCTTGGGAACATTGATAAGATTTTCTGATAAATTGCTTTCTAGAATTGTGGGACCAATTTATAGCAATATTCACAAATACTCAGAAAACCCCTGATTTCAGTGATAGCATGGATAGGCTAGTGTTGTAGTTTATAATTGTAACACTATAAGAAATGGTATCTTGTTTTAATTTACATTTTTTTGATTATTGGTGAGGTAAAAATATTTCCGTTTTTTTAAGAAGTCTTTTGTGAATTGTTAGTTTTGAACATAATGATTATATGTATTTTATTTACAGGCAATTAATTTATAATTACCCTGAACAGCTGTTTGGTGCTGCTGGTGTCATGGCTATTGAGCATGCAGATTTTGCAGGTGTGGAACGCCTGGCACTTGTAACAGGTACGGAAAAAGGCATTCATTTGTAACAATCACTTTTGGAATTAAGGAGTGTTAGTGTATGCAACTCATTGAGAATACAAAGAAATCCCTAAGGAGCTTGGAATCTAAAGAGTTTTTCTGAAATCAGACATAACACTTTTTGGATTGAAATCTTAGTTTACTTACAGCATTGTTTTTAATCTCCCAAATTATATGCCAGATTCTCCATAGGTCTGTTTTTGTGGTTGTGTTACTGTTGTAAAGATTCTAGATCTTTACGCACAATCCCACAGGACCACTGTTCTAAACATAGTCTAAACAAGCCAAGGCTTGAAAAAAGAAGTCTTAAATCTTGTGTAGTTTTACTTATACTGCTAAGTGAGTAGCTTAACGCTTTGTGCCTTGTGTATTAAACACGTGTGCCAGAGAGTGATTCAGGTACTTAGACATTACTTTTATACATTTTTTTAAATTTCTGAAAGTAATGAACTTTGAGGTGAGTGAAACAATCCAAAGATGTATGATGAAAAGTTAGTGTATTCCGACACCCATCAATAGAGGTATGAATGATATAACCTCAACTATGTTGAATAGAAATCGTGTTTATACAGCAGATACGCTTACATCAAAATGACAGAGTGCAACTTGTTTGCTTTTTGTTGTTGTAATGGCTTTAAAGTAGCCTCTAAGCCCTTGAAAAACTTAAGCAGCCTTTATCCTCTAATCTTCATTCTTGAAAAATGAATGAATAGGTTGGAAAGTTGGTTTGGGTTCTGGGAATGAGAACTAAGGAGACCTACGATTCAGGGTGCAAAGTTTGGACTGCCATGAGTATTAGAAGAAATTAAAGCATACTAACATTTAGAGAGTAGAACTGGTCTCAGAATAACTTTTTAATCCACTTACAATAATATGAGAAGCATAGCTATCCCCTGATCTAAGTAGGTATTTTCCTCTCATTAACTACTTTGGAGTGGTAGTTTACCTGCATTAATTAAAGTTCTTTAAAAGCCATTACGTACTTCGTGTTTATGGTAATACAAAACATTTAATGCTCATGTTAATATAATTCATTCTTTAATGCAAGAAAATTAAAGATAAGACAAATGTGAAAGATGTCACATTCATGGAATAAGCTCGTACCATAGAGGACTTGATAAATGAAATTGCAGCATATACTCAGAAGAGTATTTATTGCACTGAGCACACCAATTATGTGACTGTGAAGTTGACACTCTGGTGGCTTCCATCCATGGAGCCCCTCACAGTTGTCAAAGTGTGTGAAATTGGTTCTTGAAAATGTAGAGGAATGTAAGGTAGGCATAGAAGGATTAAGTGAAAAGTCTCATAAGCCAGATATTCTTTATTTTTGGATATGATTCTCCAAAGGTTATGCTGTCTTACATCTAGAACACAGAGCAATCTCAGGAATTTGACAGCCAAAGTAAAAAAAAAAAAAAAAATTCAGCAATGGAAATTATGAGTATAAGTTAGAGTTTAGAATACCAGTAGGCCCTTCTTATAAATTTATTATAAAATGAGAAAGATAGTATTATCAATTAATACTCAGCAGATTATCTGTAAGGAATAGGTTTAGAGGGTTTGGTTGATAATAGATGGAATCTACATCAAGAGAAAGAGAAATCAGATAAAATTTTAAAATTGAAACCAAACCCTTGCTAATTAAGAATTAGGAAAGGAAATGGCTGACCGTTTCAGTTTACAGAGTGGATGATAGGAATAGAGGACATAAGGAATAAAATGAATTTACTTTTTTGATGCGTAATTATGTCTGCTCTGGGTTTGCCCTGTTTCCTAGACCTCACAGGCACTTTCAGACATTTCAGTTACAGGAGTAATTAGCTATCAGGTGCTCTTTTAAGCAGTTCTAATGTCTGTACAGTTGTCAACTAGTTAAATATTTTCATGTCTTGTGCTGGATGTCATAAGTGTTTGGTCTCTCTTCTAGACTGGATTTTAGAAGAGAGTCAATTGAAATTTATACTTACAGGTGAATGGTAAAGTCTCAGTTGAACCTTTAGGAGGTAGCATTACATTGTGTATAGGTCTAAAGCCAGAATGCTTGGTTTGAATCCCAGCTTTAGCATATTTGTACTGGCTATGTAATCTTGGGTGAGTCATTAAACCTTAGTCCTAATTTTGTTGTTTGTAAAGTGGGATAATAATGGAACCTATCTCATGGGGTTGTTGTGACTGTTGGAATTAGTCATGCCATCTAAAGTGCTTTAAGAGAGTGCCTGGCATGTAGTAAGGCATCCATCTTAAAATATGTTAGTTATTATGTTATCTATCCATTACTGCTTGTTAGAAAAAAAATGTTTACCTGTCATGCATTTACTTAAAGTATGTCTCATGTTCATAGGTGGTGAAATTGCTTCTACCTTTGATCACCCAGAATTGGTGAAGCTTGGAAGTTGCAAACTTATTGAGGAAGTCATGATTGGAGAAGACAAACTCATTCACTTTTCTGGGGTAGCCCTTGGTGAGCAGTTATGTTAGACCTTGGTTAAGGTGCCTAAATCTTAGCTAGATTCTGTTGAAGTAAAGTTACCGAAGTTTCTAGAGTTATGATATCATAACTCTTGAGAAGCATGCGATATGTTTTATTTAAATCTTTTCTGAAGTCAGCCAAAATCATATTTACATTGCCTTTGTGAACAGTCATATTCGACATAGTATTTTCCTTGATATCTTAGAAACGTTATGAATATAGGTTTTTAGGGAAGACTCTATAATGATGGAACATATGTCAGTTTTCAAAACCAGATAGCACAACCAGCATCTTCCTAGCATTTTAAAAGGTAAACTTTTATAAATAAGTGTTCACTGTGCCATAAGAGTATTATTTTTTAATTTTAGGTGAGGCTTGCACCATTGTTCTGCGTGGTGCCACTCAGCAAATCTTAGATGAAGCAGAAAGATCTCTGCATGATGCTCTTTGTGTTCTTGCCCAAACTGTGAAGGATCCTAGAACAGTTTATGGAGGAGGTAAGCATTTGAAAAATACTGAGCTAATTTTATTTCTTGAAGTACAGTATAAATCATAAATGGTTTTAATGGTTCTTAAACTTTATTGACATTGCCTTTCCACTTAATTTTAAAATGATCGACCGATCCTAAAGGAAGTCAGCAATTCAGTGTCTTCGAGACAGCTAGGCATTATAATATTTTATTGGAATTTTAATCTGTAGGCTGTTCTGAGATGCTGATGGCTCATGCTGTTACACAACTTGCCAATAGAACACCTGGCAAAGAAGCTGTTGCAATGGAGTCTTATGCCAAAGCACTGAGAATGGTACGTTAATAGAAATAAGAGTTCTGAGTTTAAATTTTGTGGGTATTGATAGTTTTAAAAATGAATACTTTTTTTGTCCTGACAGAAAAACTTCACTTTCTTGGCTTTAAGAAAATGAAGTGTTCCATACCACCTTTAAACTTGATTCTGGAGTTGACCTTGCTCATGAACCATAATTACAAGGAAGCAGATTTTACATTCTTTCCAAATATATAATTGAAAATAGCTTTCCTTCCGGTTGGTAGTAAATCAACTTTCTTACAGTGAAATAGGTAGTTACCATTTGTCTTTTTATATTATAGTTGCCAACCATCATAGCTGACAATGCGGGCTATGACAGCGCAGCTCTTGTGGCACAGCTCCGAGCTGCCCACAGTGAAGGCGATGTAACAGCTGGACTAGGTGAGTTCTCACAACAACCATAGAAAAGACTCCTGTGACCCTTGCCTTCAGAACATTATGTGTTCTGGGAAGAATGTTTAACTTAATATTGTTCTCAACATTGTCAAAAAGCTGTTACTCTACAAAGGGTATATAACTAGTTAGAAGGCTTAAGTACACTAACAGTATTTTAATTATGAAATAGTATGCAGACTATTTATTACAATAATAATGTTAACTCCTAATCTCATAAATTCTGACATTTCTTTTTTTAATATTTTGGTGGCAATATACACAACTAAACATACATCCATTCACAATTTCTACATGAACAGTTCAGTGCCATTGGTTTCCTACTTCACGTTGTGTCACCATTCTCACTGTCTCTACCCATACTGTTTCATCACCATTAATTTAGGCTTTTTTGCTCTTAAAATTCCTATCTGTGTTTTAAATTAACTGTTGTTGGTTTAAACTCTTATACGTGATTTCTTTATAAGAGAGCAATGCTTAAGGTATTTATTAATTGGGCCAAACTTGTTTTGTTTAACAGTGGCTTCATGGGATAGTAGGAGCCCTGGTTGTGGAGTGGTTAAGCACTCGGCTGCTAACCTAAAGGTTGGTGGTTCGAACCCACCAGCCACTCTGTGGGAGAAAGATACGGCAGTCTGCTTCCATAAAGATATACAGCCTTGGAAACCCTGTTGGGTGTTCTGCTGTGTCCTGTAGGGTTGCTATGAGTCAAAATTGACTCAATGGCAATGGGTTTGGTTTGGGTTTTGGCCATGGGATAGTTTAGGTTCAAGGTTTAAAGATAACAACAGTTGGTCTCTATTTGCCTGGAATAGCAGAGGTAGGAAGAGACCCAGGAATCCGAGAAGGAAATGAACTGCAGGTGTAATTGCCTCCATTAACAACTACCTCCATTACCATGAGACCAGAAGTAATGGATGGTGCCTGGCTGCCATTACCGAATGTTTTGATCCAGGAGCTAATAGATTGATCCTGATCAAAAGGAGGAAAACCAGGGAACAGTACTTTAATCATATGGAAACCAGTCTTATTGGATCCACTGAGACTAGGGGAACCCCTCAATCTAATGCTCGGAAATAATCTTTGACATTCTTTAAGGGCAGATCTTACATCCATAGATAAGAGGCAGATTTAATTCAGATAGAAGAACTTTGAACAAGCTATCCAGGACATTACAGGAGTGGTCTTCCAAAAAACCAAACCTATTGTTGTCGAGTCTATTCCGACTTGTAGTGAGCCTATAGGACAGAGTAGAACTGGCCCATAGAGTTTCCAAGGAGCGCCTGGTGGATTCAAACTGCCTGGTTTTTGTTTAGCAGCCGTAGCTCTTAACCACTATGCCACCAGGGTTTAGTGGTCTTAGAGGGTAGTTAATCCTGTCACTGGACACCAGAGATTTAGTTAATAATGATCTATCAAAACATGAAGTAGGATTTTCACACAACTTCTGAATTCCCTTCCAGTTCTTAAAAGTCCATGGTCTTTAATGTGGGGCAGATTTTCTGCAGTAATTATGGATGGGTACATGGACATGAAGATAGGTAGATTAATATAAATGATCTAGTGTTCTCTATAGTTTTTCATTATTTGGCACCGTTGGCTTCTTAATACAGGTGATCAATAGTTGACCGTTTAAATTTTTAAAAAGGCTTTTCTTGACTGCTTTTACAGGCTTGTGGGAATGCTCTAAATTGAGTAGTTAGGTGTTGTAATCTTATTAACAGGATTAGTTTTTATTATAAGACATAAGGGAGGTTTTGATACTTTAGTTCTTAAAAACTGAAGTTATTTATTTAAAAAGTACGTTTTCTTTTCAGATATGAAAGAAGGTACCATTGGAGATATGGCAGTACTGGGTATAACAGAAAGTTTCCAAGTGAAGCGACAAGTTCTTTTGAGTGCAGCTGAAGCAGCAGAGGTGATTTTACGTGTGGACAACATTATCAAAGCAGCACCAAGGTACTCCAGCCCTTTTAAAACATCTCTTAGAAAAAATTACAAGGAAACGAAATAGATAGCTTCATATTTGGTAATTGTAGTTGATAGAAAGTGGAGCGATTTTGGCCTAGATAAAAGTATTATACAAGTTATTTATACAGTCACAACTCTTAGATTTAAGCCAGGAAAGCTTGGGAGGAGAGGAGGATGGGTGATGTGGGATAGCTCTCAGGATCGAAAGGACATACAAAGAGCCAGGCTTGGAAAGGTCAAGAACCAAAGAGCTTTGGGGCTGGGAGGTCTAGTAGTAACAACTGATTGTCTTTATTTTCTATCCTGCTACACTTTTCCATATTGACATTGTTAGACATATAATGTGAAGATTTCCTTATGGGTTCCTATTTGAGCAGCTTTTCAAAAACTCAGTTGCACAAAAATGGATAAGTGGACAGAATAGCTTAGCTTTTAAAGATTCAGTAATTTTTAATTATTCTTGTTACTAATTATCAAAACTGTTCATTTTACCTGTTAGTGGTGGTTAAGGGAAACAGGGGAGAGGATAGTGACATGGACCAGGTGGTCATTGTGGAGAATGTAAGGAGGAGGAGTTTGATTATGGATGTATTTTCAAGGTAGAGCCGGCAGGATTTAATTTATGGATTGAACATAGGGTGTGGGAGGAAAAAAAAAAAGCTAATCCAAGGTATTCGTACCGAGAAAGAAGAATTTCTGTCTATCTGAGATGGGGAAGGATCTTGAAGAGATTTGGAAGGGAAGATTGGGGTTCCGGTTTTAGATATTTGAGGTAGCTCTTGAGTATGCAGTGCGCGATAGTTGAGCCTGTAGTTTGGGGAGATATTAGAGCTATAGTTAGAAATTTACAAGTTGTCAGCCTACTTACGGTGTTTAAAGCTATAAGATAGTTTGGGTTCCCAAGACAATGAATGTAGCTAAAGGAGGGAAGAGGTTTTAAGGGCTGATCACTGGAGAGCTCCAATAATTTTTAGAAAGATTCAAGATAACCTGCAGTAAAAGTGGTGTCGGGGGGGACATTGGATCTCTTCTGATTTCACGAGGGGTGAGAATCAGCATCAGCCCAAGGTTTATTCCTATGAGGAGGAGGTCAAACATACCTCTGCCCTCCAACATTTTCTGACACCAGCCGTCCCTCCCATGGTGCTCTCTCCTCTGTTGCATTTGATAATTCGTTGCAATGGCCACACAGAACTCACAGATCATACTCAACAGTTATGGGGTTTATTAAGGAAGTAACAGGTTACAACTCGAAATCAGGATCTACAGGCTACAACTTGGGATTAAGGACCATGTAGGCAAAGTCGTCTTCAGTGCAGGACAGCTCTCTCAGCCGTTAAGGGCTCCTTTTGGCCCTTTTCCTTGGCCTGGTGTCTGCCCTGCTCAGACAAGTGTCACCAAGTTCTTTTTAGCTCTGCTGATAGTTACATAGATCAGTTGAAATGTGAATTAACTTTTTCTGTTAACTTTGTTAAGTAGGAATTTGGTTGGTTGAGAAATGGAGAACTGCTGAACACTTACAGTGCCTTCACATTCCCAGGTTTTGTAATAGCTCCTTACTAATAAAATTAGAATTGTAGGATGTTAGTCATGAGGTAGAAACACCCTTGTTACGAAGAATTGGGTTATAATGATTTTAATAAAATTAGAATTGTAGCTGTAGTTGTAGTTGTATTTGATATGCAGCTTTGGTTAAAATCATGCTTTTCATTTTTCACTACTGACTTTTTTCTTAAATGTGTGTTTGTTTGTAATCCTTACAGGAAGCGTGTCCCTGATCACCACCCCTGTTAATAAACACTTCCATATGCTGTTGAGTTCTGGACCAGTTCGTAGTGAAGTTGTGTTTGAAATGAGAAGGTTCAGCCTTGAAGACTGTGGAATCAAAGTGTATCTCTGGCTGTTAAATCCTCAAGTTTGAACACTTAGCTGACCTTCGGTTTTAACATGAGTCTAATTTATTTGCTGTTTCATTTTCCATAAAATGTAGTTGATTTAAAAGTTCATGTCTTGATATTGTGCATTAAAATAAAAGTTTGAATAATTAGTGCTTATCTGTCATTGTTTTGTATCATTTTAACTACTTAATAGGAATGAATGTGTGTTCAGTAGCGTTCTAACTTAAATAATGCTTGACCTTAGACATTTATGAAATTTTTTTTATTAATACAGTCCCAAACCAAATGTGATAAACATATGTATTAATCTTTTGGTTCCATTGCAGGGACATAAATATACTCAATCACACGTAATTTTTATTGCCCATTTAATTTTTTGTAGTGAAAGTATCATAAACGACTAGTTTAATTTTGTGTGATCTAAGTATTGTCTCTTACATTGGAAAGCAGTATGATGGTCTCCATTACTTCAAATTTCAAAAAGGCATATTTAAAAATATTGACTGTTAAAAGCTGCTTCAAGCACCTGTACTGCTTTACCAGGGCAGTATTATTTAGAAGAAGGTGGATGTAGTTACACTTCAGTGTTGTTTTGGTAGTTTTTGATTTTTGGTGAATGGATTTCAGAGAGAGAATGAGAATGGACATGAGCATATACTCAGGTTGGTGTTTGAAAGGAGAATTTAGATTTGGGGGCTATTAATACATGGATAATAATAGAATGCACAGTAAAATGGGGAGGCCTAAGAGGTTATGAGTTTATTGGGTGTATCTCTGCTAGCATCATGGAGGGGCTTTTTATTCCTATAAAGGAGCAAAAGGATTTAAAAAAAAAACATTGATAACCCACCTTTTTTTTTTTTTTTTGTCTAAAAGAGTTCCTATTTTAAATACTGTTTTGTCAGTTATCAAAAGGAATTATACTGATAGTTTTTTTTTACTTTTAGTAGCATTAGTAATAACTGTTGTGTAATTTTTTTTAAGTGCTTCACATACCTTAATTAATTGTGACCCCTACAACTCAGGAAAGTAGAACAGGTGAGCCTGCCGTGACTGAGAAAACCTACAAAGGTTTCAGTGGGGTGAACACCCCTCCCTCTCCTGGGGAACCAGATAGCCTGAAGCTGGATCTTAATCTAAAAGGCCTTAAACATGTACTTCGGCACATTTTACCCAAAGTCCTTAAAAAGGATAAGCCAGCAATTGTTAAAATTAGCCATTTTTGTGAAAAGATGAAATGTTACAGGTTGTTATGCTCAAGAATACACCCATACCTCTTTCCTCCCTTGAATTCATACAGATTGCTGTTTTAGGCCTAGAAAATGCCAAATTAAAAAATTGTATCAGGCACAGAGGTTTAAGTATAACCTAAAAAAAAAAAAAACAAAAAAACCCAGTAGGCTCTGTAATTCTGTAACATTTTTAGGGTGGAGTTTCTTTTGACTCAAGCACCAAATATGGAAGCAGTGAGTTTTTATTTTCACAAGAATTTTGTGACATGAAAAAGAGTTTTGAAGTGTACATTAATGGTTATTGTTACTGTAGAAAGTTGTCTTAAGTGCTTAGGAGTTTTAAATCTGTCCTAGTATCTTTCAGTTTTTCTTTGAAGTAGGATAATATGTGTTCCAGTTATTCTCATTTTGCCCTTCCCAACCTAAGATTTTGCCAGCTTCGAGGTCTGGAGGCTTTCCCCTGCTCACTCACAGCTCCCTGTGGGCTGGTTTTCTGTTGGGTTTACCTCAGGAGACGTTGGCGGTACATGGAGAAGGGAATCTGTTTTCTACCTTCTTCTGCCCTTTGTCTCTAACACTAGCTGTACCTCTCCAAGATTTACCACTACAAGTTTGGCTGGGCAGCCCCTCTTTCACAGCTCTCAGCTCTTTACTGGATTCGCGTAACATCTCTTCCCTATTCGTTTAGCCTTACAGGTGGTAAAAGCTTCTGCTATTGATGGTGTCTGGAAGCCTCACTATGGGTAGTCCCTGCCTTACGATGGGGTTCTATTCTAAAAAAGTTGGTTCTGACTGAAGTCAGATACCTCATTTTTTTTCTTTTTAGTTAATTGCTTTTTATTATCGGTATCTTTAAAAACCCAATGATAATCTTTGGGGATGGAAAACATTACATATAAACTTACATATTTTTATATACATAAAAAAAATAACATCTTGAAAATTTAGTCTGACAATGAAGAGTTGGACAATTGGTATTTTGTCGGTTGTAGCAGCAGAGTTCTTAGCCACAATGCTACACTGCCTCTGGGTTGCTGTGTGTAGGATGTGTGCTTTTAGGTAAAGTTTGCTTGAGCCGAGTTGATATTTTAGGGCACAAGCCCAACATTACTAGGTTAATGTTGCATTTTAACAAAATTTGAAAAAAAAAATATTTATGGAAGCTAAAGTAGTATATAAACTTATGGAAGGGATTTTCCTCTTTGATGAATTAACACTTTGGGTTTCAGGACTTTTAAAATCATGAGTGAAATAGTTACATTTGGTTCTTCAACATTTTCCTCTTACTTTCTAATTATGTCAGAATTTCCAGGAAACATCGGAAGCATTATTGTAGAAACAGATTTCATTGACTATTCTTCATAAAATTGATTGGAAACCTATAGTGAAAATATTTTAGGAAAGCAAGGTCAGCAGTGAATACTTAACCGTATTGTTTGAGAACTGTTCATTTGTTGTGTATTGGTTGTTTCAGAAGAAAACAGCTTACTTCACTATGGGCCAAAATGTTTATAATTTGACATTTGATTCAAACCAGTGCATTGGGTGAGAGCTATATACGGGTCAATTGGCTTCTCTGTTTTATGGCAATAGCCAGCTGCTACATCGGAACAGGTGTGCATGCTAATCTTGGAAAAGGGAAGACAGGGTCAAAAGAAAATTATACCCCTATAAACCAAAAAACCCATTGCCACTAAGTTGATTCTGACTCATAGTGACCGTATAGAACAGCCCCATAGGGTTTCCAAGGCTGTAATCTTTGTGGAAGAAGACTGCCACGTCTTTCTCTGGCAGAGTGGTCGGTGGGTTCGTTTCGCTGACTTCAGGGTTATCAGCCAAGTGTTCGACCATTGCATGTACCGTCAGGGCTCCTTGCTGCAGCAAATACAGCTCAGAGAGCAGGTTCTGTTGGCAGGAACTTTCTCGTATCAGCTGGATGTAGCTTGGTTTCCATCAGTAAAATAGAGATGAGAAAATAGACAATAAGTCCTAGCAGTCTAACAGAAATTTGGGCTTGTTGCTAAAGGAGTTAAATATCCAAACATTGGACTTACAGATACAAACCTATATTATGCTTAATGATTAAAAGCACCCTTTGAAAGACTAATCAATGGGCTGCAGGTACTCCACAGTTTGGGAAGTATTGATAGGAGATTATGTAATATAACTTCATCTCTCTCTAGCAAGAAATCTTCATGGTAGGAAAATATGCCCGAGAATAGTCTGCTGTGTAATGGCATTTTAGAACCGAACTGCTGAGTGAAGATCCATTTATGGCAAAGATACATTTTAATAGTTCCATCCCGTGTGTTTTAGTTAACACTTTTTGTCTTTGTTTGCGGAAAAGAGTCAAGCACAGGCAAGATTATGTTATTAACTCACTGCCAGCAATTTCTTTAAAGCTTTAACATTTTCATGGGGTGAAGAAAAGGCCATAGTGTATATACTTCCAAAAATAATGGCCAAAATACTCAGGTTTCTACACTGACCATCAAAGACCCCACCCATAACAAAAATGAAAACAAATCAGAGTAAAGAGACACAGGCAGAAACTTTCTTTACACAGTACAGTCTGAAATTCAAATTTCCAGATGCTTGTTTCAAGTGAACAGACGGCTCACCTAGTACCTTTAGCCTAGTAAGATTCTGGAAATGTGATTTCCCTCCATGGAAGGGGATTCTGTTCAGCTTTGGTTCATTAATGGGAATAAACAGAAGGACCACTCTGGAGAGGCAGCCAAGAATCACAAGTGGGCTTGGCTTTAAGGAGAGAGCATTACCAAACTGAGGTTCTGCTTTACACGACTTCTGATGTTGTCAGTGACAGTAAACAGTTGGGAGCAGACCTTGGGTCAATCCTTTTAGGGAAATGAGCTAAATTAGCATGCACCACTGTCAAGTTTGAAGTGGCAGTTGGACTCAGCCAAAGGGCATTCTCTCCATCAGGAATCTTCTTAGCAGGCCAGAAACTGCTGGGGAAAATGCTTCATCTTGAGCCTTTGCAACAACAAAAATCTTTTTTTCCTGTGAATCTGACTGATTGACGAGGTAAAAATGTCCTTTTAGGTGGCCTGAATTAGTGACAATAATTTTAAACCATTTATAGTTACGCTGTTGTTAGGTGGCTTAGAGTCGGTTCTGACTCATAATGACCTTATGTACAACAGAACAAAACACTGCCCGGTATAGTAAAACAAATACACCCTGCAAAGGGCTGGAGGCAGCTACCAGGTGAGTTCTGTAACAAGTACCTTATTGAATGAAGGAGCTCACCAATCTCATGACCAGCCACTTCTGGGGACTGGAAGAGGCCAAAGTGTCCCAGTCCTTCTTGGTCTTCAGTGTTTCAAAACGCTGCTTGAAGAGGTTAACTTTCTTACAAAGAAGTAATGATCACTCTGGGTAACCACGCTCCCAAGAGCACACAACTTTCCTTTGGGAGAGATGCTGTTGGCCAGACATTTTTCTTCTCAGTGTGATTTACATTTCACCTGGCTCTCCATCAGCTCCTTGGCAGAGTCACCCCAAATGGCGGAGAGCAATCATTTTTGCTCTAGTGGAGAGGTCTCCAGATCTAAAGTTGGGTCTTTGGCATTAACCTAGAACTGAAGCACCTCAGGAGTTGGCAAGAGGCAGTAGAGGAGGCGGGGCAGGTACCTGTGGCTCCTGGATTTCCTCCATTGTCAATGCGTAGCGCCTGGCTTTCCTGGGGTCAGGCTCTGGTGTCTCCTCTGCCCACCTTCCCACGCGGCGCACACCTTTGGCTACCTTGGGTGCATTTCTGCAAGGATTGTGGTCATAGATGACGAGCTTCAGACTGGACAGGTGGGCCAGGCTGGGGAAGTAACGGATGCTGTTTCGGTCCACGTCAATCACCTCCAGGAAAGGCATATGAAGTAGCACAGGGGGGAAGTCAGTCAGCAGGTTGCCTGAGAGCCAGATGGTCCTCAGCTCCTGGAGGCACCGTAGCTGACCTGGCAGCAAACGAAGAGAATTGGAGCCAGCATGCAGAGTCTTGAGGAGGCTCAGCTCACACACCACGTCTGGCAGCTTGGTGAGGCAGTTGGCCTCGATCCACAGGGTCCGGAGGTTCTGGAGCAGGCTCAGCTCATTGGGGAGGTCGCAGAGCTTGTTGTTACCCAGGTAGAGGATACAGAGCTGCTTCAAGGTACACACCACCTGGGGCAGAGTCTTGAAGTTGTTGAAATCCAAGGCCAGTATTTGTAGGTTCTGCAGCTGTCCCAGCTCCGGAGGTAGGCTGTTGAGGTGGTTGTCACTCAGGTAGAGCTTGACCAGCTCCCTGAAGGAGCACACGTGCCCAGGGAAGCGACGTAGCTGGTTCCCACTCAGATCTACCATCTTGTCCAGCGGCATCTCTCGGAGGTCGCCAACCACAAAGCTCTGGCAGCGGTCAGCAGGGATGAAGGCCACAAGGGCCCTGATGGTGTTCCCCATGTGGAGGCCCCAGGCCTGGCAAGTCCAGCCAACAGACTGGGGCTGGCTTGCGGACTGATAGGAGGCCTGTTGTACCCTCCTATTATAACCTGGGGTTTGCGTGACAACGGCCAGTCATCTCAACAGAGAAAAGTGCTCCTGATAGCAACTTGAGTGTCAGGTGACAGACCCAACAGACAGGCAGGGACCCGGAGGCCAGGTCTGGCTCACATACTTGCCTTCAAGCACTGAAGGCCCAATCCCCTTTATCTACATTTTTTTCATTTCAAGCTGAAAATAGCTTCACTGCTTTTTCTGATGATAAAACATCAAGACATTACATAAAAGTGTAAAATAGTAAAGTGAAAAACCTCCCTAGTCCTATCACCCGGAGATAAATACTATAAACATTTTGCTACCAGCAATCAATTTTTTTTTTTTCTTAATTGATACTGTTTGGGAGCCTTATTTTTTCGCATAACATGTCATGAGCATGTTTTTATGTTAACAGGTGTCTACGTAATGATATTGCATGCCTGCATATATATAAAAAAATATATATAGTAGTCCATTATATGGGTGCGTGTCTAGGTTGCTTACAATTTGTCGCTATTAAAAACATCCTTGTTCATAGAGATGGGAGCGGTTATGCACTAATTCCTTTAGGAAACGCCTTTAGGAGTGTTACTGGGTCAAAGGCATACATTTTTCAAAGGTCTTTCATTAATATTGCCACTTCCTCACCCCCACCAATCTGAACCAGTATACACACCCACTAGCAGTGGCTGTGGGTGCCTGTTTTCTTATTCTTCCTTCCTAGGTAAAATCTTTCTACACTTTAAAAATTTGCCTTTGACAAAAGACAAGTAGAAAAGCAGAAGAAAGAGAAGTGGAACGCTATCCTTCTAATACTTAAACGAATCAAGCTGCAATCCTGCAGTGCGTCTGTGTCAGATAGAGTTAGCTGCCTTCCAAGATCCGTGCTTCCCTTCCCTAGAGTCAAGTGTTGGTCAGGAAGCAGTTGAGCAGTTGTCTACCCAAGACACCTCCTAGTCCTCATCTGGAGGTGTCCTTGATTAAGTTCTGGCCTCTGGAATGTTGGCAGGGTGAAATATGTCACTTCTATGCCTGGCTTATTTAAGACAAACCTCTCGCCATTCTCTTCACTCTTTCTCTATCTGCTGGCTGGATGTGACACCCAGGGTGACCTTAGAAGCCAAGTGTGTCGAAACTACATGTTGAAGTTGGCAGGACTTCAGTTTACTTGGATCCCTGAAAAAATACTAGGAGCAGAATCCTCCAACACACACGTACATGTACACACGCGCGCATTCATGCAGACAGATAGACACAGACGCAGACACACTCTCTCTCTCCCACCAATTAGATTAGGTAAACGAGAAAAAAAAAAACCCTTTAGTTGTTTAAGCTATTGAGATTTTGAGGTTCAAGTGTTACATTACCTTAATAGTTAAGCTGTTAAAAAGAAGGAAGTAAATCTAAATATACTGACGTGGAAAGATACTTAGGGTAAATAAAGTGGGAAATAAAACAAGTTTCAGAACCACTTTTTATGATCTCATCTATGAAAAAAAGACAATGTACTTGTATACATGCATAAAAATATTTGTAAGAAATAACAGTAAATTATCTCTGGCGAATCTGCCTGAAGGTTTGGGAATGACAGGGATGCTGACTTTTCCATTAACACTCTTTTATACTACTTATTTATTTATTTATAACTATAAACCCGCTGCTGTTGAGTTGATTCCGACTCATACCGACCCTATAGGACAGAGTAGAACTGCCCCATAGGGTTTCCAAGGAGCAGCTAGTGGAGTCAAACTGCCAGCCTTTTGGTTAGCAGCTGGGCTTTTATCAACAATGCCACCAGGGCTCCACAGGCATAGAGTGATGGTTCAAGTTGTTGTACCAACTTGGCTAGGCTTTGATTCTCAGTGGTGGCAGACAATGGACTGATTGCTCTTCCATAATATAATATAATCACCTCCATGATGTGATCTGATGTTATAGCCAATAAGTTGAAAGAGGAGATTTCTTGGGGGTGTGGCCTGCCTCCAGTAAATAAACAGATGCTCTGGTAAGGCTTGCTTGCTTGCTCCTGCTCTCTCTCTCTCTCTCTCTCTCGACTCCTACCTGTGCATCCTTGCCCCCGGACTCTACACTCTACTCTCACCTGGCCCCTGGTTCTTGGGATGTAAGCTTGCAGAAGTCTTCTGCCTGTCGCTTGACCTGCAGATTTGGGGTTCGTCAGCCCCTGCAACCAGGTGAACCAACAGAAGCCTTCAGCCTGCTGCCCAATCTATAGATTTGGGACATGCCAGCCCCCAAAATTTGTGGGAGCCATTTCCTTGTAGTAAATCTCTCCATATATTTATACTTCATTGGTTTTGCTCCTCTAGAGAACCCAGACTAAGACACAATACGTTACTTTTAAAATCAAAAACGCTAGTCCTAAAGAAACTATCAGCCTGCTCTCTCTCTGGACAGAGTGTCTTGGTGTGTGTGGAGGGCTGGCACACTGTTTACCTTTTCTGATGGACTTACTGCTAAATTGCTTGTAACAAACTGAACAGAGCAATAGACTGAAGAGGAGCACTCCTTCCAGGTGAATATTGATTCAACAGAGCTCTTTGGTGGTGCAGCATCACTGCTCACCTTTTTCCTATTCACAAGGTCATGACTGAAACCAGTGTCCTTCTTGGACTTTCTATACATTGAACGTCAAGGGCAATTATCAAGGGAGTACTGTGCTTTGCCTCTATATTTAGCATAGCCAGTGGTGACTACCAATGGTCATGAAGCAGCTGCTTTAATGTCATTCCTAGAAAGCATCATAATAATACTGACTGCTGCCAGTTATTATTTATTGAGCATCTTCTAAATATTAAGCACAGTTTCAGGTACTTTATATATATTATCTCTTCTCATAACACTTGACAGACAAGTATTTTTTATTCCCATTTTTCAGATGAGAAAACTGAGGCTCAGAGAGATTTAATAACGTCAAATTTTTATTGAATATTTGCTATGTTCTAGATGAAGAAATCTGATGGCTAATGAGATAGATAGGACCTCATCTCACAGAGTTTACAATTCTATCAGGATGGGGGTCTCTTCCTGGGGTTAAGACCCACCAGTTGACAAACTCTTCCCCCACTACAGAACTTAAAGTCAACATTTTAATGCTTGAGTTCTAGATATGAACAGGTAGCTAAGCCTATTGAGCTTCTCTATTAATGGAGAAGCTCAATACCATCAGTCAGAACAAGGCCAGGGCTTGACTATGGAACAGACCATCAATTGCTCATATGTAAGTTCAAGTTGAAGTGAAGAAAATTAAAATAAGTTCACAAGAGCCAAAATACTACTTTGAGTATATCCCACCTGAATTTAGAGACCTTTCAAGAATAGATTTGACACATTGACTGAAGACCAGACAAGTTATGGAATGACATCAAGGACATCATACATGAAGAAAGCAAGAGGTCATTTAGAAGACAGGAAAGAAAGAAAAGACCAAAATGGATGTCACAAGAGACTCTAAAACTTTCTCTTGAATATAGAGCAGCTAAATCGAATGGAAGAAATAATGAAATAAAAGAGCTGAACAGATTGCAAAGGGTGGGTCGAGAAGACAAAGTAAAGTATTGTAATGAAATGTGCAAAGATCTGGAGTTAGAAAACCAAAAGAGAAGAACACATGTGACATTTCTCAGACTGAAAGAACTGAAGACAAAATTCAAGCCTCGAATTGCGATATTGAAGGATTCTTTAGGCAAAATATTGAATGATGCAGGAAGCATCAAAAGAAGATGGGAGGAACACACAGAGTCACTGTACCAAAAAGAACTGGTCCACATTCAACTATTTCAGGAGGTAGCATATGATCAAGAACCACTGATATTGAAGGAAGAAGTCCAAGTCCAACTGAAGGCATTGGAAAAAAACAGGGCTCCAAAAACCAATTGAGATGTTTCAATAAATGGATGCAGCACTGGAGGTGCTCACTTGTCTGTGCCAAGAAATTTGGAAGACAGCTACCTGGCCAACCGACTGGAAGAGATCTATATTTGTGTCCATTCCAAAGAAAGGTGATCCAACCGAATGCAGAAATTTTTGGACAATGGCATTAATATCACATGCAAGTAACATTTTGCTGAAGACAATTCAAAAGCTGTTGCAGCAGTACATTAACAGGGAGCTGCCAGAAATTCAAGCAGATTCAGAAGAGGACGTGGAACCAGGGATATTATTGCTGATGTCAGATGGATCCTGGCTGAAAGCAGAGAATACCAGAAAGATGTGTACCTGTGTTTTATTGACTATGCAAAGGCATTCAACTGTGTGGATCATAGCAAATTATGAATAATACTGCAAAGAATGGGAATTCCAGTACACTTATTTATGCTCATGCAGAAACTGTACATAGGACAAGAGGCAGTCGTTCGAATAGAACAAGGGGATACTGCATGGTTTAAAATCAGGAAAGGTGTGTGTAATGGTTAAGGCTGTGTATCAACTTGGCTGGGTGATGATCTCAGTGATTTGATAGTCATATGGTGGTGTAATCACTTCCATGATGAGATTTGATATTATGTGATCACCTCCATGATGGGATCTGCTGTGAGTAGCCAATCAGTTGAAAGGGTGTTTTCTTGGGTGTGTGGCCTACAATGAATATAAGAGGATATTCTGGCAAGGCTTGGGGCTTTCGCTCGTTCTGGACCCTGTGGTTGGCTCCTATTCATCTGATCTCCGGTTTCTGGGACTTGAGCTAGCAGCTTACCTGTCTTGCCTGCCAATCTTTGGAATTCGTTGATCACAGCCTTTGAACAAGAGCCTTGCTCTCTGACCTGCTGATCTTGGGTTCGCCATCCCCTGTGGCTACGTGCATCTGGAGAAGCCTGATCCACAGAATTGGGATGTTCCAGCCTCTACAACTCTGTGAGCCACTTCCTTGCTATAAATCAATCTCCCTATACCAGAAAGATGTTTACCTGTGTTTTATTGACTGTGCAAAGGCATTCGACTGTGTGGATCAAAACAAATTACGGATAACATTGTGAAGAATGGGAATTCCAGAACACTTAATTGTGCTCAGTAAGAGCCTGTACATAGATCAAGAGGCAGTTGTTAGAACAGAACAAGGGTATACTGTGTGGTTTAAAGTCAGGAAAGCTGTGTGAGGGTTGTATCCTTTTACCATAACTACTCAATCTGTAATCTGAGCAAATAATCCGAGAAGCTGGCCTGTATGAAGAAGAACCAGGTATCCGGATTGGAGGAAGACTCATTAACAACCTGCATTATGCAGATGACACAACCTTGTCTGCCGAAGGTGAAGAGGACTTGAAGCACTTACTGATGAAGCCCAAAGACCACAGCCTTCAGTATGGCCTACATCTCAACAATAAGAAAACAAAAATCCTCAAAATTGGACCAATAAACAACATCATGATAAATGGAGAAAAGATTGAAGTTGTCAAGGATTTCGTTTTACTTGAATCTACAATCAACAGCTATGGAAGCAGCAGTCAAGAAATCAAAAAGATGAATTGCATTGGGCAAATCTGCTGGGAAAAACCTCTTTAAGGTTTTGAAAAGCAAAGATGCCGCCTTGAAGACTAAGGTTCGTCTGACCCAAGCCATGGTATTTTCAATCGTATCATATACATACGAAAGCTGGACAATGAATAAGGAAGACCAAAGAAGAATTGATGCCTTTGGATTGTGGTGTTGGACAAGAATATTGAGTATACCATGGACTGCCAAAAGAACGAAAAAATCTGTCTTGGAAGAAGTACCACCAGAGTACTGCTTAGAAGCAAGGATGGCAAGACTGTATCTCACATACTTTGGACGTGTTATCAGGAGGAATCAGCCCCTGGAGAAGGACATCCTGCTTGGTAAAATACAGGGTCAGTGAAGAAGAGGAAGACCCTCAGCAAGATAGCTTGACACAGTGGCTGAAGCATAGAGCCCATCTGTATGGGCTCTATAGGGTGGCTGTGAGTCGGAACCGACTTGAAGGCACCTAACAACAACAGCTAGCTAAGGATAATCAGATAGAAATAAGCAGAATGAAAAAAAATTATCAAGACACAGAGACAACATAACACAGATAAACATAACTATAATCTCTTCAATGAGTAAACTATAACACGTGTGTGCTGAGCATATTTCTAAGCACTTTACTTGCATTTTTAGCTCATTTAATCCTCACAACAACCCTAAAACGTAGGGGCTATTATTATACTCATTTGATATATGAGGAAATTGAGGCACAAGGAGGTTATATAGCTTCAACAAGCCAGTCAGCAGCAGAACGAGATAGTCTTGCTCTCTAGTCTGTATTTTGAATACTATGCCTCCTCTTGAGTGATATAACATCCATGAAAAGACCAGGATGCTATAAAAAAGAAACATTCTAAGAACAAGAAAGAGCTGTTCGAAATTTAAAATATGAACAAAACAAAATTAAAAGCACATAGAAGGCTTGAGAAAGTCTTATCAAAAGCTGAGAAGGCTAAAAAAAGAACAGAAAGAAAAAGATGTGAAAAAATAAGTATAAGAGGATTCAGAAAATTTTAAGATCGAACTAGGATGTCCAACACCCAAATAATAAGAAAGAATGAAGAAAATGGAAGGGAGACAATTTATGAAAGAAGTACACAAAACAATTATATGGAACTGAGGTACATGAGTTTCGTGATTGAAAAGGCTCATCACTTCCTAGCACACAATAAATGAAGAAGAAGAGCGATACCAAAGCATATCGCTGTAAAATTTCAGGACACTAGAAATAAAGACAAGTTCCTCGAGAGAAGACGATAGATCACACACAAAGATTTAGAAATCAGAATGGCAATAAATTTCTAAACAGCACTACTGGAAACTAAAAAACCCCAAACTAGAAGATAATAAAGCAATGCCTTTAAAATTCTAAGGTAAGATAATCTCCAACATAGAATTCCATACTCAAAGTGTCAATCAAGTTGTTGTTGTTAGGCGCCATTGAGTCGCTTCTGACTCATAGTGACCCTATGCACAACAGAACAAAACACTGCCTGGTCCTGCACCATCCGCACAATTGTTGCTACACTTGAACCCATTGTTCCTGCCGCTGATGGTCTTCCTCTTTTTTCAATGACCCTCTACTTTACCAAGCATGATGTCCTTCTCCAGACAGGGACTCACCCCTCCTGACAACATGTCCAAAGTATGTGAGATGCAGTCTCACCATCCTTGCTTCCAAGGAACATTCTGGTTGTACATCTTCCAAGGCAGATTTGTTCATTCTTACAGCAGTCCGTGGTATATCCAATATTCTCTGCCAAACTCCCCTGGTAGGCTGTCTATTCTTACTTATCTCCTTGTCTCCTTTTGTAACTTTGCTTTTTTCTTTCCCAGACAACTCTCCTGTCTTTTGAAATTAAGCGTATATAGCCTTTCCAGGTTTTTCTCCAAATCTCATTATCCGATTTGCATAATAAAGACACAAAGCAGATGGGAAGCCTCTTGCCGCACTTCTGGAAGTGGCAGCAGAGACTGAGGAGTCTGGTGTGAGGCTAGCCTGGAACACCCTGTGCATGTGGGTTCCTTGTTACTCAACACATGGTTTCCCCGTTTCAAAAGCCCCTTTCTCCTTTCTCTGGATTACACCACTAGGATTTCCCAGAAATCCACAATCAAGTGAAAAAAAAGATCACACCCATGCCGTGAGCCACATATTAGTGACCAAGCAGATGGGCAGCCCGGGGACCCTGAGGAAAGCTGGCCTGTGGGAGTCAGAACAATTCAATCCTTTCTAGTGGGTTTTACCTGCCATTAGGACTTGTCCTGCCCTCACATCTCATGCATTTGTAGCAATTAAAGCAAGGAAAATGTCCCTTGGAAAGCACTGTGGGTTATGGATTAATCACTATTGTGATTGGTTATGGATTCAATCAGTGTTGTTGACACGCTGTATTTTGATTGGCAAAGGGGCAGCTTGCTAATATGATGGCATTTCAAAGACTCACATGGACCCTCTTCCTGAAGCCAGTGTCACTGGAAGGGTGGCAACATATCTGGTCACAGATGTCTGTGAACAATTTAATATGTCAAGTGACCCTTGTGGGACATTCGTCCCAGGCTCCAGAGGGATCTGCACCAACTTATCTAAGAAACCTGAAGGTGTACAAGCTCAGTTCAGCCAGGAACTGAGATAGTGGTAAAAAGTCTCTGAAAAGGAATGATGGGATTGTAGCCTATGCGTAAGAAGACAGCGGCTTAAACCTAGGAGATGGGGAGAGAAGCCTGATCCTGAGAGTGGCTGGTTCCTGGTAGCTTTCCAGAGGGTGATGTGCTCACAACTCCTCACTGCCCAGTGGCAGGTAGGGTTGAGATCTTGAGACTTCAGGAAAAGAGATCTCACTTCTTCTAAGTCAAAGTCGCTCACTTATTGCTGCCCATCTTCATTGGTCTTTCCACTGTGTCTTGACCAGCCTCCACCCTGGCCTTTCCCACATAGTGGCTGCAGCACCTCCTTGAGGGGCCATGGGGGCAGGCAGTGCATGATGCCAGGGAGCCCACCTTACGGAGCAGCCCTGGATCCAGCGGAACTTCCTATGGTGAAAATCTATGTAATAACCCACCTCCAGAAACCCTGGTGGCTAGTGGTTAAGTGCTATGGCTGCTAACCAAGAGGTCGGCAGTTCAAATCCATCCAGGCGCTCCTAGGAAACTCTATGGGGCAGTTCTGCTCTGTCCTATAGGGTTGCTATGAGTCAGAATCAACTCGACAGCAGTGTTTTTTTTTTTTTATCCTACCTCCAGCAGCTTCAGGATGAAGCCCAAGCTCCTTGTGGCTTATAAGACTCTCCAGGATCTGGCCCCTGCCATCTCTCCAGCCCACTAGGTGCTGCTCTTGTCCTCATTCTATGGTCTCCTGCCACACTGACTGTGTCTTGGCTCAACCTTTCCCCCTACTCAAGGCCTCCCTGCGTGCAGCCCCTGTGCCTGTAGTACTCCCCATCACCCTCCACCCTTCCCTTCATGGCTGACGCCAACTCATACTCATTTGCGGTATCTCAACTTACATAGTCACTTCCTGACCTCTCAGGCTGGGTCAGTCCTTTGGTGTATGATTTTACAGTGTGCTGTCGATACTTCTGTCTGTTAATATTTGTTGACTGTGTATCTGCTCCACTAGACCATAATCTCCACGAGGGCAGAGGTCTGATGGGACCTGTTTACTGTTGTATCTCTTTATCTCAGTGCCGGGCGCGTGATAGGCCCTCAGCAAGTACAAATAATTAGCTAATGCTAATTGGCTAGTGAAGTAGGCACTGATTTATACACATAAAATTATGTTTAAAATACTGAAGAGAGCACTAACTATAGGAAAGAACACAGTCTGAACTTATTCTCCCCCAGCCAGTACTGCTATACAGAGTATCTTGGATAAAAACCTTGAATTTTATATATACTCGATGGCACTAGAAAAAAAAAAAAAATTTATAATGTGATGTACAGTTTTTGACTCATAGCGACCCTATAGGACAGAGTAGAACTGCCCCATAGGTTGCTGTGAGTCAGAATCGACCCGACGGCAGTGGGTTTTATGTAGTTTTCGTGTTATGATAATATTATAATAGTAATTGTTTCATTGGGAAAACAGGAAGTACAGATGGGTATTTTTAGACAGAAAATTAATCAACAATAACAAAGTTACTTTTCTGGCAGATACTTTAATCACAAAGTTCTTTTTTGGCAAATCTGCTAAAAAAGACCTCTTTAAAATGTTGAAAAGCAAAGATGGCACCTTGAAGACTAAGGTGTGCCTGACCCATGCCATGGTGTTTTCAATCACATCACATGCATGCGAAAGCTGGACAATGAATAAGGAAGACCAGAGAAGAATTGACGCCTTTGAATTGTGGTGTTGGCGAAGAATATTGAATATACCATGGACTGCCAAAAGAACAAACAAGTCTGTCTTGGAAGAAGTACAACCAGAATGCTCCGTAGAAGCAAGGATGGCGAGACTACTTCTTACATACTTTGGTCATATTGTCAGGAGGGATCAGTCCCTGGAGAAGGACATCATGCTTAGTAAAGTACAGGGTCAGCGAAGGAGAGGAAGACCCTCAATGAGATGGACTGACACAGTGGCTCCTACAATGATCTCAAACATAACAATGATTGCGGGCATGGCACAGGACTGGGCAGTGTTCCATTCTATTGTACATGGGGTAGCTATGAGTTGGAGCCAATTCGACAACACCTAACAATAACAACAACAAAGTTCTTTTTGTTCCAAATACAAAATACTTCTAAGCTCATAACCATAAAATCTATCTACTTGGAGTATATCCAGGGTTAGGCTCAGGAATAAAGTCTTTTCTTTTCCTATCATCTCCAATACCATGACTAGTTCAAGGTTTTCTTATATACTTATCATCCAGTATTATGTTAAATACCATTGTTATGAGAGAGTGCCTTTTCCTCTTCTTTTTACTTAATAATGCAAAAGAAGTAAGTCTTTTCCCTTTTCTCTGAAATGCTTCTGAAGCCGACAATAGTTCTTGCCCAGCAGACTAGCCAAGAGAAGTCATCCAGACTCAGGGTTAGAAGAACAGAAAGGTTTATTCACGGTTTGCGAACTGGCAGGCAGGCAGGGTCTCAACTCGCTGAACTAAGGCAGATTTGCTCCTTATGTAGGGAGTGACATACATATTCATGAACCGTGAGGGGAGGATCTTCAGTCCTGCGATTCGTGCCCAGTTCGCATAATTTTTGTGAATGAGTTTTTGCCCACGGTTCAAAAAATACTGCGCACAGCCCTAAAAAAAATGGTGACGGCTTGCTACTGCCGCCTCAAGAAGGTCGTGTAATGGGTAAACTTGGAGTTGGTGCCTACGCCTCGGCCTCCTGCCAGGAGAAGAGAGTACACCTGGTGAATCAACCAATCATGGTGAGCTGTTGTGACAGTTGCAACAAAAATGTAACAAGAGTAGAGTTTTCTGAAAAAATGACTATTATGGGATGGCCAGTAACCCTCTGCCCGCTTCATTTCCTCAAAGCAAACTTGTATTTGCATATATTGTGTGTATGCATGTGTGTGTAGTGTGCATGTGCATACGCATGTATGTACATGTGGTGTGTGCGTTATGTGTGCGTGTGTGTGCACATGTGTGATATGCATATTTATGGGTATATGTGTGTCAAGTACACATATGTCAAGTACATATATATGTGTGTCAAGTACATATATACCTGCAAATATGCATATCGCACAACACATGTGCATATATACCTGAAATTACGCATATCGCACAACACATGTACACATATGCACACACCGCATGTACATACACGCATATGCACATGCACACTACACACACATGCATAAACACAATAGTGGTATAGTGGTTAAGTGCTATGGCTGCTAACCAAAAGGGCAGCTGTTCGGATCCACCAGGCACTCCTTGGAAATTCTATGGGGCAGTTCTACTCTGTCCTGTAGGGTCGCTGTGAGTCAGAACAGACTCAATGCAACCTAACAAGGACTCACCAGGTGGAGCCCTGGTGGCACAGTGGTTAAAAGCTTGGCTGCTGACCAAAAGGTCGGCGTTCGAATCCACCAGGTGCTCCTTGGAAACTCTATGGGGCACTTCTACTTTGTCCTATAGGGTCGCTATGAGTTGGAATCCTCTTGACACCAGCAGGTTTTTAATGGGTTATGTACTTGAGGGCAACTAAGAATGACAAACTGTATGTGGGTGGGGTGTGTGTGTGTATGGTTTCCTCAAAATCTTTTCAGGCCAGCTCCCCAGCTTCAAGCCTTAGCTTAATGGGAATCCCCTTAAAAAGGGTGCCCTTGATCACCCTATTTAAGTTATGCTGCTCCCACTGCCAATTTCTATTTTAGCTCTTATCACAATTTGTGATTAGTTTATTTATTTTTTAGTTGTCTTGCTCTTCCACTGGACTTCAAGCTTTCTGAGGTTAGGGATCTTGTCTAGCCTGCTGACTGTTGTATTCTAAGCACTACCAATAGCACCTCAAATGAAGTGGGCAATAACTCGTAGGGCAACATGTCCTGCTTGACCACGCTGTAACTATAAGACAACACTCCACGTCTCTGTGGTGCTCACAGGTTGTCCCTGATTTCTAGATAGCCAGGAGGCCATTAGAAAAAGGTCACCAGTAACTAATATGGATTGCTCCATAAACATCACGTCCTCCGGATCAGAGCCTGAACGCACATTAGCACATGGAAAGTAGCTTTCACTACTTACAAGAATCAGACAGACTACAACAGAAAGAGTTCCATCATGAGCAGTCCTCCCTCAAAAGCTGTCTGGGCACCGGTGATGACTCTTCCTTGTGCACCCCACTTTGTGCCATGGGCGAAGGGCTTTAATGGGACCATACCTACTGCCAGTCTACCCCTGGCCAGGTAGGTCCACTTAGGTGGACTGTAAGCTTCTGCTATGTGTGCCCCACCTGCACCGTAGCTGAGGAGACTCAGAAAGCTTTTTCTCCCAGCTGTTTTATACCCCTAGCCTAAGTGACTAATTGTATCTTTTTAACCCTGCCAACAAACATCCTACTGTATCATGCTCCCTGACGTCTTGAGTAGGGGGTGACCGTTATACCAGAATTGTATCTTTCTAACCTTGCTAACAAACATCAGGCCTCAGTGAGGGTGGCGGTTTGTTCTGAGGCCTAAAGATACCAGCCAGGGAGAGGGACAGAAAAAACTGTGGCTGTCTGGCATGTCTGAAGGACTGCTCCTCATGCTCTGCCCTGCTCTGGACCACCTGAATGAATGAATACTCTCAGTTTGGTAATGTAAACTCAAATTGCTGGTAGCCAGTGACTTACAATATATATTTATGACTAAATAGAAGAACATTTGTTTTTATTATTGATTTTCCTTGAGGTTAAAGAGAATGGTTCTAAGGAAGACTCACAAAATTTATTCAGTATCTTCAACAAGGTATATACAGGGTCAGAAAAACCCTGAAATGAATTCATACTTGCTTGGCAACTGTAGAATAAGCTTCAATTTTGTATTTTCCAAAGCACAATGAGAAGGAGGAAGCTGAGGGTTTCACCTGAGGTTCCAGCCTGCTGCTGTGAAAATGTGCTGAGCCTGCTCTATGGGGATGGCCAAAAATGGATTCCAGAGAAGCCTCCTAAAATATTCTGTGAGGTTAATTAGATTCTTTTTCAATGTGAACTACCAGAATCTATTCAACAGGAACTGCTGTGCTAGGACAATTATTTTGAGTAAAGGGGGCTTCAACAGTGAGCAGTGAAATGAAATGCAAACACTAAAGGACTCCATCGTCTCACAAGGTGGAGGACCAAGGGAAAATGAAGTGGGAGAGGTGGTGTCTTGGTCATCTCGTTACTGCAAATCGTGGATTCAAGCCACCTGCCGCAAAGCCAATAATGAGACAGGAGGAGGTAAGCAGCAAGAGGGCTTTATTGAACACTGGTGTACAAGAGACTGAGGGGGTTAAATTTCTCCCAAATTCTGTCTGACTCCAAAGGGCTAACGGGAGGGTTTTATAGGGGAAGCGCAGAGTTACCTAATGTTTTTAAGCATGTAGCCCACAGATGGTCTTATACATCACAAAACAACTACAAGAAACTCTTTATTAAACTAAAGATATGCATGTCAGACATCTGGACTCTAATCTGTATGTTTGTAACAGGCTGAAAAAAACTTAAGAATCTCTCGGCTAGTGGAACTGCTCTGCCAAGTCCACTCTGACTGGGATAAGAAGCAAGAAAGAAAGTTGCAGATCAAAAATGCCAGGCAGCCTTCCAAGCTGCCGTCTTGCAGGCTGAAGGACATTTCTCAAGAGGAGAGAGACCAAGACCACAGGAGCTAAAAGAGCTCTGCACCCCTTTTTACTGCAGCTGGTACAATAAAAAATGCTTAGAGATTACTTAGAGCGTCATTATGGCATTAGTTACGTCAAGCTCTCAATCACCCATTTTGAATAGGAGAAAACATGGTGTAAGGTATTAGGGTCACAGGATATTTTCAATTTTGAGATGCCAGTAGGTTTAATTGGGGAGGAATTTCAGAACTAAAATTAAGCGCTCTATAATCCCATTAAACTTACTAAAATTGCTTCTATTTTCATGATAACATTTGACTTCTGTTAAGGTTTACCATTTGCAAAACAAAGCTCAGTCATGCTTGTTATGTTAAGACTGGAACAGGCTGCTCAGCCACATCTTGAACAGAACCTGTGCCATCTTCCAAAGGCTAGGGATTAATCACAGTTTATACAGTCGATGGCACTGGGTTTTATACAGCTATACGAAAATTAACTAGAAAATATATTCCCTCTACTTTAATATTAAAAAACTAGAGAAGATGTATTTTCTCTACTTCAACCTAGTGCTGCTATAACAGAAACACCACAAGTGGATGGCTTTAACAAAGAGAAATTTATTCTCTCACAGTCTAGTAGGCTAAAAGTCCAAATTCAGGGCGCTGGCCCCAGGGGGAGGCTTTCTGTGTCTGTCGGCTCTGGAAGGAGGTCCTCGTCATCAGTCTTCCCTTGGTCTGGGAGCATCTCAGCACAGGAATCTCAGGTCCAAATTGCTGCCAGCACTGCTTTCTTGTTGGTATAAGGTTCCCAACTCTCTGCTAGCTTCCCTTTCCTTTTATCTCTTGAGAGATATATAAATATCTCTTTAATATAAAATTACAATCACAAAACGGAAGACAACCACAGAATACTGGAAATCATGGCCTAACCAAGTTAACACACACATTTTTGGGGGGACATAATTCAATCCATGACATGTAGCCTGTTTGTAGACTGTGTGTGAGCAAAAAAGCCAAGGTCAGGAAAATGGGCCTTGGGGGGATTGTATCTCAAACTCCCTAGGTACCAGCAATGGGAGAGATATGCTCTCCTAAGCTGGGTTTCTTGATACCCTGCTAATAGGCCTTGCCTATGTTTATAGCCAAAGGCCATCTTAGTGACCTACTTTACAAAGGTAGGATTTGCTATCAGAACACAGATCAGTGCATCTTACTTCACTGGAGCATTTTCATGGCTCTGTCAGATTTAATGCAGCTTTGTAAGTGATTAGAAGTCCCTTGGTGGCACAAATGGTTTGCGCTTGACTATTAACTTAAAGGTTGGCAGTTCAAACCCACCCAGTGGTACCGCAAAAGAAAGCCCTGGTGATCTGCTTCCATTAAGATTATAGCTAAGAAAACCCTATGGAGCAGTTTCTGCTCTGTAACACATGGAGTCTCCAGTCGGAGTTGACTCAGTGGCAAAGGGTTTGGCTTTTTTTGTTTGTTTTTAAGCAGTGGTTCTTAACTGGTGACGATTTTGCTGCCCAGGGAACATTTGGCAATGTCTGAAGACATTTTTGGTTGTTACAACTGAGGAGGTGTTCCTGGCATTTGATGGGTAACCCGTTTCTGTTGAGTTGATTCCGACTCATAGCGACCCTATAGGACAGAGCAGAATTGCCCCACAGAGTTTCCAAGGAGTGGCTGGTGGAGTCAAACTCCTGACCTTTTGTTAACAGCCAAGCTCTTAACCACTGTGCCACCAGGGCTCCACCTGGTGGGTTGTTGCTAGGTTCCATCAAGCCAATTGTGACTTGTAGTGACCCTGTGTACAACAGAATGAAACTCTGCCTGGTCCTGGCCATCCTCACAGCTGTTGCTATGCTTGAGCCACTGTGTCAATCCATCTCATTGAGGGTCTCCCTCTTTTTCACTGACCGTCGGCTTTACCAAGTATGATGTCCTTCTCCAGAGACTGATCCCTCCTGATAATATGTTCAAAGTATGTGAGATGTCATCTCGCCATCTTTGCTTGTAAGGAGCATTCTGGTTGTTCTTCTAAGATAGATTTGTTTGTTCTTTTGGAAGTCCATGGTATAATCAATATTCTTCACCAACACAACAATTCAGTTCTTTTCTGGTCTTCCTTATTTATTGTCCAGATTTCGCATGCATATGAGGCGATTGAAAACATCATGGCTTAGGTCAGGTGCACCTTAGCCTTGAAGGTGCCATCTTTGCTTTTCAACATTTTAAAGAGGTCTTTTGCAACAAATTTGCCCAATGCAACGTGTCTTTTGATTTCTTGACTGCTGCTTCCATGGATGTTGATTGTGGATCCAAGTAAAATGAAATCCTTGACAGCTTGAATCTTTTCTCCATTTATCATGATGTTGCTTATAGGCCCATTTGTGAGGATCTTTGTTTTCTTTATATTGAAGTATAATCCATACTGAAGGCTGTGGCCTTTGATCTTCATCAGTAAGTGTTTCAACTCCTCTTCACTTTCAGCAAGCAAGGCTTTGTCATCTTCATAACGCAGGTTTTTAATGAATCTTCCTCCAATACTGATGCCCTGTTCTTCTTCATTTAGTCAAGCTTCTTGGATAATTTGCTTAGCATACAGATTGAATAAACCAAAAAACCAAACCCAGTGCCGTCGAATCGATTCAGACTCATAGCGACCCTATATGTCGACCCTATAGGACAGAGTAGAACTGCCCCATAGAGTTTCCAAGGAGTGCCTGGTGGATTCGAACTTCTGACCTTTTGGTTAGCAGTCGTAGCACTTAACCACTACGCCACCAGGGTTTCCACAGATTGAATAGGTATGGTGAAAAGATGCAACCCTGGCACGCACCTTTCCTGACATTAAACCACACAGCATCCCCTTGTTCTGTTTGAATGGTTGCCTCTTGATCTATGCACAGGATCCTCATGAGCACAATTTAGTGTTGTGGAATTCCCATTCTGCACAATGTTATCCATAATTTGTTATGATCCACACAGTCAAATGCCTTTGCATAGGTTAAACATCTTTCTGGTATTCTCTGCTTTCAGCCAGGATCCATCTGACATCAGCAATGATATCTCTGGTTCTGCATCCTCTTCCGAACCTGGCTTGAATTGCTAGCAGTTTCCTGTTGATATACTGCTGCAGCCATTTTTGAATGATCTTCAGCAAAATTTTACTTGGGTGTGGATATTAAGGATATTGTTAGATAATTTTGCCATTCGATTGGATTACCTTTCTTGGGAATAGGCATAAATATGGATCTCTTCCAGTCAGCTGGCCAGGTAGCTGTCTTCTACATTTCTTGGCATATATGAGTGAGCACTTCCAGCGCTGCATCTGTTTGTTGCAACATCTCAATTGATATTCCGTCAATTTCTGCAGTTTCGTTTTTCGTCAAGGCCTTCAGTGCAGCTTGGACTTCTCCTTCAGTACCATTGGCTCTTGATCGTGTGCTGCCTCCTGAAATGGTTGAACGTCGACTAATTATTTTTGGTATAGTAACTTGGTGTATTTCTTCCATCTTCTTTTGATGGTTCCTGAATCGTTTAGTATTTTCCCCGTGGAATCCTTCAATATTGCAACTGAGGCTTGAATTTTTTCTTCAGTAGTTACAGCTTGAGAAATGCTGAGCATGTGCTTCCCTTTTGGTTTTCTATCTCCAGGTCTCTGCACATGTCATTATAATACTTTACTCTGTCTTCTCGAGCTTTCCTTTGAAATGTTCTGTTCAGTTCTTTTACTTCATCATTTCTTCCATTTGCTTAGCTATTCAAAGTTCAAGAGCAAGTTTCAGAGTCTCTTGTGACATTCATTTTGGTCTTTTCTTTCTTCCCTGTCTTTTTAATGACCTCTTGTTTTCTTCATGTATGATGTCCTTGATGTCATTCCACAACTCGTCTGGTCTTTGGTCATTAGTGTTCAACGTGTCAAATCTGTTCTTGAAGTGGTCTCTAAATTCAGGTGGTATATACTCAAGATTGTATTTTGGTTCTCAGGGACTTGTTCTAATTTTCTTCAGTTTCTTCTCGAACTTGCATATGAGCAATTGATGGTCTGTTTTGCGTCGGCCACTGGCCTTGTTCTGACTGATGATACTGAGCTTTTCCATTGTCTCTTTCCACAGATGTATTTGAATTGATTCCTGTGTATTCCATCTGGTGAAGTACACTTGTATAGTCACCATTTATGTTGGTGAAAAAAGGTATTTGTAATGAAAAAGTCCTTAGTCTTGCAAAATTCTATCATGTGTTCTCCAGAATAGTTTCTATCACTGAGGCCATATTTTCCAACCCCAAATCCTTTTTCTTTGTTTCCAACTTTTGCATTCCAATCACCAGTAATTACTAACGCATCCTGATTACATGTTTGATCAATTTCAGACTGCAAAAGTTGGTAAAAATCTTCAATTTCTTTATCTTTTGCTTTAGTGGTTGGTGTGTAAATTTGAATAATAGTTGTATCAACTGTCTTCCTTGTAGGTGTATGGATATTATTTTATCACCGACAGTGTTGTACTTCAGCATAGATCTTGAAATGCTTTTTGGCAATGAATGCAACGGCATTCCTCTTCAAGTTGTCATTTCCGGCATGGTAGACCATATGATTTCCTGATTCAAAATGGCCAATACCAGTCAATTTCAGCGCACTTTTTTTTTTAATGCCTAGGATATAAATGTTTACGCATTCCATTTCATTTTTGACAATTTCAATTTTCTTAGATTCTTACTTTGTACATTCCACGTTCTGGTTATTAATGGATGTTTGCAGCTCTTTCTTCTCATTTTGAGTCATGCCACATCAGCAAATGAAGGTTCCAAAAGCTTGTCTCCACCCATGTCATTAAGGTCGACTCTACTTTGGGAAGGCAGCTCTTCCACAGTCATCTTTTGAATTCCTTCCAACCTGAGGGACTCATCTTCCAGCACTACATCAGACAGCGTTCTGCTGCTATTCATAAGGTTATCACTGGCTAATTCTTTTTCTTCATAGTCTGTCTTAGTCTGGAAGTTCAACTGAAACCTGTCCTCCATAGGTCACCCTGCTGGTATTTGAATATTGGTGGCATAGCTTCCAGCATCACAGCAACACACAAGCCCCCACAGTATGACAAACTGACAGATGCATGGGGGACCTGGTGGGTAGGGGCCAGGAATGCTGCTAAACACTCTACAGTGCATAGGATAGCCCCCTACAACAAGAATTTATCTAGCCCCAAATGTCAGTAGTGACAAGGTGGAGAAACCCTGGGCTGTACTGATGCCAATCAGTCCTCCACAAGGAAATGCATTACTATAATAAAGTGCATACAGCAGCTAGTATTTTGTCTTCTTGACCAGAATAAAATTTTTTTCAGTCTTAGGGAAGATTTGCTTTCAGTTTAATTAAATGGGGAGTGGGAATAGTGTAGAAATAAGTCATTGTATTTTCAAAAATTTGGCAGTCATAATATTCTTAGATCTTTCTGATAAGTAATAGATTGATAATGTGAAAGCAGCTTTGAGTTTGGGCCTGGGAAATTTGAATTGACTGTAAACCTTAGAAAAGGCTCATGAAACCTGTTGTAAATTGTTTTGTTTTCCTTGGGGGAGGGGGCAGAAACAGTGGATCTTGTGGTGCATTTTCCAGTAGGAACAATGCCATAAATGGTGGTATCCCAAATCAATCCACAGAAGTTGGCTTAATCCATGGGACAACAGAAGTATGGTGATGATAGAGTGATTTCCATCTTGTTGACTGCTATGCGTAAAGGGTTTCTATGAGGAAGTGGATTCCAAGCTGCAGGTCACACTTCAGGCCCTGTAGCTAAAGGTAATGTCCAAACCAGTTACAGTTGAGTTGATTCCTAACTTCAGTTGATTCCAATTCATTGCCCCACCAGGGCTCCATTCGGGGTGGATAAACGGGGAGTTGACCGGGCTTGAGAAAAATGTTATTGTTTTTGTTTTAATTTAAATTCTAAGTTAAAGTTGCCACTAAGTTAAAATTGGCAAAAACTTTGTCCTGGCCTTCCTTTTGTGTACCCCCAAAGGCATTTACAGGGGCCAACATAAGGGAGGGAAAGAGAATGCATGGGCTTTGGAGTCAGAAACATATGAGTTTGAATAACAACTTGCCTTCATTTCTCATGGTTAATTTCTCACCTCTATTTCCTGCAAATTAGAATAACACCACTACATGGGGTTGTCGTGTTTAAAGTGTCTTGCACACAAGAGGTGCTTGAAAAATGGCTGATATTATTATCCTTCTTTATTATTATGTTATTATTAGCTATTGGCAGGGACTATTCCAAGGAATCCTGATAGACGCTTAAGTGAGTTGAGGCCTGGATGAGCTCTGGGCCTGTTTTTCCCAATTCCTGACCCTGGTGGAGCAATGGTTAGCACTGAGCTGCTAACCTAAAAGTTGGCAGTTCGAATGCACCCAGTGGCTCTTTGGGAGAAAGACCTGGTGTTCTGCTTCTTTAAAGATTATAACTTAGAAAACCATGTGGGGCAGTTCTATTCTGTCACTTGAGGTCGCTATGAGTCAGAATTGATTTGATGGCACCTAACAACAACAACATATGGTTTCTTGGTTGTCAGGAAGAGCTAAAGCTGACTGGGCCAACTATATGCTGTCTTCCTCCCACAATGATATATAAAAATATAAATTAGTTTACTAGGCCTCCCATGTAGACGTTTGTTTCCTTATAGGAAAAAAAAAAAAAGGCTTTTTATTGACTTTGAGTGGTGTTCTTTGAAATGTTGGCAAGACACTATTGTTTGAACAGTAACTTACAACGTCTTGTGTCCCTCTTTCATGGTCAGAAAGCCACATTATGCTGGGTTCCCTCTAATAGGGAGTGAGCTGTTGTTGATAGGTGCCATTAAGTTGATTTTTGACTTATAGCAACCCAATGTGACAAAGTAGAGCTGCCCATTGGATTTTCTAGGCTGTGATTTTCACGGGAGCAGATCACCCGGTCTTCCTCTCATGGAACAGCTGATAGGTTTGAACCACTGAGTGCTAAACCATTGTGCCACCAGAGTTTCATAAATCCTTTGGTAAAATGCTTTGGAAGATTGTTCATAAACCTACAGAAAATGAGTCCTAAGTCAGGCAAATGATGGAATTTGTTCTTGCCTTGAGACAGAGCTGGCTTACTCCTTGTCAAAGCATAGCCCTGGAAAGAATGCCTTTCTCTAAAAATAGGGCAGTTGGAGGCGCAGCTACATCAGCAGACAGCTTTCCTTCGGCTTTGGGACGGGCCAGCTGATAAAGCTTCCGCTCTGGGTGCTCTGATTACTCACAGCTGTTTCCAGACTAAAGGGCCCTTGGGATGCTGGCCTCACGCCACGAATCAGGTGCTTTTCATCAAACACTGCACATGAAGCAGGAGTCAGCTTAATCAGTTTCAAAGCCTTGTTTGGTCTCCAGGAAGGATTAGGAAGGGTTGGCAACCTGAAATGTAAGCGCATTCCAAAAGCCCAGTGATCTCCTTGTTTCAGTATTTTTTATTTTTCTCCCTTTTTTACATCTATTGAAAGTTGGATCTCTCCTTTCATTAGAAGTTAAAATTATTATCTGTTTCCTTACAGACAAAAAAAAAGAAAAAAATGGCTTTGGGTAGTATAGTATATGGCTAAGAGGTATACATACTCTGAAGCCAGACTTTCTGCGTTTGAAGTCTATTTTTGAAACTTCTTAGCTTTTTCGATGACCTGGGATAAATCACTAAACCTCCCTGCCTTGGCTTTCTGGTTTGTGAAACATGGATAACAGTAATACCTCCATTATTGGGTTGTTGTGAAGACACACAAAGTCATCCATATAAGGCATGTAGAATAGGGTCTGGCATATGGTAAGTTCTCAATAAATGCTAGCTGTGATTCTGGATTAGATTGGGTTTCTGTTCTAAAAAACACCTGCGATTCTTGAGCACAAAATGACGTTTAGGTTGGGGGATAGATTCCATGGGACTATTTCTAATAATAAGAGTCGACCCCATGCCATTCATCATGCTGAGGACTTTATATGCTAATTTGAATACCTCTACTACGGTACAAGCCCTGGTGGCACAGTGGTTAAGGGCTTGGCTGCTAACCAAAAGGTTGGCAGTTTGAATCCACCAGCTGCTCCTTGGAAACCCTATGGTGCAGTTCTACTCTGTCCTATATGATTGCCATGAATCGGAACCAACTTGATAGCAATGGGTTTAGTTCTGTTTTGCTTACTATGGTACAAAGTTGTTGTGTGCCATGGGGTCAATTCTGACTCACAGTGAATAGGTACCACCATTATTCTCCATTTACACGTGATGAAGTTACAGGCCAGAGAGGTTGAATTGACTTACCCAAAGTCACCCAATTTAGAAGAAGTATAGCTGGGACTTGAACCTGGGTTTATGTGACACCAAAACCCAACATTTTACCCCTTGCAACACTACCTGGTCTCCTTGGCTTGGAATTTAAATTTACCAGGTTATTGTCTTCCCAAACCATTCTCTGGTTAGGCAAGAAATCAGGCCTACATGTTAGTACTATTAATTGTACCGCAAACTTGGCATGTCAAAATGATTTTATTGAACTTCAGACTAAATGTTTCTGTTACCCTTTTGATGGTTCAGCCACTCCTGGGCTTTGCGCATGCTGTTCCATGCTTCCCCACCTCTTTACTGGCTAGCTCCCCCTCAGCCTTAAGTCGTGGCTCAGACAGTACTTCCTACAGGGAGACTTCTGGGTTAGATGCTCCCCTTGTTCTCCTAGCACCCTGTGTTTTCCCTTCTGTAGCTCTGTTCAGCCTGTGTTATAATTTTGTGCCCATATGTCTGGCTCCTGTACTAGGCTGAGCCCCATTAAAGCAGGAACCATGTTGGTCTTGCTAACAGTTGTGTGCCCAGCCCATAGGACAGCACCTATTACGGGCTTGATGAATATTCGTGGAATGAATGACTGAACGAACAGGCCAGATGGGCTGGTGTTGGGCTGCACCCCTGCTCTGCTTATTGGGTTTGGTATATTTTTCTTCCAGGTCCAGTACTATGGGGGTAGTCAGCATGTGCACCACACCTTAGGAGTTCACCGGGATGTCTAACACAGCATTGTCTAACTTCTGGGTCCCTTCCATCTATTGCATCAGTGAGGTATGCTATAAAGAATGACGTGGATGGGGGTTGTCTTGACGCTTCAGCAGACTCCTGGGTAATAAACTCCATCTCCCAAATCAATCATCCTCAATAGGTCGTGTGTTCCACGTGGGCTTACTTCATCTGTGGCCCCTTGTGTTCTTCAGGGGATCCCAAGGAGAACTTCTCAGGGTCTTACCTGGGGATAAGTAAGTTGACACATGCTGGTTTGGCTATGTTAATTGTTTATAATGTTGAAGTGTTTCCATATCAATTGGCATATAGTCCTTACCCAGAGACTGCTGAGTATTCTTCCCATCGGTTCACCTTCCCTGGCCCCTCTCCCGGGACCCCATATCTCCCAACAATCCAGGAAATAAAGTGGTAACATCTGATGTCACATGAGGCTCCCAGGACTCTGTTTCAGGACTATGGCTGGCATTGTATTGCTTTGGTCCCAGTTTTTACATAATTTGAATCTTACCCTGGTACAATCCTTCTGGTATTCTTGGGAAAGTGTACAGGGAAGAGGGGAGAGAGGCGAGGAGGGCAGGGTTGCTCTTGGGCAGCCTCCCTCTTTTCCCAGTGCTTGTGTAGGACTAAGAGGATGCAGGAATTTGGATATTCTGGATGAACAGCATTTTGTTTACATGTGGTCTTCAGCTTCTGCTGCACAGACAACTTCTGTAGAGTTTCTGGAGAGTTTCTACCATGGTTTGTTGAGCTGTTACTGCGTGCTTCATCCTCAGCTAAATGTCTATTTAACCTCTTAACAACTCTGCATGGTAGTAGCTATTACTGTCCTCAATTTTCAGATGTGGAAGCAGGCCCAGGAAACTTAAGTACTGCCAGCAACTCCTTAGAAACCCTATAGGACAGTTCTACTCTGTCCTATAGGGTTGCTGTGAGTAGAAATATATTCAATGGCAGCAGGTTTGTTTGTTTATGTTAGGAGGTAGTAGTGGCAGAGTTGGGCATCTGTCTGGCTCCAAAGGCCTCAGCCCCCCCGGGACTGCATCCAGTGGCAGTTATCTTAGCGCTAAGGCAGAGGAATAGATTCTTCTAGCAAGGGGGAAGCACTCTTCAGGTTACAGTGCAAACTGTAAAAAGGATTCATGGAGAGGGCTGCCATATAGCCACATTCCTCTGGTGGCCAGAGAAAAATTTCCCAAGATTCCCAGGGGCTGTGGATGGTTGCCCTGGGGCTCCCCATGCCCTGAGCTCGAGGACAGCTGCTGTGCTGACCTCTGCTGGAAATGAATCAGCCATAAATCCCCCAGTGTTCCCTCTGGGACACCTGTCCTGAGTGCAGTGCACTCGTGCAAGCCTCGTGACCTGTCCTGAGGTTTCACGCCCACAGTCAGTTTCCACAGCAACCCTGGCTCTCTGAGAAGCATACTAGGGCAGGCTCAGGTACTATAAAGCTCCGGGCATAGAGCTCTGGGCCAGACTGCTCCTGGATGTATGAGCGAATACCTGTTGCTTTGACTCAAACTATGGAAATCATATTTAAGAATAGAACATTCCTGAAGGAAAAAAAAGATCTTTAAGAATACTCTTTAATGAAGAATTTATATTATGTCTTGATTACAATTATTAGAAAAAAAAGATATACAGGAGGGAAAAAAGATTGGAAGGAAGCATTTTAAAATGCTGACTGTGGTTTTGATAATGAATTTCATTCTTCTTTCCAGCTTTTCCAAAATATTATGTAATGCATCTATTTTTATAATAACCAGCTGCTGCCTAGTTGACTCTGATGCATGGTGACCCCATGTGTGTCAGAGTAGAACCATGCTCCATAGGGTTTTCAGTGACTATATTTTTGGCAGTAAATCTCCAGGTCTGTTTTACGAGGTGTCTCTGGGCAGATTTGAACCCCCAACATTTCTATCAACAGCTGAGCACGTTAACCATTTGCACCACCTAGGGACTCCACTTTTATAACATGAAGCAACTATTTAAAATTTCTCCCTTTCCTTCTGGGATAGCTTAAATCTGTCTTGAGGAATGAGAAGGGTATTAGATGACCAGATAAAGGCCATGGTGTCCAGAGTCAATCTCTCCTTGCCTATCTGACCTCAAGTAAATCACCTAACTGCTCTAACTCAATTTCCTCATTTCTAAAATGGGGAAAATAGTAGACTCTACTTCATAGGGTGAATGTGAGCCTTGAATGGGATATGCTGAATAAAATTTTTTTTTTTTTAAATTTTTAAATTTTATTGTGATGAGATATATGTAACAAAACATTTGCCATTTCATTTTTAAATGTACAATTCAGTGACATTAATTCCATTCACCAGGTTGTGTAAGTACCGCCGCTATCCATTCCCAATCTTTCTCATCACTTTTAAAAGAAACTTAGCACCCCTTAAGCAATACCTTCCCATTTTCCCTTCCTATGCGCCTCTGGTAACCACTAAGAAATTTTGGTCTTTATGTATTTGCCTATTTTAGATATTCATACAAATGGAATCATACAGCATTTGTCCTTTTGTGCCTGACTTATTTCACTAAGCCTAAAATGTCTTTAAAGGAAACCCTGGTGGCATAGTGGTTAAGTGCTACTGCTGCTAACCAAAGGGTCTGCAGTTCGAATCCTCCAGGCGCTCCTTGGAAACTCTATGGGGCAGTTCTACTCTGTCCTATAGGGCTGCTATGAGTTGGAATCGACTCGATGGCGCTGGGTTTGGTTTTTGGTTTTGGTAGTGTCTTTAAGGTTCATCAATATTTTAACATGTATCAGGACCTCATTTCTCTTTATGGGTGAATTATATTCTAGTGTATGAATATGCTGGATTTTATTTATCCATTTATCTGTTGATGGAGATACTGTATACTCTGTCATACAGTAACTCATAGTCAGAATTACTGTATGACTCAGCAATTCCACTCTTAGCTATATACCCAGCAGAATTAAAAGCAGGGACTCAAATACCTGTACACCAATGTTCATGGCAGCATTACTGTATTTTTATGCAAATAATGCACGCCTTCTACATTTGTTTGCCAACCGAGCCCTCCCCCGGTGAGTTATTTTCATAACACCGCTATGCCAACTTTTTTTTACATGTTGCTGTAAAAAAAAATTAGCGTAACGCCACTTATAAAAATACCTTGAAGGGGGAGGGCTCCGCTGGCAAACAAATATAGAAGGCACACATTATTTGCATAAAAATACAGTATTCACAGTAGCCAAAAGGTGAAAACAATCCAAGGGTCCCTCAACAGATAAATGGATAAATAAAATGCAATATATCCATACACTGGAATATAATTCAGCCATAAAGAGAAATGAAGTCCTGATACACGAGCTATGAGTCAGAATCAACTTGACAGCAATGGGTTTTTGGTTTGATATTTTGAATTTTGAAGGAGCTCTGGTGGTGCAGTGGTTAAAGTGTTCAACTGTGGTTCAAACGCACCAGCTGCTCTGTGGGAGAAAGATGTCAGCCTGCTCCTATAAAGATTACAGCCTTGGAAGCCAGTTCTACTCTGTCCTATAAGGTCACTATGAGTAGGAATGGACTCAATGGGTTTTGGTTTTTTTGATTTATGATAATTCTATGTTTAAGTTTTTAGGAACTGTCAAACTATTTTCCATAGTGGCTACACATTTTACGATTCCACTAGCAGTGGATGAGGGTTCCAGTTTCTCTACATCTTTGTCAACACTTAATATTTTTCGTTTTTCTGATAATAGCTTCCTAGTGGGGGTGAAATGGTATCTCGTGGGTTTGATTTGTATTTCCGTAATGACTAATGATGTTGAGCATCTTTTTCTGTGCTTATTGGCTATTTATTTACCTTCTTTGGTGACATGTCTACTCAAGTTCTTTGCCCACTCTTTTTTTTTTTCTGTGCCCACTTTTTGACTGGGTTGTTTGCCTTTTTGTTGCTAAGTTGTAGGAGTTTTTTATATATTCTTGCTATTAAACTCTTATCCAATCTATGGTCCCGAGAAATTTTTACCCGATCTCTAGGTTGTCTCTTCACTTTGTTGATAAACGAAGTCCAATTTATCTATTTTGTTTTATGTTGCTCACACCTTCGGTGTCATATTTAAGAATCCACTGTCAAAAGCAAAATCTCAGAGCATTATTCCTGTGTTTTTTCTCCAAGAGTTTTATAATTTTAGGTCTTATATTTAGGTCCTTGGCCCATTTTGAGACCATTTTCATGTATAGTGTAAGGTATGGGTCCAGCTTCATTCTTTTGCATGTGGAAATCCATTTGTCCCAGCACCATTTATTAAAGAGGCTGTCCTTTCCCCATTGAATGGACATATAGCACCCTTGTTGAAAATCCAACGACCATAGATGTATGGGTTTAGTTCTGAGTTCTCTATTCTATTCCATTGCTCTATATACCTATCCTGATTACTTAAAAAAAATTGTAATCCCTGTGCCCTCTTTCACCTTCCTTGCTTTATTTATCTCCAGAGCACTATCACCATCTACCAAGATATATATTTTATCGAGTAGCGTGCTTATTGTCTGCCATCCCCCACTAGAATATAAGCTCCATCAGAGAGTGGTTTTTGTCTCAGGCTCATTGTGTATCGCCAGCACTTAGACCAGGGCTTGGCATATCATACAACCTCACTAAGAATCTGTTGGATGAAGGAGTGTCTGGACACTAGAATCACTGGTTCTTGTGGTAGAGAAATTTTCTGGGCCAAGGTACCCTGATGTGAAATGACATCATACCTAAGAGATAAAACAGAAAAGGAAAGATTAAAACAAAACAAAAAACCCCACTGAAGTTAAGTGCATGCTCCAGGGCTACAGAAATCTCTTAGATTTAATGGAGCTACAATCCAAGGCACTTAGAATTTAAAAAATAGCTTATTTTAAGAAAAAACTTGCAGGTTTATTTATTTTGTAATTTATAGTGTTGTGTTATGGGACAGTGTTGTGTCCTCTGAGGACTGCAGGGCTAATTGTAGGATTCAGTTGTAGGAGGCAATGTCACGTATTGTAAGGAAGAACACTGTTCTTGTGTTAACTCATGTAGGAACTCACCATGTGTTCTTAAGCAAGCCACTTCTCAGACTTGAGCCTTTGACTTCTCATCTGTCATGGGAAGGAAATGGATGAGATGTACTTTCTCTGTCAATGTTAACATTTTGTAGTCGATTTGGTATGCAAGGTGATGTTAATTTGCTAAAGCCTTTTTTCATCTAACATCTGTCTCTTTGTTAATTTACCAAATGTCGTCACTCTTGGTGCAGAGTAAATTCTACCATCTGGAGCTGTTGCTTAGGATTGCTGTCTCAGTGAAAAATATTTTCTTCTCCATTCCTCTTTCTTTTCCTCTTTTTAAATTTCTTTTCTATATTCTAGAATAGTAAGAAAATAATAAAAATAAGATTATTGTAACCGATATTTATGCTTTGCTCTTCTAAAAGTGTTTGACATGCTTTATCTCACTGCGTGCCCATAATTCTGTAACATGAGAAGCACTGAGGCTCAGAAGGATTAAAATGACTAGTCCAATGACACACAGTAAGTGACACTATGAAACACAACTCCAGGCCTTCTTGTTCTGCATCCATGTTTTCTTCTCCCTCATCCAGCTGCTTCTCCAAAGTCAGCAGTGTTCTCAGGGCGTGTTATTCATGGTGATTTGGTGTCTGGCTGTGAACGGTCCTGTGCATCAGAGACACAACGATCATTACTCTTTCATTTGGCATCTTTGGACCTGTAACACAGAACGCAGACAGCTTCAGCTCAGATGGATGGCTTTAAAAAGGAGTGAGTTTTTCCTTTTGAATTTTCTTTCATCCTTGGGAGAAATTTGGCTTCCTGATGCCTGTTTTTCAGGGATGTTGTGAGTTGCTTCTGGTACGTATTGACCATTCACTGGACTCTGGTTCCATCCATTGCGGCAAACTCACAGAAAGAATTACTGGCAAATCTCTGTGACCAAGTGTGAACAAAGCCAAAGCAATAGGAATACTTCTAGGCTTTTTCCTGGGCTCTTTTGCTTTATTTATTTTCAGCACTGTCTCTTTCAGATGTGGCCAAGAAATGCCTCATATATCTCCTCTATTGCTAAGATTAAAGAGTCCTGGTGGTGATATGGTTACGTGCTCAGCTGCTAACTGAAAAGTTAGTCGTTTGAACTCACCAGCAGCTCCGCAGAAGAAAAGACCTGGTGATCTGCTCCTGTAAAGATTACAGCATAGGAAGCCCTATGGGGCAGTTCTACTCTATCATATAGGGTCACTATGAATTGGAATGGACTTGATAGCAAACAACACAAAAACATTGATAAGATGAGTCAAAACTATCAGCTGATAATGAATTTAGAGCCCTGGGTTGTTGGGAGCCTCCATGATTCTTAAAGACTCTTGTGGAATCTTAGAGGCAGGAATCTTTGGAAAGTTCACTTTTGGGTGAGTTAGGAGGACATCTTAATAGTAAAATAAGATGCACTTTAGCAGTTGGCAGAATGGTTGCATTGTTTTGTGGAGCTGTCTCTGTCTTGGGAAGCAAAACTCTGCCAGAGTTTGTTTGAACTAAACCCTGCCTTTGGTACCATGGGGGCCAATAAAATCGAAACATATGATAACTGGGTTTTAGATGGACTAAAAGAAAAAGCAATCATCCAAAAACATTCATGAATGATTAATATCTGAAAGGTATTACACTAGGTTCTGGGGTTGTAGACTTTAACATGATGTGGTCTCTGCCCTCATAGAGCTCATGAAAAGTCTAGGTTTATTTAGGTTGTTATTGTTAGCTGCCCACTGAGTCGGTCCCCAACTCTTGGTGACCCCGTACACAATGGAATGAAACGCTGCCCAGTACTGCACCATCCCATGATTGGTTATGGATTGGACAGTTGTAATCCATAGGGTTTTCATTGGCTGATTTTTGGAAGTAAATCACCAGAATTTTCTTCCTAATTTGTGTTAGCCTGGAAGCTCCACTGGAATCTGTTCAGCATCATAACTCACAAGCCTCCTCTGACAGATGGGTGGTTGCTGTGTATGAGGTGCATTGGGCAGGAATTGAAGCTGGGTCTCCTGCACAGAAGACGAGACTTCTCCCGCTGAACCACCAACGTCCTCGTAGGTTTAGGAAGATAGACAAAGTCAACAAATATTTATTCAGGTCCTACTATGTGCTTACTCTGTGACCAAGACGCAGTCATTTGAGCAGAACAAGGGGATACTGTGTGGTTTAAAATCAGAAAAGATGTGTGCCAGGGTTGTATCTTTCACCATACTTACTCAATCTGAATGCTGAGCAAATAATCCGAGAAAATGGACTATATGAAGAAGAATATGGCATCAGGATTGGAGGAAGACTCGTTAACAACTTACGATATGCAGATGACATAACCTTGTTTTCTGCAAATGGAAAGGCCTTGAAGCACTTACTGATGAAGATCAAAGACCACAGCCCTCAGTATGGATTACACCTCAACATAAAGATAACAAAAATCTTCACAACTGGACCAACAAGCAACATCATGATAAATGGAGAAATACTGAAGTTGTTAAGGATTTTATTTTACTTGGGTCAGCAATGAATGCCCACAGAAGCTGCAGTCAAGAGATCAAATGACCTGTTGCATTGGGGAAATCTGCTGCAAAAGACCTCTTTAAAGTGTTGAAAAGCAAAGATGTGACTTTGGGGACTAAGGTGCGCCTGACCCAAGCCATATTTTCAATCCCCTCACATACATGTGAAAGCTGGACAGTGAATAAGGAAGACTGAAGAAGAATTGATTCTTTTGAATGATGGTGTTGATGAAGAATACTGAATAATACCATGGACTTCCAGAAGAATGAACAAATCTGTCTTGGAAGAAGGACAGCCAGAATGCTTCTTAGAAGCAAGGATGGCAAGGCTTCATCTCACGTACTTTGGGCACATTTTCAGGAGGTACCAGTCCCTGAAGAAGGACATCAAGCTTGGTAAAGTAGAGGGTCAGCGAAAAGGAAGAAGATCCTCAATGAGATGGATCGACACAGTGGCTGCAACAATGGGCTCAAACATAGCAACGATTGTGAGGATGGCGCAGGACCGGTCAGTGTTTTGTTCTGTTGTACGTAGGGTCACGATGTGTGGGAACCAACTTGACAGCACCTAACAACAAGCAGGTTTCCTTCTCCCAGCCATCTTTTCCTCACACTAACAAAGTTTACATACTCTGGCTTAGCAGTTTCCTCTTTCTGTATGTATTAGTTTCCTAGGGCTGCCATAACAAAATACCACCAACTGGGAGGCTTGTAGGAACAGAAATTTATTATCTCACAGTTCTGGAGACTGGGAATCTGAGATCAGGGTATTGGCCATGTTGATTTCTTCTGAGACTCTGAAGGAGAATCTGTACTGTGCCTCTCTCCAAAGGTTCTAGGGGAGATCCTTCTTGTCTCTGTCAGTTTCTGGGAGCCTGAGACATTCCTTGGCTTGAAGCTGCAGTTGTCACATGGCTGTCTTCCCTCTGTCTCTCTTCCTCTTCTATTATGAGTCACTCAGATTGTATTTGGACTTCAATATGACCTCATGTTAACTGGGAACATCATCAAAGACGTTATTTCCAAACAATGTCACATTCACAGGCACAGGGGTTAGGACCTCAACATATCTTCTTGTGGGCCACAGTTCAACCCATAACACTCTGCTTGTTGACTTGTGCTTTTCTTTAGGAGAGTGAAGCTGGCTTTAAAAAATTACATATGCTTTCGTCTTTCTTCTCTGGTGGAATTGCCCTACTAGTCAGCGCTCCCATGCTAGTTGCTCTGGAGCTGACTTCACAGTGACTGATGGCTCCTGAGATTGATGGATGGAAATCACGGGAATGCTCCTGGGTGCCTCTACTCGGGGCAAGAGTCAGCCAGACTGCCGGGTACTGTGCACAGAGCTGCAGCTATGCGAACACCCCAGTGGAGAGGCTCCAGTTTCTCCAGCAATGACATATTGTTCCAGGGTTGTCTGGGATCCTACATCTCTGCAAGGTCTGCTGCCAATGGGGCCCAGTCAAGCAAGGTTGGTCAGTGCTATGAGTCCCTGAGTCTTGGATGATTTGCACTGTCATCAAGCCAGGGAAAATACTAAGACTATAGACTTCACCTGTAGAGGTGGGTCAGAAAGAGAAAGCATACAGGTTTAACATGCCTGAGTGGTAGCGTGGGGCTGCCGGAAGCTTATAGGAATAAGTAGAAAGATAATCTGAGACCTTTTAGCATCTGCACTTTCTTATTCTCTTCCTCTTTGCAGGCTTTATGGAGCCCACAGTGGTTGAGGCCTCCATTAAGTTAGCAATGCTTTAGTAAAAGATTGTAAACTCAAGATACCTACTAGGGCTACCAGGATAACAACTGAGTGAAGCAGGTCTAGTGTAGGACAATAGGGAGTGGTGGAGACTGTGGTAAATTGGAGAGTGCTGATCAAGCCAGAGCTATCTGAAAATCAGATTCTGATTATAGCTACCAATTTGTCACCTTTGTTTTAACCCTGTGAACTATTAATTCCCATTCCCTCCCACTTTAGACCAAATTTGTAGATCCGATTTTGCCTCAGACTACTGAAAAACTCGTTAGTACATATTATTCTGCTTAATATACAAAAAGACAAAAAAAACAGATTTAGCAAAATTGCTTTAAGTGCTTCTGCTATACTTTCTCTTCATGGAAACTGGTACTTCCAGAATGCCCCAGTATAAATCCTTGGGTGCTGAACACATCACAGTGACTTTATACAGAGCTTAAGCTCTAAAGTCAGCACACAATGAGAAAATTGGTTGAGTGAAAACTACCGTTGAAAATCTCTTTGGAAGGTACCATGTTGGGACAAATACAGTACTTTCCTCAGGAAGTGCCCATGCTAAGTTGCTAAAAATAGATGGACTTTTTTTCAGTTGAACAGCAGATGAAGTAGTTGGCTTACATTTAGGGGCCATGCTGTTTGAAAAGCTCTGGTTTTGTGCCTTTAAATGCCAGAATCATTCTCAGCACATTGGAATTTAGGCAGATTGAGTGGGATTTACGTTTCCCATATCCCACTCACCTGAGGCGTATGCTCAGTGCAGAGAAGGGTGGACATGAGAACGGTCTTTTCTTTATACATGTATGCAAGTGCTTCTCTTCCCTTTGCCAAGCTCACATAAACCAAAACCACACTCCTTGTTGTCGAGTTGACTCCAACTCATAGTGGCCCTGTAGGACAGAGTAGAACTGCCCCATAGGGTTTCCAAGGAGCGGCTGGTGGATTCGAACTGCTGAGCTTTTGGTTAGCAGCTGAGCTTTTAACCATTGTGCCACCAGGGCTCCCAAATTCACATAGTTGAATTTAAATAAGTCATTTAAATAATAAAATGATTCCAGTGTTCTGAAGGCTGATTCCAGAACATATAAACCTCACGAGCACAGAGAAGAAGGAACCGGTGGTCTTGAACTGGATCCACAGACTTGTTTCAGGCACCCAAGCCAACTTCATCACTAATGATAAAGTACAATCTTATATTATACCCAAGAGTTTAAGTTGTTCCCAGTGAAGAAAAGGATCATGAGAACATCTGTAACTGTGGAGAAAGTTTTATAGAGAAACAGGCTTTAGGGTTGGGCTATCCCTCCCTCAGGGAAATGGTATTGTTTGTCTCATGGTTTATGTGCAGACCTGATTTTGAATCCTGACTCTGCCAGTTACCAGCTCTGTGATACGCATACACTATTTCACCTCCTTGAGCCTGGTGAGCTGAGATTCCTCATCCATGAGATAGGCATAGTAACAACCTCACAGCTTGTTATAAGAATTAAATGTAATAATGTATGCACAGCACTTACTGTAGCACCTCTTATACGAGAATGGATGTTCAGTAAATAGGTGTTTAATGAATGCTGGGTTCCCCAGGTTCCTCATCAGGCCTCGAAGGCTAGGTCAGCAGAGGTGGTTGAGTGGTTATGGTGATTACTAGTCTGTTGTGTTGTGCATACAGAAATATCTATCCTATCCTGGTTAATTGTTTTTTGCACGGAGTGTGGAACGGTAGCATCAGTAGTGAGTCTAAGAGACCTCGGTTCAAATCCCAGATTAAAATTTTAATTGTTTTGTAGCCCTCAGTAAGTTATTTAACTTCTCTGTTTCCTCCTATAAGGAGCCCTGGTGGTGCAGTGGTTAAGCACTTGGCTGCTCATAGAAAGGTCAGCAGTTTGAACCCACCAGTGGCTCCACGGGAGAAAGATATGGCAGTCTGTTTCCATAAACATTTACAGCCTTGGAAATCCTATGGAGGTGTTTCACCCTGTCCTACAGAGTTGCTATGAGTTGAAACCAATTCCATGGCAATGGTTTGGTTTTAGTATTTCCTCCTATAAAATGGGTGGGTAATGACACTTTTCTTTTAGGAGTGTTGTGAGTACTGATTGAAATGATATATGTAAAACACCTAGCTCATCCTAAGTAAACATTCTAAGATCCCTTGCCAACCAGTCAGTTCTAACTCATGGCAGCCCCATGTGTTTCAGAGTAAAACTGAGCTCTGTAGGGATTTCAAGGGCTGTAATAGAGGAAACCCTGGTGGCGTAGTGGTTAAGAGCTATGGCTGCTAACCAAAAGGTCGGTAGTTCAAATCCACCAGATGCTCTTTGGAAACTCTATGGGGCCATTTTACTCTGTCCTGTAGGGTCGCTATGAGTTGGGATCGACTCGACGGCAATGGGTTTAATTTTTTTGTTTGTTTTAATGTTACAGAAGTAGATCATCAGGACTTTCTTCCACGGTGCTGCTGGGTGGATTTGAACTGCCAACCTCTTGGTTAGCAGCGTAATGTGAACCGTTTGTGCAGCCCAGAGACCTCCTAAGTACCTAAACCAAAAAACCCAAGCCCATTGCCGTCAAGTCGATTCCGACTCATAGTGACCCTGTAGGACAGGGTAGAACTGCCCCATAAGGTTTCCAAGCAGCAGCTGGTGAATTCCAACTGCTGACCTTTTAGTTAGCGCCGAGCACTTAACCACTGTGCCACCAGGGCTCCGAGTGCCTAGTAGGTGTTAATTCTTCCATATCTTACCTGACATCCTTTGTGTTTCTTTCTGTCTTTGGGGTCCATTTTTCTCAATATTCATCATAAGTATCTCAATCTCATTCTCCCTCCCCCATATATAGAATCCCCAGAAATATCATTATCACTTAGTCTAGCATTCATTTTAGAGATGACAAAGTCCAGAGTTTTGTTCAAGTAATTTGATTGAGGCCATACAGCTAAGTGTGTAGTCACATTTGATTGTCATTTCTGGGCCTCCTAACTTCGGCTGTAGGTATAATTTGGTTTTATTCATTCATTCTTTCTTTCTTTCAAGCATCCGTTTATTTAATTTTTTGAGCTGTGTCAGTCATTGTTCTAGGCACCAGGGATACACTGGCTGAACAAGACAGTGAATGGAGCCGACATCCCAATGGAAAGGGCATCACTGCCTCCTGGGACAGGGAGGGTGTGCTACATTTCCTCTGTACCCATAAGAATGGCCTTAACTCCACCTGGCCTCTACCCAAGTGAACCTGGATCTTCTTTGACAGAGAGCAGCAGGGGTGACATGGCCTCTGTATTGGGGCCAGGAGGTGCAAAATACTGCCGAGGGGAGGTGAAGGTATTATGCAGGAACTTGCCTGCCATCCCACATGCCGTAGTGATGAAAGTAATCGAAAGCCATTTTTATTGGGTAAAAAGCGGTTGATCTTTATATGAAACTGTTTTCTAATCTTGAAAGTTGCTTTTCCTTTGGAGTTTGTAGGGTCCAATGACCACAGGGATGAATAATAAGCTTATCATTAGCATCAAGGATGCTGCCCACTTTAGAAAGCTTTGTTCCTTGAGGAATGAAGAGAACACCCGATAGCTGTCTTCTGAAACTATCTGTAACTGTCTCAAGCATGGCTATGGATTTCTTCATCCACACCTAAGGATAGGGCCAAGGGTGGCAATAAACACCCAGTATTCACCCATATATAAGCCCAGCCTGTTAAGGGAGAGGAAAGACTGAGGCAGCGGAAAAGCCCTGAAGGCCCAGGGCAGATCTCAACCAGCAAGAACGAGCACTTCCACCTTTGCTGACCCCTGGAGCCTAAATATAGTTTAACTGTGAACTCCATCTCTCTGGATTCGATCCTGTCTTTTGAGTGGTGAAGGATCCTGAACTATCCCTGTAACGCCATCTGTTTCTTTTTTAGCAAGAGCCCCTTATGTATCAGAGTTTTTTACTCTTGCAGTTTAATCTAAGCCTGATAAAAGAGATGTCCTATTTTTAGTGGGGTTTTGTGTGAAGGAGTATAGCCAGTGGTTCCACACTTCAGGCTTTGAAGGGGGAAAAAATCACCTGTCAAAAGATAGCAGGAGGGATGCATTTGGGCGAAAGTTTGTGTTTAATAGAGTTTTGTGAGGTTTAGGCTCATCTTTTTTCCTTTCACATTATTGTTAGTTGTTGTTGAGTCAATTCTGACTCATGGCAACTGTATGTGTTACAGAGTAGAACTGAGCTCCGTAGGGTTTTTTTGGCTGTAATCTTTACCAAAGCAGATTGCCAGGCCTTTCTTCCATGGTATCATTGGGTGTGTTTGAGCCATCAACCTTTAGGTTAGTAGTTGATTGCAAACTGTTTGTGTCATACCATCCGGCTTTCCACCTCTCTCAGGTACTATTTTGTTTCATGCCAGTGTATCCAATTAGTAAGAAATATGTGGAATATGTAAACTGGTTGTTTAGTAGTGTGGTATTGGGGAAAACAATCACTCTACAGAAAAAAAGAAAACTGGCTGCCTATGTAATACTATAAAGCAAAATCCCAAACTAAAACCATTGTTGTCTAGTTGATACTGACTCATAGTGATCCTACAGGATAGAGTAGAACTGGCACATATGGTTTCCAAGTAGTGCCTGGTGGATTCAAACTGCCAACCTTTTGGTTAGCAGCCTGAGCTCTTAATCACTGCACCACCAGGGCTCCATGTAATACTATAAAGGTAATGTAGAAGAATATAAGTGACCTAGGGATGGGGATCTTGGTTTTGTCTTTCTTTCCTGTCTTTTCAATGACCTCTTACTTTTCTCATGTGTGATGTCCTTGATGTCATTCCACAACTTGTCTGGTCTTCGGTCACTAGTGTTTAATGCGTCAAATCTATTCTTGAGATGGTCTCTAAATTCAGGTGGGATATACTCAAGGTCATATTTTGGCTTTCGTGGACTTGCTGTGATTTTCTTCAGTTTCAGCGTGAACTTGCATATGACCAGTTGATGGTCTGTTCCCCAGTTGGCCCCTGGCCTTGTTCTGACTGATGAGATTGAGCTTTTCCATCATCTCTTTCCACAGATGTAGTCAATTTGATATCTGTGTGTTCCATCTGGCGAGGTCCACGTGTATCGTCACCGTTTATGTTGGTGAAAGAAGGTATTTGCAATGAAGAAGTCATTGGTCTTGCAAAATTCTATCAATCGATCTCTGGCGTTGTTTCTATCACCAAGGCCATATTTTCCAACTATTGATCCTTCTTCTTTGTTTCCAACTTTTGCATTCCAATCACCAGTAATTATGAATGCATCTTGGTAGCATGTTTGATCAATTTCAGACTGCAGCAGGTGATAAAAATCTATTTCTTCATCTTTGGCCCTAGTGGTTGGTGTGTTAATTTGAATAATAGTTGTATTAACTGGTCTTCCTTGTAGGCGTGTGGATATTATCCTATCACTGACAGCATTGTACTTCAGGATAGATCTTGAAATGTTCTTTCTGGCGATGAATGCAACGTTATTCCTCGAGCAGCTAAAGCAAAAGGAAGAACTGATGAAGTAAAATAACTGAACAGAAGATTGCAAAGGGTGGCTCGAGAAGACAAAGTAAAGTATTATAATGACATGTGCAAAAAGCTGGAGATAGAAAACCAAAAGGGAAGAACATACTCGGCATTTCTCAAGCTGAAAGAACTGAACAAAAAATTCAAGCCTCGAGTTGCCATAGTGAAGGATTCTATGAGGAAAATATTAAATGACACAGGAAGCATCCAAAGAAGATGGAAGAAATATGCAGAGTCATTATACCAAAAAGAATTAGTTGATGTTCAACCATTTCAAGAGGTAGCATATGATCAGGAACTGATGGTACTGAAGAAAGAAGTCCAAGCTGCTCTGAAGGCATTGGCGAAAAATAAGGCTCCAGGAATTGATGGAATGTCAATTGAAATGTTTCAACAAACAGATGCAGCACTGGAGGTGCTTACTCGTCCATGCCAAGAAATATGGAAGACAGCTTCCTGGCCAACTGACTGGAAGAGATCCATATTTATGACTGTTCCCAAGAAAGGTGATCCAACCGAACGTGGAAATTATAGAACAATATCATTAATACAACACGCAAGCAAAATTTTGCTGAAGATCATTCAAAAATGGCTGCAGCAGTATATTGACAGGGAAATTCTAGAAGTTCAGGCCGGTTTCAGAAGAGGACATAGAACCATGGATATCATTGCTGATGTCAGATGGATCCTGGCTGAAAGCAGAGGATACCAGAAGGATGTTTACCTCTGTTTTATTGACTATGCAAAGGCATTCAACTGTGTGGATCATAACAAATTATAGATAACATTGTGAAGAATGGGAATTCCAGAACACTTAATCGTGCTCATGAGGAACCTTTACATAGATCAAGAGGCAGTTGTTCTGACAGAACAAGGGGATACTGATTGGTTTAAAGTCAGGAAAGGTGTGCATCAGGGTTCTATTCTTTCACCATACCTATTCAATCTGTATGCTGAGCAAATAATACGAGAAGTTGGACTATATGAAGAAGAACAGGGCATCAGGATTGGAGGAAGACTCATTAACAACCTGCATTATGCAGATGACACAACCTTGCTTGCTGAAAGTGAAAGGACTTGAAGCACTTACTAATGAAGATGAAAGAGCACAGCCTTCAGTATGGTTATACCTCAACATAAAGAAAACAAAAATCCTCACAACTGGACTAATGAGCAACATTATGATAAATGGAGAAAAGATTGAAGTTGCCAAGGATTTCATTTTACTTGGATCCACAATGAACAGCCATGGAAACAGCAGTCAAGAAATCAAAAGATGCATTGCATTGGGTAAATCTGCTGCAAAGAACCACTTTAAAGTGTTGAAGAGCAAAGATGTCACCTTGAAGACTAAGGTGCGCCTGACCCAAGTCATGGTATTTTCAATCGCATCATATGCATGTGAAAGCTGGACAATGAATAAGGAAGACGGAAGAAGAATTGACGTCTTTGAATTGTGGTGATGGCGAAGAATATTGAATATACCATGGACTGCGAAAAGAACGAACAAATCTGTCTCAGGAGAAGTACAACCAGAATGCTCCTTAGAAGCAAGGATTGGCGAGGCTGCATCTTACATACTTTGGACATGTTGTCAGGAGGTATCAGTCTTTGGAGAAGGACATCACGCTTGACAAAGTACAGGGTCAGCAGAAAAGAGGAAGACCCTCTACGAGGTGGATTGACACAGTGGCTGCAACAATGAGCTCAAGCATAACAATGATTGTAAGGATGGCACTGGACCAGGCAGTGTTTCATTCTGTTGTGCACAGGGTCGCTATGATTCGGAACCAACTCGACGGCACCTAACAACAACAACAACAGGGATGGAGAAGAATACCTTACACAAAACTTCAACAGCATAAAACAAAACTTGATAACCTTGACTATGTAAAAATTAATGATTTCTATTCAACTAATGACATTATGTATACATTTAATAGACGCAGATGGAATTGGCAAAAGATCATCGCAATGTACAAAACCAATGAGTCTACTATTATTCTAGAATATAAAAGAAACTCCTGAAAATCAACAAGAAAAATATAGAAACCCTGCTAGATAAATGGGCAAAGAGTTTAAAAAGGCAATTTTCAGAAAAGAATGAACAAGCACATTGAGAGATGCTTAGCATCATTAGTAATCAGAGAAATGCCAATTAGACAGTAATTAGGTATTGTTTAATACTTATTAGACTGGAAAAATGGGAAATCCAGGTAATGCCAAGCATGCAGCGGGCAGGGATGTGGAGATACAAAGACACTTATGTGCTGCTGGTGGAGTGCTGCTTGGCACTGTTAGTCTGGAGAGCCATCTGGAGCTGTGTAGTCAAATTAAGTTCATGCAGACCCTGTGAGCCGGGTACTCCTCTCCTGGATATACACCCCAGAGAAACTCTCCTACAAGCCCATATAGGGCTGCATATGAAGATGCTCACTATGGAGGGAGGTAGAGGCAACCGGGGGTGTAGATAACAGATATCATGGGGGTATGCCTTGAGTATTCAGCAGTTAGAAGCAATGCATTAGATGTCCATAAGGGAACTTGGGAGGATCTTAAACACAGCACTGAGAGAAGAAAAGCAAGAAACAGATGAGACCTATAGTATAAAAACATGTGCATAAGTTAAAATACGTCCAAATAAAACAATATACACTTTGTCAGAATGTATACGAACAAAAGACTTCACATTAAACAAGTGAAAATAGTTGGGAGGAGGAATAGGAGTGAATAGGAAATGAAGGGGAAGGAAGGGAAGGCAAAAAAGAAAGAAGGAAGGGAGAGAGGGAAGGGAGAGACAGAGAGACAGAGAGAGATAGACAAGAAAAGAAAAGGAAAAGGAAAAGAAGGAAAGGAAAAGGAAAAGAAGGAAAGGAAAGGAAAGAAAAAAAAAAAGAATATTCTGGCTGAACTTCAGAGACTTGCAGAAGAGAGTGACAGGTGAGAGAGAGAGCAGCAGGGAGGAACTCCTGCTCACCTAGCTTTAGCTGAGCACCTGACACTCAGTAACTGCTTAATCTTTTATGAATGACTATGGCATAAAACCTCAATTGGTGACATCATCTGGGACTTCACCAATTCTCTGATGTTTTTCTCCTGGAAGTGCTGGGGAATCCATGAGCTGGGGGAATCCATGAATTTGCTTAGCTCATAGGCAGGAGATAAATGGATCCTACCCATTATACTATTTTCTACTAAAAAAATCTTTTCTATGAAAAATAAAATGCCAAATTGTCTGCCTAGAAGATATGGTTTGTTTGGCCCTAAATAAGACATATATAAAAGCTGAAATTGGATCACTTGTCTAGTCATAGACTAGTGTTTATTGACATAAGTTCTTAAATAATATTTAGTTATGACATATTATTGTCACCCTTTATATAAGCTGTGGAAGAAAGACCTGGCAATCTGCTTCCGTATAGAGCAGTTCTACTCTGCAACATATAGGGTCAGTATGAGTTGGAATTGACTTGGTGGCAAGGGGTCTGGTTTTTAAAATTTTTTTAATTTTAAATAAGCTACACTCTTGGAAAATTATAGTCATACTAGCAACGACATTTAGCTACTCTTATTGGCAAGAGCCATCCAAGGAATTTTTTAAGAGTACAGCTCGGATTCAAATCCAGTTTTGGAGGATCTGAGATATCAGACCCTTTAGCATCAAGAGAGAAATGGTGATTATTTCTCAGCATACACAGACTAGGAATTTAGCCAGTTGCTGGATTCATCTGTTCTCTTTCTATAGGTCATTTCTCTTCATTAGTCTTCTTGATGGTTGTCTCATTTTTACCTTCCTATTTTTTTTTTTTTGATTGGCCTAAATCAGAGTTTCTCAAATTTGGTATTTTGGTATTTATATATAAAAAAAAAAATTTTTATGTAATATATATATATTACAGCTTCAATTAGTTTTTCATTCAAAAATTTTGTACACGAATTGTTTTGTAACATTGGCTGCAATCCCTGCAATGTGTCAGCACTCTCCCCCTTTCCTTTTCCACCCTGAGTTCTCCATGTCCATTCATCCTGTTTCCCTGTCCTTTCCTGCCTTGTCTTTGCTTTTGAGCAGGTGTTGTCCATTTGGTCTCGTATACTTGATTGAACTAAGAAGCACCTTCCTCACATGTGTTATCGTTTCTTTTATAGGCCTGTCTAATCTGGCTGAAAGGTGGACTTCAGGAGTGGCTTCAGCTCTGAGTTAGCAGGGTGTCTAGGGGCTATAGTATTGGGGGATTCCTCCAGTCTCCATAAGACCCGTAAGTCTGGTCTTTATCTGTGAATTTGTATTTTGTTCTACACTTTTCTCCATCTCTGTCCGGGAACCTCTATTGTGATCCCTGTCAGAGTGGTCAGTGGTGGTAGCCAGGCACCATCTAGTTCTTTTAGGCTCAGGCTTGTGGAGGCTGTGGTTCACATGGTCCATTAGACCTTTGGTCTAATGTTTTCCTTGGGTCTTTGGTTTTCTTCATTCTCCTTTGTTCTGAATGTGCTGGGAACAATAGATGTATCTTAGATGGCCGCTCCCAAGCTTTTAAGACCCCAGATGCAACCAAAGTAGGATGTAGAACATTTTCTTTATGAACTCTGTTATGCTAATTGACCTGATGACCCCCGAGACCATGGTCCCCAGTCCTCAGCCCCAGTAACTCGGTGCCTCCAGGTGTTTGGATGTGTTTAGGAAGTTTCGGTGACTTTGCCTTGGTTAAGTTGTGTTGTCTTTCCTATATTGTGTGTTGTCTTTCCCTTCACCAAAGTTAACACTTGTCTACTATCTAGTTAGTGATTTCCCATCCCATGTCTCTCCTCTCTTGTAACCATCAAAGATTGTTTTTTTCAGTGTGTAAACCTTTTCTTGGGTTTTTATAATAGTGGTCTCATACAGTATTTGTCCTTTTGTGGTGGACTTATTTCACTCAGCATAATGCCCTCCAGATTCATTCACGTTGTGCGATGTTTTGTGGATTCATCATTGTTCTTAATCATTGCATGGTATTCCATTGTGTGTATGTACCATAATTTGTTTATTCATTCATCTGTTGATGGGCACTTAGGTTGTTTCCATCTTTTTGCTATTGTGAATAATGCTGCAGTGAACAAACCGGTTGCCATCGAGTCAATTCTGACTCATAGTGACTCTAACAGACAGAGTAGAACTGCCCCACAGGGTTTCCAAGGAACGGCTGGTGGTTTTGAACTGCTGACCCTTTGGTTAGCAGCTGGACACTTAACCACTGTGCCACCAAGGCTCCACTGCAATGAACATAGGAGTGCATATGTCTAGTCTGTAATGGCCCTTATTTCTCTAGCATGTATTTCTGGAAGTGGAATTGCTGGATTCTGTGGTATTTCTATTTTTAGCTTTTTAAGGCGGCACCATATCATTTTCCATAGTGGTTGGACCATCTATTTTTTGAAGAAACATATCCTAGGCAATTGTGAGCTGAAATTGACTGGTGTTGGCCATTTTGATTTGGACAATCATATGGTCTACTATGCTGGGAATGACAAATTAAAGAGGAATGGCATCACATTCATTGTCAAAAAGAACATTTCAAGATTTATCCTGAAGTACAATGCTGTCAGTGATAGGCTAGTATTCATATGCCTACAAGGAAGACCAGTTAATATGACTATTATTCAAATTTATGCACCACTCACTAATGCCAAAGATGAAGAAACTGAACATTTTTACTAACTTCTGTAGTCTGAAATTGATCAAACATGCAATCAAGATGCATTGATAAGTACTGGTGATTGGAATGGGAAGGTTAAAAACACAGAAGAGGGACCATTAGCTTGAAAATATGGCCTTGGTGATAGAGATGATGCTGGAGATGGCATGACAGAATTTTGCAAGACCAACGACCTGTTCATTGGAAATATCTTTTTTTTTTTTTTTTAACAACTTAAACCATTACTGTACATGTGGACCTTACTACATAGAATACAGAGAAATCAAATCGACTACATCTGTGGAAAGAGATGATGGAGAAGCTCAATATCATCAGTCAGAACAAGGCCAGGGGCTGACTGGAGAAGAGACCATCAATTGCTCGCTCCTATGCGAGTTCAAATTGAAGCTGAAGAAAATTAAAACAAGTCCACAAAGAGCCAAAGTACAATCTTTGTTGCACGGGCCTGTCCTGTGCATTGTAGGATGTTTAGCAGCATTTCTGGCCTCTACCATCTAGATGCCATAGCACCCCCCAGTGTGACAATTAAAAATGTCTCCAGACATTGCCAAATGTCTCCTGGGGGAAAAACTGCCTCTGGCTGAGAACCACTGGACTAGATGAAGAGCCTGGGATACACCAATATTTCTATGCAAAACCTACATTTTGAGATGTTCTTATTTGTTTTTAGGATACAAGATACTGCATGCCTTTTGAAGCCTCCGATAGGCAAATTTCTAAAACTAGAAGCTCTGAGAAGATGGTTCCAGGTAACTCATACTGCCCAAATTTTCCTGTGGCGAAAGGAACACTTGGGCCCATTATCTGAATTAATTCAGAAAAAAAATAAACGAAACGCAAAAACTTTGTCTTTGGTCCCAATTTGAGTAACTGGAGAAAATGTGGTTTTCTTGCCCCTAATTTCCAGGGTAATAGCTTCAGTTTTCTGTTTGATGTGCCAGGGATCTGCCGGCTGCACACAGAGTCGGTGAAGGGAAAGTTTGGCAGGCAGTATAATGTTTGTTGGGGTAATGTATCTTAATCTTTACCAATGTGTTTGGATCCTTCTTCTGGGTTTTGTAAGAATTGAAATAGGAGAACAATCCTGTTTTTATGAATTGGTTCTTTCATCTCAATGGCCATTTCAGTGGAAAAGGCTGCCCTAAAAATTAGGATTCATTGTTGTTTTTGTTAGGTGCTATCCAGTTGGTTCTGACTCATAGTGACCCTATGTACAACAGAATAAAAACTGCCTGATCCTGTGCCATCCTCACAATCGTTACGTTTGAGCCTATTGTTGCAACCACTGTGGCAATCCATCTTGTTGAGGAGCTTCCTCTTTTTCATTGACCCTCTACTTTACCAAGCAGGAAGTCCTTCTCCAGGGACTGGTCCCTTCTGATAACATGTCCAATGCACGTGAGACAAAGCCTCGGCGTCCTTGCTTCTAAGAAGCATTTTAGCTGTACTTCTTTCAAGACGGATTTGTTCATTTTTCTGGCAGCCCATGATTATTCAATACTCTTCATTGGTACCATAATTCAAAGGCATCAACTCTTCTTTGGTCTTCCTTAATCACCGTCCAGCTTTCACATGCATATGAAGTGATTGAAAATATCATGGCTTAGGTTAGGTGCACCTTAGTCCTCAAAGTGACATCTTTGCTTTTTAACATTTTAAAGAGTTATTCTGCAGCGGACTTGACCAATGCAATACTCTGCTTGATTTTTTTGACTGCTGCTTCCATGGTTGTTGCTTAAGAAAAACAGTAAGTGTACAAAAGGATTTAGGATCTGCTTGAAAGAGTTTTTTTTTTTTTTTTTTGGAAAGACTTTGGAGCCCTGGTGGTACAGTGGTTAAGGGCTCAGCTGCTAACCAAAAGGTTGGCAGTTGGAATCCACCAGCCTCTCCTTGGAAACCCTGTGTGGCAGTTATACTCTGTCCTATAGGGTCATTATGAGTTGGAATCGACTTGACAGCAATGGGTTTGTTTTTTGGGGTTTGAGAGAGTTCAGTGAAATGAAATGTGAAAATCCTTGGTTATTACTACTAATAGGCAATCATTTGAACAGAGCAAGAGAATACTGTGTGGTTTAAAATTAAGAAAGTTGTGTGTCAGAGTTGTATCCTTTCACCATACTTATTCAATCTGCATGCTAAGCAAATAATCTGAGAAGCTGGACTATGTGAAGAAGAATGTGGCATCGGGATTGGTGGAAGACTCATTAACAACCTGCTATATGGCATTACACAACCTTGCTTGTTGAAAGTGCAGAGGACTTGAAGCGCTTACTGATGAAGATTAAAGGCTACAGCCTTTGGTATGAATTACGCCTCAACATAAAGAGACCAAAAATCCTCACAACTGAACCAATAAGGAGCACTATGATAAATGGAGAAAACTGATGTTGTCAAGAATTTCATTTTACTTGGATCCACAATCAACACCCATGGTAGCATCAGTCAGGAAATCAAATGATGTATTGCATTGGGCAAATCTGCTGCAAAACACCTCTTTAAAGTGTTAAAAAGCAAAGATGTCACCTTGAAGGCTAAGGTGCGCCATGATATTTTCAATCACCTCATATGCATGTGAAAGCCGGACGATGAATAAGGAAGACCGAAGAATAATGATGCCTTTGAATTATGGTGTTGGCCAAGAATATTGAATACATCACGGACTACAGAAGAATGAACAGGTCTGTCTTGGAAGAAATATAGCCAGATTGCTCTTTGGAGGCAAGGATGGCGAGACTTTGTCCCTTGTACTTCGGACATGTTATTAGGAGGGACTAGTACCTGGAGAAGGACGTCATGCTCGGTAAAATAGAGGGTCAATGAAGAAGACCCTTGACAAGATGGATTGACACAGTGGCTGCAACAATGGGCTCAAACATAAAAACAATTGTGAGGATGGCTCAGGACCAGGCAGTGTTTTGTTCTGTTGTACATCAGGTCCTATGAGTTGAAACTGACTCGATGGCACCTAACAACAACAACATTACTACTAATACCGTAACATCTCAGAAATGTTTGTTGTTGCTCTCATAGATGATGATTGTGATGTCAGAAGGGCAGGTGAAATTAGATTCTTGTTTGGCTCTTGCAGGGGATTTTTACAGTTGTAGCTATTATTTCTAACTAACTGATAATGATCAGGTGTAGGGAGATTAGATACCCTGAGAGGGTCCTTATGATGGATTGAATTATGTCCCCCAAAACATGTCTGTATCAGTTTGGCTGGGCCATGATTCTCAGTATTGTGTGATTTTCCTATATGTTGTAAATCCTGTCTCTATGGTGTTAATGAGGGAGGATGGGTGGCAATTGTGTTAGTGAGGCAGGACTCAATCTACAAAATTGGATTGTGTCTTGAGGCAATCCCTTGACACATAAAAGAAAGAAGTGAGCAGAGAGACAGGACACCCCATACCGCCAAGAAGGCTGTGCAGGGAGCAGAGCGTGTCCTTTGGACCCAGGGTCCCTGTGCAGAGAAGCTCCTAGTTTGGGGGAAGATTGATGAGATAACCGACAGAGAGAGGGAAAGGCTTCCCCTGGAGCTGACACCCTGAATTTGGGCTTTTAGCCTACTTTATGGTGAGAAAATAAATGTCTCTTTGTTAAAGCCATCGACTTGTGGTATTTCTGTTATAGCCGCACTAGATAACTAAGATAGTCCTCTACTTCAAACTAGGGGTTCTAAATCCTCCAGATTTATAGTGGAAAGAACAAGAGCAACTGCTTTTTCTCTGGTTCCACATTTTGATGGAAAGGATTGATACACGTGATGGATTAGGGGAGGGCTTCATCACCATGGTGATGAGGCCTGGGATGTTATGGGGAGCAAAAGGAATGATGAAACACAGTGGAGAAAGGATGATGGGGAAGAAGTTGGAAAGCATGTGGAAAAAAAAAAAAAAAGAAGCCAAAAAAGAAATGAGAAGGTTAATAAACTGGGAACTTAATGCTATGTGTACCAGAATAAAAGCTTTCTGAATGAAGGATTAGAACCCTGGAGAATAAGGGCATTCTGAAAAGCAGATGACTTAGGGTAGAAATTTATTGTGAATCCATGGAAGCAGCAAGCCCTAGTCATCTATCATCTATACGGTGCTGAGTGGGGTTCCCAGCCTCTTTTTCACACAAACTATCTCATGACTCTGCACAACGGCCCAGTGAAATGACCCAAAAGGCAGCCCATCTTATAGATGCGAATATGAGATTCAGAGCACGGGGACTTGTTCAAGTTCATAAAGCTACTAAGAGGGAATTTACATGCTGATTTTGTAGTACTTATTCCACAACACCACATGGCTCAGCAGACTCTGAGAGAGCAGATTTTATGATAATGAGGTCTGAGAAACATGACCGAGAATTGAATCAGTTTCTCTGGAGAAGGAGGAAGCTACAGGAAACAGCAAACAAAGGATAGATGTGAAAGTGAGTCTTTTCTTCACACTGATGGTAAATTCTACATCTCTATATTGCATTTAAATAATGTTTTATATATCTCAGACTGAGAGTGGTTGCTGAGACCCTGGCGTGGTGGAGGCGGTGAGTAAAGAAGTAGATGGGACTGTAACAGAGGGAGAGAGCAGCCTTCTTTGTTTTGTCAGGGGCCAGTCATCTCTAAATTCTTGAATAACAGGGAACAAGTTATTGGGCCTGTACCTAACTGAATACTGGGAGCCAGTATCAGGGCAGAGTTATCTCTGGAGATGGGAGGGAAGAGAATGCAGTACACAGGGCTTGGGCTCACTGTACCCTCTGGATTGTGGATTCCATTTAATGAAGAATAGAGCTGAGCCTGTTCTTGGCACTGACAAGCCACAAAGAAAAGCCATCAGGCCATGTCTCCGGGTGGTCGAAGTTCCTAGAGCTCAAGTTTAGGCAGGCAATGAAATCAGGTAAATGAGAAGAAGTCATTTTGTTTTTGCAAATTTGGTCTGCATTGGGTGAAAAAAAAAAACTCATTTTAGAATGAATACAGAATTTCTACAACTGCTCTGGGCAATTGCTGTCTTGAATTCATAGCTGAATTCAACTGTATAAGCTCCGTGAATGGGTCATTACTCAGTTTTCTAGCAAGGAGAAAATAGGAAGTCAATCTCAGATTTTAAGGAAATTAAGTAATTCTCTGGACAAATGTGTATAAGGGATGGATGAAAACAGAATATCTCCTAGTTCTCTACAAAATGTATGATTCTATTTGTGTATAATTTATCACGTTGGATTTAAGGACAAGAAAATGATTATATTTCAAAAGCAACGACTTGAACATGGGATACAGCCAAAGAGAGGAGAATGGGGACCTAAGTTGAATCACCCAAGAAAATGGCATTAAGAAGCTGATGACTGGAAACAGGTTAGAGTTCCTGCCTTTTAGAAGTGTTATATTAGGGCTTGATTCCATAGTGTGTAATGCTTCAGGAATACGTGCTTTCCCAGGTGTAGACATTATTGAAGGGACTGGTGGGGCAGTGGTTAAGAGCTCAGCTGCTAACCAGAAGGTTGGCAGTTCGAATCTACCAGCTGCTCCTTCGAAATCCTATGGGGCAGTTCTACTCTGTCCTATAGTGTCGCTATGAGTTGGAATTGACTCGGCAGCAACGAATGTGTGACACAATCAACCCACATAAAAAAACCATCGATGTATAGTATCTCTCTTAGTATTATTTATTTTTAGCCCTTTGAGAAAAGCCAGTAAAATAAATGTAATTGTCATTGTGCCCAGGGGTGCCCAGTTGGATATGAGGCCTTGTAAAAGTGTACTAATTATAACAGTGCATATCATGAGGAATTGGGGAGGGGAAGGAAGGGCCCCTCCAACTTTCTGCTGTCATAAAAAATGAAGAGGATCATGGCCAGGCCTCAAATTTGGAGCAGTGCCCTCCTTTATGAATGCGTAAAAGACACACCGGTAGACTTAAGCCAGGGGGACCCAAAGAGGCCTCCAAAGCTGGAGAGGTTCAGCATGAACTTGTAATGTTGCTCTCCTGGGGCAGCCTTTGGAATTCTGGGTAAATTGCTGGCGTATTCAGGGCCTTACAGATAGCACAGCAGAGAGGGAGCACAGTGGTTAAGAGCGCGGGCTCTTGAGTCAGATAAACCTGGGTTCGAATGCAAACTCTACCATATTTCGTGGTTATGTAACTTTAGGCAAATTATTTTACTTCTTCAAAACCTCTGTTTTTCTCATCTTTAAAATGTAGGTAATGGTCTATCCACCTCATCAGATTCTTGTGAGGATTAGTGAGGTTATCTGTGAGCTTTATGCACTGCTCCTGGAACATTGTGAGCATTCAATAAATGATAGCTGTCGTTATGATTTTATTTATTAAGCCATATGTATGCAAGGTTCATCATATGACAGAGATGGTGAGAGCAGCATTCATAAGACATGACCTTCCAGACAAAGTTGGGGATCCTCAAACTAACAGCTAACCCAAGAGCTCCTTGGAGGAAGCTAGTCAATGTCTGTCCCCATCATGTAGTCCTGGACCCCCTTAACCTCCCAGCTCCAATATTCCTACCTAGTCCCAAATAATTTGGTAGACACAGTAACTGGTCCCATGCTGTGACATGATTAGGTTATTTGCTTAAGATTTGGAGTTAAACAGATTGAAGCTATGCTATCCTTAGGTTCCATAGTGTTTGGTTATGTGTGTTTTGTGTCCTCTTGCCTTCATCTTCTCCAGTGTTCAAGCAAAGAGTGGAAGCATAAGAAACGGTAATGGCTGCTGAGGGTGTAATGAGATAATGTCGACTCCTATGCCCCTTCTACTGCTAGGCTGATGGTGTGCCAAGTTTGATTTGTAGACAGCTTTGGTTATTCTGTGGGAGACTTTGCCAGTGGCTTTTTTTTTTTTTTTTAAGCATGACAAGAAGTAAGCAACAGAGTTGACAAGAGAACGTGTTACAACCTGATAGGTGGGACATCAGTCATTAGAGAACAAGACTAGGAAGAAGGGAAGGGAAAAAAGATAAGAGAATAAAGGGGAAAGAGAGAAATACAAAGACCTGAATGTTGAGGAGGAAACTGAAGAAAAATGAAATTTTCTGAAGCTGATGAAGGTTAAGAATTAGGAAATAATACATAGTTATTGAAAGTAGGAATGAGATGACTAGAAAGCCTCAAACAAAGAACCAGTATTAGGAAGGGGGCTTTGGGACATTATCTGATCCATCTCCCTATCTTTATAGCTGAAAAAAAGAAAGAGAAAGAAAAGAAAAAAAAAAAAAAAAAGAATCCTTTGTGTTTGGGTCTCAGGCCTCATTTTCATTATTGGCAAAACAAGGGAGTTGGACTGTAATCTACAGTCACTCCTCACTTATCAACATAGTTAGGTTACGAAGTCCAAGTTGTTATGTGAAAGTCAGTGTTATGTGAAAATGGAGGATGATCATATCGAATCACAAAATGAAGGATGACTACATCATTATATAAATGCCAAATTACATCATTACGTAACTGCCAAACCACAGAGAATCATGGCCCAGACAAGCTGAGACCTAACCTTGACCATCACAGTGTTACTCTTGCCTTGAACTTTGGTTTTTGTTACCGCCAGACATACATCGTTAATGTGCAGAAGAGTCAGAGAATAGATTTTTTACTATTGTAAATGCAAAATGTCACATAACAAGGTGGTCAATAAATGATGAGCAGTTGCATAAGTTTCTTTCCAAAGCTAACAATCTATGAATATATGGCAATATATATTCCTAAGGTTCCTTGTTTGGTGAAGATACATCACTATGGTCTGTATAACTTCCATGAAAGCTACTCTGTGACAGATATGAATGTATTTGATTTTCTTAGTTTTCAGAAAGTCAGAATCATAATGCCCTCGAAGTTTTAAGTAGCTTATAAAAAATATATATATATACAGTGTGATAATTAAAAAGAAAAAAAACTATTGTCTTGACCAGCCCCAGATATGTTCTGGAACTAATGCTAAACTTGGGAAAATAAGAATCTAGGCTAGGACAAAGCCCTGGAACTTTCTGGCATTCTTTTAGGCGATTCTTCAGTTTGCTCGTTGTTAAACTCTATGATATCTGTTTCCTTGGTGTCCAGGTTTTCCATTAAGTACAGCATATCAGGAAAGACTTGAGAGCTGGGTACAATGTTGATTCCACCGGTCTCTGGGGATGTTTCTGTATCGAGTAAAAGGGTGGGCTCAGGGCTTGGAGGATCTAGATTTAGGCCTGCCAGGGAGGTGTGGTTGGACTCCAGGCATTCTGGGGGGCTCCACTTTTTCAGGAACCTGTCATTATTAGCAGGGTCTTCCTCAGAAGCAAACTTGAGTATATTTCCCTCAGCTTTGGCTGAAACAGTTTGGGGACTGGGGCCCCTAGGAGGTATACCCTTCTCTGGGGGAGACAGAATTGAACTTGCAGGGTCCTCCTGCTGCCCAGTACTGCTTGACTGAACCCCGGTAAACTCAAAGTTCAAGAGGGAAGCAGTGGAATCATGGTGGTGGTCATCTGACTTGGGCACTGGTGCCTCGGCTGCTGTGATCAATACCTCGGGGACCTGCGGCATTTTGGTTGGGGAGGCCTTCATACTGGACTGTGGGGTCAGACTCTGTAAAGTGCTTGTCCAGCTGGTTTCCCTGATTGTGGACAGTTCTGCTGTGCTAGAATGCAGCTTGGGGCTCTCTTCCAGGGAGTAGGACTGATTCCGGGTGGGTAAGGCCCTGTTGGGATTTCTCCAGGGCAAGTCCAGCAGGTCTCTGGCTGGGCTAAGGTCGCCTGGTGGGAAGAACGCGGAGCTGTCACTGGCCTGCCTCCCAAAGCTTCTCCTCCTGGGGCTGGAGGGGTGTTCATGGGCACTCAGGAACCTCTTGACTCTTCTAATCACAGAACGTCGGTGGCCATGCTTCTCATAATCCCACAGCCACTCCTCACCAGGAAAGTCAGACTCAGACAGCCTGAAACACAATGACAAAATACAGGCAGAATAGCTTCAAGGGGTTGCCTTCAGGGCAGAGCCTCAAAGCTAAGAGCTTGGTATTTTCCCATTACAGATTTTGAAATGAGAGAGTGATACTTTAACTTGGGATTGTCTAGCAGATATTCTCAAACTTTTTGGTCTCAGGACTCTTTTCTATTCTTAAAAAATTACTGAGGACCTCAAAATTTTGTAGGTTGTATCTGTGGACATTTAATATAAGTAATAACTTAGAAGTTTAAAAAATACAAGAATGTACAAGCACACGTTCCATTAGCTGTTATGTGATGACATTATCGCGTATCATGCCCTCTCTGGAAAGCTCCACCTTACACTGGTGAAAGATGAGAGTGAAAGAGGCAAATAACATGTTAGTTTACTGAAAGAAGAAATTTGTTTAATGAGTCAATCAGAATTTACAGGGCTTTTTTTTTTATTGAGTGATTAGCTGTTGGAGAACAGGGAGTGCCCAAAAAGGAGCTCCCTCAAGCATCTCGAGTGCAGGTTTTTAAAGGCAGCATGGCAGCGGGTTTAGGGGATTTCCAGTTGGGAAGTTGTAATGATTAGATCTTAACATGTCTTTAATCAAACATAGGGCCTTACAAAGCGAGGGTCTTTCTGTCATTGGTTTCATAAGTATACGTGTCTGGTGGGAATTGGTTGTTTTGGTATGGTGAGTCAGAAACATTTTTAACTGTTACATGGTTCTCCTGGGGAAAGTTTTTGTGGTTTGAACACTTTGAAAACTCCCTATTCTTTCAAGGTTTGTGCCTGGCACAACTGGCCATTTTGATTTACTGTTCTCAGAAAGGGTTTGCACCTTGCACAAATGATCATTAATTTTTATTTAATATTTAACAATGGTATAATGAAAATGGTTTTGATCTTAGGAGCCTGGAAGGATTGCAGGGATTGCTGTTGTTGTGTGCTGTCGTGTCGATTCTGATATATAGCGACACTAAAGGACAGAGTAGAACCACCCCATAGAGTTTCCTAGGTTGAAATCTTTATGGAAGAAGATCACCAGGGGTTTGCACCTGAGGAGCTTCTGGTGGGCTTGAACCACTGACCTTTTGGTTAGCTGCCAAGCACTTAACCACTGTGCCGCCAGGGCTCCTTACAGGGAACCCTAAGGGTCCCCTAAACACACTTTGATAGTCATTGATTTAGAAACTTTGACAATAAAATAAAAAAAAAAAAAGATATTCTATGCATTTTTCTCCTTTATTATAAGTGAACTAAGGTCGTGTCTCCCCAGGATCCACGAAACTTTCCAGAACAATGGATCCTAGCTAAATTCAGGAGAACGCAAATAACGGCTATCTTTTTTTGACTATGTACTATGAGCCAACTAAGCATTTTGGATACATTAACTCACTTGATTATCACAACAATGCTCTGAGTTGGTATTATTATTATTCACATTTTACAGATGAGCAGACTGAGGCTTAGGGAGATTCATTAAGCCCACGTACCTAGTGAGGGCTAAACCTAGAGGTCTGACTCCAAATCCTTTTGATATAGCATCTATTTCATAGCGGCTCTGTGGGAGAAAGACCTGGAGATCTGCTTCTGTAAAGATTACAGCCCATAGGGGAGTTCTACTCTGTCACATAGGGTCACTATGAGTTGTAATTGACTCCACGGCACCCAACAACAGCAACAAGTGATGATGTGACTCCAGGGGCAGAATAATAAATAAAATACAATTCTTGCCCAGAGGTAATTTGGGAATATTGACAAGTAAACAATCTGGTCAATTATTTGCATTTCTGTCTGCTCAATTACCATTAAGGAAGGAGAAATGTGAATCTGTGAAAAGAGAGTATTTATTGAGGTGGTGAGGGCTGATGGTTGAGCTCCACCTGTGATTAAGTTTAATGGATTTGCCATTGCTAAGAATTTCCTGTTGTGTTTTTAACATTTAAAAATAAACAGATAATCCTGCCATTTTGAACCTGAGTGGACAATTGAGGCAATGATGAGGGCTATTTACTACTAAAGTCTACTCGTGGCTCAGATTACTTGGTTATTTGTTTCACATCTCTGTGGATTTAGAGTCTTAATGAGATTCCAAGAACTACTTAAGCACTATGCTTAAGCTACAAGTGCTGCTCACACTGACCCTGGGAGAGGCAGTGACCAGACCATCCCAGTCCAATGTCTATACTGACATTATGATGAAAAGAAAATTTTAAGTCTGCCTGTTGTTTTTTATGTGACATAAAGGAAAAAGCTAGGACAGTACAATATTGATATAACCTGAAAGGGCAAAGTGAGCAGCCAAAGCAAATGTTGTTCCTCCGTGTTTATGAATAAAAGATGGGCAATTGAGATGATTAACTAGCTAAATGTCCTGGTATGGGGTTCCATTACAGCTGTGTGCTGCTATTCTAAAGCCCCAGCAGTGCCCTTGGCTCCAGATAGCCTTCTGGCCCCACCCTCCCATGCAGGGCTCAGATTCTATTACATTGACTTGAGAAATGCAGATTCGTGCTTCAGCAGCCTCAGTGACCCTGCTCGTTAGATTTCCTTAGGTCAGATCTCCAGTCACACTTCACAGGAATCCATTTAGTTAGGGAGGACACAGGAGGAGAGACAGGCCCAGTTGTTCATTAAGATTGCCATACTGGATGTGCTCTGGGAATCTGAGGTCGATTGGCAATCTCTCTTTATAGGATAAGTATCTATCCTCCATCTGGAATCTCATGTATTTATTTGGCATTTGTTTTCCTTAACTACCTCTTCTAAACACAAAACCTCGTAAGAAAGGGAAGCTACTCAAAATCTTCTAGGAAAAAATGTTTGTATTATTATACAAAACTTTCTACCTTTGTATTGCTATGTTGGATCTGTCCATTCAGCTGGGACAAGAGGAGTAAGCCCCTGGGTCATAGATGGGAGAAAAACAGAGAAATAGGGAAGAATAGGTTGTAAATGAGGCTAGTGCTCTTTCTAATGTTCTAGTGACTCAGTCCTTGAGATTGGCAAACCTGCCTCATGAGTCTGTGGTGTGGACACATTAGATTTATCCACTGATTCACCCAACTAATTTTACTGAGTATCTACCATGAACAATTTATTGTATTAGGTATTGTGTAACCCCTAAAGGAACTTATAATTTAAAACGGAGGATAAGCCATATATATAAATATCCACATATGGGGAAAAGAGACCCCCCCCCCTTTTTTACTATCAGTTGTTTTATTTATTTTCTGCCTGCTTTTTTCTTTTAGTTTTGGTGAAAATATACACAGTAGAACATATATCCATTCATCAATTTCCACATGTATAATTCAATATCATTGATTATATTCTTCATGCTGTATCACTATTCACCCTATCTCTTCCCATATTGTTTCACCACCATTGACTTAGACTCACTACCCCCTGAACTTCTCATCTATGCTTTAGAGTTACTATTGACAATTTGGTCTCATAGATAATTCTTCAAAAGTATGCAATGCTCATGGCAAACATTCTTTACTAATTTAGCTAAACAGTTTTTTAGTTTAAAGGTGACTTTAGGGGATAATTTCTGATCATGGCTTGAAGATTTTCTCAGAGAAAGAAGAGCTGGACTTTGTATACTAAGTATTGTTGTTACAGTGTGCTCTGGAGTCAATTCCAACTCATAGCAACCCTATATGACAGAGTAGAACTGCCCAATAGGGTTTCCTAGGTTATAATCTTTATGGAGCCGATCACCAAGTCTTTTCTCCTGTGGAGTAGCTGGTAGGTTTGAACTGCCTACCTTTTGATTAGCAGCCAAGCACTTAAGCAGAACATCAGCAGGGCTCCTTTGATACTGAATAGGAATTAAAAAGTGGAGAATTAGATAAGTAGAAAAGGAACCTGACTCCACTAATTAATAGGTGTGGGTTTGTGAGCAGGTAACCTATCCTCTCTGTAAATCACTTTCTTCATCTGTAAATTGGGGATAATATCCATCTTCAGGGTGACTTACAGAATTGAATGAGATAAGCCACAAGAATGGAATCTTTCTGGCTATTACCAGCCATGGTACACTCACGTGGTATAATTCTCGGATTTTTTCTTGATCCCTGGGGTGTTGATAGTTGCCAGAGCACAAAACTCAGTCTTTTTCAATAAAGAGCTAGAAAGATAGATGATTCCTTTGCCCACTTGAAAATCTCAAGCTACTTGAAAAGTAATATTGATGAATTTTGTCACCCAGAAATGCTTTGGATAAGAACCATGACTTGGGAGTTTTCCATACTGTTAGTCAGAAACTAGGTCTTTGGGAGAACTCTTGGTTGTCTGTGACCTGGGAGTGGCTTTATGTGTCTCATGCTGAAGTGATGAACGATTCCTTTCAGGTTTTTATGGCTATGGAAACGCAGTAGGAAAACTCCCCAGTGCGATGAACCTAATGGCCTTTCATCTAAAGGTTCCAGTGATGGAGGGTTTCATTGTCAACACATGATGCCTTGCTCCTTATTTCTCTGGTCGTCTTGGTGCTCAATATGACACCGAAACTGTGCTTTAGGAACAAAATGGTTTAAAGCATAGAGCACACAGAATAAAATAAAAGATGATTTCCCAATGGAAAGGCTAGGATGTACCTTTCAGGTCATTTTATACTTTCTGCTCATTCTTATTTGATTTTAAAAAATGTAGCTGTGGTATAGGGTTAGTACAATCCTGACACCCAAATTTAATGCTGCTTAAAAGGCACAAAAATAATTATAGCTGAAACATTAGATGATAGAACTTAAGTGCTCTCCTTATATTGCCATATATTAGAGAAGGTCACCTTAAAAAGTTAGGTCTTTTGTTCTGGAGCTCATTCAGATTGAGCTAGGCAGGTAATTAGAGATAGGAGGACATTCATGGCAAGTGCCATGCAGCCGGCAGTTTCCAGAAGGTGGAATTTGAGAACTGCTTCTGTGGTGATGAAAATGATTTATTTTGAGAGCTTGCAGAGCCAGGAGAGCTGTTGCTCAGCCTGACACTAACTAGCTGTGTGACCTTGGGAGACTCACTTAAACTCTCTTTGGCTTATAGTATCCTACTTTGTATACTAGAGCCCTGGTGGCGTAGTGGTTAAGAGCTCAGCTGCTAACCAAAAAGTTGGCAGTTCAGATCTACCAGCTGCTCTTTGAAAACCCTATGGGACAGTTCTACTTTGTCTTATAGGGTTGCTACGAGTCAGAACCTATTCGGAGGTACCTAACAACATTTTTTCTTTTTTTTAACAACAACGCTTTGTATACTGATGATCACAATACTCTACATGCCTGACAGGTGGTTGGGGAGTTCAAATGGGGTGATGTCTATGGAAAAGCTTCGAAGAGCAGAAAATATAGAGGACTCTGTCAATAACTGGCAAACTTTCAGATGTGGTTTTTCAAATCCTCATTGACTTTTCACACATGGTTAGGGAAAATGACAGTGTCTGCCTGATGGTTACTCCCTTCTTTTTCCTTCAAGAGTTTCCTTTAAAAAACATGAATATGCCTTAGAGTTGTCACCTAACAATGAATACCTTAGGAAGGATAACTTAACAGCCATTTAAGGTAAGATAAGGCACTGGGTCAAATGGAGAAGAAATATTAGGATGAGAAGAAGCTGGGTTGTTAGAGGGAAGGAAGATAGGGCTGATCAGGCAGTGGGGATTTCAGAACCAGGACTGCACTGACCTTGCTTCTCAATATAGTTTGTTGCAACATTTGCCATAAATTGACAAACTCTGCAGTATACATTTACTGTATAATATAAATCATTGATACAGAAATATAGAAAAAATGAGAAAGGTTGTGCCACATATTGGGTTATTTCTGAAAGGTAGGAGAAAGATAGATTGGGGAGACAGAAAAGGTGATGTTAAGCTAGCCAGGCTAGTTGGTTATAGTAGAGTCTAGAAGGAGCAAGAGCAGGTGTTATTATTTCTACATGTCAAATTGATGTCTGGACTGGGATGTGTTCTTATTTCAATCTCAAGTATTAAAAAGACAAACCCACCAGGGAAGAGGGATTTGCTTTCCTCACAGACACCTGGGGGATGGTTGTCAGCCCCCTGCCTCGTTCAGAGCGTGAGCCCTGCTGCAACCAAATACTGGTACCTACACCAATCACCCCTGCCCCCTAAGACTGTAGGACAGAGACGTACCACACACTTGATGACCAACTACCTGGACACCTGAGCTGAATTCATACAAGAAAAGTGAATGGACTCCTAGGCTGATATACCCGATAACAGCTATAGCCATCCAGTGACAAGACATCAGAGCTTCAAAGGTGAAAATAATCAAGATAGCTCACTCAAGCAACCCATTTGGGCATATCAAGACAAAACAAAGCAAGAAGCTAGGATAAAGTAAGCAAACATAAACTAATACACTAACATGAAGATGGATTGGAGACAATAGTCAATATCAAATCACATAAAGAAGCAGACCACGATTGCTTCAACAAGCTCTCAAAACAAATACTCAAGGAATCTTCTGGATGAAGGTGCCTTCCTGGAATTAGTGGATGCAGAATACAAAAGATTAATATACAAAACTCTTCAAGAGGAATGACATCAGGAAGGAGATCAGGCATTACTCAGAACAAGCCTAGGAACACACAGATAAAGCAGTTAAAGAAATTAAAAAGATTATTCAAGAATATAATGAAAAATTTAATAAGCTGCAAGAATCTATAGAGAGCAGTGATCAGAAATTCAGAAGATTAACAATAAAATTACAGAATTAGACAACTCAATAGAAAGAGAAGCAGAATTGAGCAAGTGGAAGGCAGAATTTGTGAGACTGAAGATAAAGCACTTGCCACCAATATACTTGAAGAAAAATCGGATAAAAGAATTAAAAAAACTGAAGAAACCCTAAGAATCATGTGGGACTATATCAAGAGAAATAACCTACGAGTGATTGGAGTACCAGAACAGGGAGGGATAACAGAAAACCCAGAGAGAATTGTCGAAGATTTGTTGGCAGAAAACTTCTCTGATATCGTGAAAGATGAGAAGATACCTATTCAAGATGCTCATCGAACTCCACATAACATAGATGTTAAAAGGAAGTCATCAAGGCATATTATAATCAAACTTGCCAAAACCAAAGATAAAAGAGAATTTTAAGAGCAGCTAGGGATAAATGAAAAGTCACCTACAAAGGAGAGTCAGTAAGAATAAGCTCAGACTACTCAGCAGAAACAATGAAGGCAAGAAGGCAGTGGGATGACTTATATAAAGCATTGAAGGAAAAAAAAAAATGACAGTCAAGAATCATATATCCAGCAAAACTATCTCTGAAATATGAAGGTAAAATTAGGACATTTCCAGATAAACAGAAGTTTAGGGAATTCATACAAACCAAAGCAAAACTACAAGAAATACTGAAGGTAGTTCTCTGGCTAGAAAATCAGTAATATCAGATATCAACCCAAGACTAGAACACTGGGCAGAGCAATCAGATGTCAACACAGATAGGGAAATCACAAAAATAAATCAAGATAAAAAAACTCTCAAAACAGGGAAATAGCGATGTCATTATGTAAAAGAAGAGAACATTAAAACAATTAAGAGAGACTAAGAAATATAGTCATAGATCTTTCACATGGAGAGGAAGACAAGGTGATACAAAGAAATAAAAGTTAGGTTTAAACTTAGAAAAATAGGGGTAAAAATTAGGGTAATGACAAAGGAGACTAACAAACCTACTCATCAAAATAAAATATAAGAAAAAAATAAAGACTTAGCAGAAAGAAAACCAACTACAACAAATAAGAGGAAAAGACAATACATAAACATAAGCTACTCAAAAAAAAAAAAATTTTTTTTTTTTTTAAAAAGCTACTCAGCACATAAAAATTAAGTGGGAAAAGGAAACTATCAACAACACACACGAAAAAAAAAGAAAAATGACAGCACTAAACTCATACCTATCTATAATTATACTGAATATAAATGGACTAAGTGCACCAATAAAGAGAAAGAGAGTGGCAGAATGGATTAAAAAAACACAATCTGTCTATATGCTGCCTACAAGAGACACACTTTAGACTTAGAGACACAAACAAACTAAAACTCAAAGGATGGAAAAAAAATATATCAAGCAAACAACAATCAAAAAAGAGCAAGAGTGGCAATATTAATTTCTGACAAAATAAACTTTAAAGTTAAATCCAACACAAAGGATAAGGAAGGACACTATAAAAAAAACCCAGTATGATTAAAGGGACAATATACCAGGAGGATATTACCATATTACATATTTATACACCCAATGACAGGGCTGCAAGATACATAAAACAAACTCTAATAGCACTGAAGAGTGAGATAGGCAGTGCCACAATGAACAACACACCACTTTTGGTGAAGGACAGAACATACAGAAAAAAGCTCAATAAAGACACGGAAGATCTAAATGCCACAATCAACCAACTTGACCTCGTAGACATACACAGAACACTCCACCCAACAGCAACCAAGTATACTTTCTTTTCCAATGTGTATGGAACGTTCTCTAGAATAGACCACATATTAAGTTATAAAGCAAGCCTTAGCAGAATCCAAAACATCGAAATATTACAAAGTATTTTCTCTGACCATAAGGCCATAAAAGTAGAAATCAATAAGAGAAAAAGCACAGAAAAGAAATCAAACACTTGGAAACTGAACAATACCCTGCTCAAAAATGACTGGGTTATAGAAGACATTAAGGATGGAATAAAGAAATTCATAGAATCCAATGAGAATGAAAACATTTCCTATCAGAACCTTTGGGACACAGCGAAAGCAGTGTTCAGAGGTCAATTTATATTAATAAATGCACACATACAAAAAGAAGAAAGGGCCAAAATCAAAGAATTATCCCTACAACTTGAACAAATAGAGCAACAAAAGAAACCCTCAGGCACCAGAAGAAGGCAAACAATAAAAATTAGAGCAGAATTAAATGAAACAGAGAACAGAAAAACAATTGAAAGAGTTAACAAGACCAAAAGCTTGTTCTTTGAAAATATTAACAAAATTGATAAGTCATGGCCAAACTGACAAAAGAAAAACAGGAGAGGAAGCAAATAACCCAAATAAGAAATGAGATGGGTGATATTACAACAGACCCAACTGAAATTAAAAGAATCATATCAGATTACTATGAAAAATTGTACTCGAACAAATTGAAAACCTAGAAGAAATGGATGAATTTCTTCAAACACACTACCTACTTAAACTAACACAAACAGATGTAGAACAACTAAATAAACCCATAACAAAAGAAGAGATTGAAAAGGTAATTCAAAAACTCCCAACAAAAAAAAGCCCTGGCGTGGAGGGCTTCAGTGCAGAGTTCTACCAAACTTTCAGAGAAGAGTTAACACCAGTACTGCTAAAGGTGTTTCAGAGCACAGAAAAGGACGGAATACTCACAAACTCACTCTATGAAGCCAGCATATCCCTGATACCAAAACCAGGTAAAGACACCACACGAAAAGGAAGTTATAGACTATATCCCTCATGAACTTAGATGCCAAATCCTCAACAAAATTCTAGCCAAAAAAATAATTCACCATGACCAAGCAGGATTCATACCAGGTATGCAGGGATGCTTCAACATTAGACAAACAATTAATGTAAATTATTTATCATATAAATAGAACAAAAGACAAGAACCACGGATTTTATCAGTTGGTACGGAAAGGCATTTGACAAAGTTCAACACTCATTCATGATAAAAACTCTCAGCGAAATGGGAATAGAAGGAAAATTCCTCAAGATAGTAAAGGGCATTTATACAAAGCCAACAGCCAACATCATCCTAAATGGAGAGAGTCTGAAAGCATTCCTCTTGAGATCAGGAACCAGACAAGGATGCCCTTTATCACTGCTCTTATTCAACATTGTGCTGGAGGTCCTAGCCAGAGCGATTAGGCTAGATAAGGAAATAAAGTGCATTCAGATTGGTAAGGAAGAAGTAAAAGTATCTTTATTTGCAGATGACATGATCTTATACACAGAAAAACCTAAGGAATCCTCAAGAAAACTACTGAAACTATTAAGAGTTCAGCAGAGTACCAGGATACAAGATAAAAAAAAAAAAAGGATAAACATACATAAAACAGTTAGATTCCTCTACACCAACAAAAAGGGCATTGAAGAGGAAATCACCAAATCAATACCATTTACGGTAGCTCCCAAGAAGATAAAATACTTAGGAATAAATCTTACCAGAGACATAAAAGACCTATACAAAGAAAACTACAAGACACTACTGCAAGAAACCAAAAGAGACCTACATAAGTGGAAAGACATACCTTGCTCATGGATAGGAAGACTTAACATTGTAAAAATGTCTATTCTACCAAAAGCCATCTATAGATACAGCACAATTCCGATCCAAATTCCAGCTATGATTTTTAATGAGATGGAGAAATAAATCACCAGCTTCATATGGAAGAGAAAGAGGCCCCAGATAAGTAAAGCATTACTGAAAAAGAAGAACAAAGTGGGAAGCCTCACTCTACCTGATTTTAGAACCTATTATACTGCCACAGTAGTCAAAACAGCCTGGTACTGATACAACAACAGATATATAGACCAATGGAACAGAATTGAAAATCCAGACATAAATCCATCCACATATGAGCAGCTGATATTTGACAAAGGCCCAAAATCAGTTAGATGGGGAGAAGGCAGTCTCTTTAACAAATGGTGCTGGCATAACTGGATATCCACCTGCAAAAAAAAAAAAAAAAAAAAGAAACAAGACCCATACCTCACACCATGCACAAAAACTAACTCAAAATGGATCAAAGACCTAAATATAAAATCTAAGACGATAAAGATCATGGAAGTAAAAATAGGGACAATGTTAGGAGCCTTAATACATGGCATAAACAGTATACAAAACATTACTAACAATGCACAAACACCAGAAGAGAAACTAGATAACTGGGAGCTCCTAAAAATCAAACACCTATGCTCATCCAAAGACTTCACCAAAAGAGTAAAAAGATTACCCACAGACTGGGAACAAGTTTTAACTATGACATTTCTGATCAGTGCCTGATCTCTAAAATCTATGTGATACTGCAAAAACTCAACTACAAAAAGACAAATAGCCCAATTAAAAAATGGGCAAAGGATATGAACAGGCACTTCACTAAAGAAGATATTCAGGTACTTAACAGATACATGAGGAAATGCTCACGATCATTAGCCATTAGAGAAAGGCAAATCAAAACTACAACAAGATTGCATCTCACCCCAACAAGGCTGGTATTAATCCAAAAAACTCAAAATAATAAATGTTGGAGAGGTTGTGGAGAGATTGGAACACTTATACACTGCTGGTAGGAATGTAAAATGGTACAACCACTTTGGAAATCGATTTGTCACTTCCTCAAAGAACTACCATATGATCCAGCAATCTTACTCCTTGGAATATATGCTAGAGAAATAAGAGCCTTTACACGAACAGACATATGCACACCCATGTTCATTGCAGCACTGTTTACAATAGCAAAAAGATGGAAGCAACCAAGGTGCTCATCAACGGATGAATGGATAAATAAATTACGGTATATTTCACACAATGAAATACTACGCATTGATAAAGAACAATGATAAATCCGTGAAACATTTCATAACGTGGAGGAATCTGGAAGGTGTTATGCTGAGTGAAATTAGTCAGTTGCAAAAGGACAAATATTGTATCAGATCACTATTATAAGAACTTGAAAAATAGTTTAAACAGAGAAGAAAATATTCTTTGATGGTTACGAGAATGGAGAAGGAGGGAGGGAGAGGGGTTTTTACTAATTAGATAGTAGATAAGAACTATTTTAGGTGAAGGGAAAGACAACACACAATACAGGAGAGGTCAGCACAACTGGACTAAACCAAAAACAAAGAAGTTTCCTGAATAAACTGAACTCTTCAAAGGCCACCATAGCAGGGCCAGGGGTTTGGAGACCATGGTTTCAGGGGTACCTAAGTCAATTGGCATAATAAAACCTACTAAGAAAACATTCTGCATCCCACTTTGGAGAGTGCCGTCTAAGGTCTTAAACGCTAGCAAGTGGCCATCTAAGATCGGTCTCAACCCACCTGGTGCAAAGGAGAATGAAGAACACCAAAGACACAAGGTAATTGAGCCCAAGAGACAGAAAGGGCCACATAAACCAGAGACTACATCAGCCTGAGACCAGAAGAACTAGATGGTGCCTGGCTACAACCGATGACTGCCCTGACAGGGAACACAACAGAGAGCCCCTGAGGGAGCAGGAGAGCAGTGTGATGCAGACACCAAATTCTTGTAAAAAGACCAGACTTAATGGTCTGACAGAGTAGAAGGACCCCAGAGGTCATGGTCCCCAGACCTTCTGTTAGCCCAGTACAGGAACTATTCCCAAAGCCAACTCTTCAGGCAGGGATTTGACTGGGCTATGGGACAGAAAATGGTACTAGTGAAGCGTGAGCTCCTTGGCTCAAGTAGACACATGAGACTATGTGGGCAGCTCCTGTCTGGAGGAGAGATCCAAGGGCAGAGGGGGGCAGAAGCTGGCCAAATAGACATGAAAACAGAGAGTGGAGGGAAGGAGTGTGCTGTGATTAGAGGGAGAGCAACTAGGAGTATATATAAAAAAAAAAAAACAGCAAGGTGTATATAAGCTTTTGTATGAGAGACTGACTTGGTTTGTAAACTTTCACTTAAAGCACAATAAAAATTAAAAAAAAAAAAGACAAACCCAAACTTTTCAAACATCTACTGAGTACGTACAAAAGCAAGGAACCCTGGTGGTGCAACAGTTAAGTGCTCGCCTTCTAATTGAGACGTTGGTGGTTTGAATTCACTGGTGGCTCCATGAGAGAAAGGCCTGGTGATCTGCTCCTGTAAAGATTACAGCCTTGGAAACTCTATAGGGCTGTTCTAGTCTGACACATGGGATCACTATGAGTCAGAATTGAGTCAACAGCACTAACAACAGCAACAACAACACTTACAAAACCATCAGCCTCACAGTGTCCCTTCCTTCGTGATAACCAAGATCTGAGGGTATTGGCAGCAATCATTTAATTCCAGATTCTTTAAAAGATGGTGGGGCTGGCCAAGGCTACAGAAGAACACTTTTCCCTTCATGCTACCGTAACGAAGGAGAGGCAGGAGACAGCAGGGCTGAAGATGTCAGCAGACTTCCACATTTCCTTGGGACATGTCTAATATGGAAAGAGTGAAATAGCCCTGATGACTTGAAAGATTTAATGCACTTTTTCCAAAGCAAGTGTTTTGCAAAGCAATTCCCTTCTTAACTAGGGTGATCAGGTAAATATAGAACTTCACAAGAGTAAAACCCGATGATGCTTGCTTTCTTTCGCTTTTTCACTTAAAAGTGTTATTTTGACAATTTAAATTCAAATAATAAAAGGGCATTTTAACAGAACTGAAATGAAGACTTTAGGACAATTATGTTTAATGTGATGATTTCTGCTTTTCATGTCACATTTATTGTTTTCAAATTGCTGTATATTCAAAGTCAGGTGATTTCCTTGGTGGGAGCTGGTAATTTGCCTAAGAATCTATTAGAGCAGAGGCATACGGGGAGGAGCATTTATTCATGGACAAAGCAAAATGTACTCTTCTCTTCAAACCTGTTGGAGGCGAATGCTGTTATTTTTAACCTTCTGTGCCACAGGATTCCCGTCAAAGCTGTAGCCAAGGATTTATAAAACTGGCAAGGTAGTCCTCTAACTGAGCTGGGAGGTGCAGGGCTGAGAATTACCAGGAAATCCCAGTGGGACAGAATGTTGTATCCACCCAGCCCTTCCCTCTTTGCTCCGTTTCTGGTAGACAGTTTCAAGCTAGTAAGCATCATGGGAGGTACTCTTAACCCAGAAAGCTGTACCTAGAGCTGGCAACCCTTCTACTGCCTGATCTAATGGCTTAGATCAAGGGTTATGGAAAATCTGGTTTAAGAAGTGGCCTAATGCACCCTTGCAGAGACATAGGTAGCCTCAGGCTACCACCCTGTTTATGCTCACTCACCCCTGGCTGCCTGACAAAAAAAATTATGGCCAGGAATGGGGGTTCACTTAAAGTTCCCCTCACCCTTTCTAATACTGTTGAATTCTATAAAGTTTTGCTACGAAAGGAACCTAAGTGAGGTATACCTCTGACGGTTTAAAAGGTAAAAATGGAGCACCAATGGTGACCCCACAGCAACCTATGAAAAAACCCGAGTAAGTTCTAAAATTATGAACTTAATGCACGTTCATCTCCTTGGGAGGTTTTATCTGTTGTTCCTTTCTGGCACAGTAAGTGAAAATCAATATTCCAAGAGTACATATTTGTTGAAATTAGTGACTCAGAATTTGAGATATTTTTGGTTGTTGATAACACAGTCATGAAATAGTATATGTCAGGCTGTGTATTTTTGGGGAAAGCTAAAATATTTGAATATAGTTGGCTAAGAAAAGATTACTGAATAAAACATCAATCTGGAGGCATATGTAACTACACTTTAATAAAGACTTTGTTTGCTAAAATATGTATTTTGGTATATTTGAACTAATATCACTGAGATACTCCTGACCTACTGTAAATCAAATGCTTTGTGCACATCAAATACAAATACGTATAATTGCAAAAAAAAAAAAGGTTGATTTACAGTGACCCTATAGGACAGAGTAGAACTACCCCATAGGGTTTCCTAGGCTGTAACCTTTAAGGAAACAGACTGCCACATCTTTCTTCAGTGGAGTAGCTGGGGGGTTCGAACTGCCAACCTTTTGGTTAGTAGTCTAGCCCTTAACTGCTGCACCTTAACTGCTGTGCACCAAGGCTCCTTAGTGCTATGTGTAAGTGATCCATCTTCTGAACAGATACAGACTCACTTTCCCAGAATTTCAAACCCTTTAGGTGTTATGGATGGATAGTTTGTTGTTGTTATTAGGTGTCATGGAATTGGTTCTGACTTATAGTACAACAGAACAAAACACTGCCCAGCTCTGCCCCATCGTCACAATCGTTGCTATGTTTGAACCCATTGTTGTACCACTGTGTCAATTTATCTCGTTGAGGGTCTTCTTCTTTTTCACTGACCTTCCACTTTACCAAGCATGATGTCCTTCAGGGACCGGTCCCTATTAATAACATGTTCAAAGTACGTAAGATGAAGTCTTGCCATTCTTGCTTCTAAGGAGCATTCTGGCTGTACTTTTTCCAAGGCAGATTTGTTTGTTCTTCTGGCAGCCATAGTATGTTCAGTATTCTTCACCAACCTCATAATTCAAAGGCATCAATTCTCCTTTGATCTTCCTTATTCACCGTCCAAATTTCTCACACATATAAGGAGATTGAAAATACCGTGGCTTAGGTCAGGAGCACCTTAGTCCTCAAAGTAACGTCTTTACTTTTTAACACCTTGAAGAGATCTTTTGCAGCAGATTTGTAGAATGCAGTGTGTCTTTTGATTTCTTGACTGCTGTTTGCATGGGTGTTGATTGTGAATCCAAGTAAAATGAAATCCTTGACCACTTTGGTCTTTTCTCCATTATCACGATGTTGCTTATTGTTAGGGTTCTTCAAATGCCTATAGGGAATTTGTGGTTCTTTACTCTTGGCTGTTCTGATTTTCAAGACAGGATTAAAAGTAGTTATGAAACTTCAGGTCTTTAATTTCAGTGTGTTCCATTCTTCAGAGTCTTGAACATTTGTGTTACTGCATAATCCCAAGTAATTAAAAAATAATGCAAAATTTTGACGGTATAATATGAAGACAAGTTTTCTACCTCAAGCCAGCTGTGTCAGGTTAGGTCTGGACCTTGTTTTTTATTTGTTTGTCTGGTTGGCTTTTAGAGATTTTTATTTTCAGCAGTGGCGGTTTGAGTTTTAGCATTCTGGGTTTGTTCTGGTAAAGTTATGTTTATCAAGCATATGTGTTTACCATTGCCCCAAGAAGACCCATTTTCACTTCAGGGCTTGGATGTGTTTTCTTGCTGTGCATCTTATGGGCAATTCTTCTTTTGGCTGCTTGTGGGTGGTTTCTTAATCTTGGTTAATAGTGTCTCTGTGGTTAAGCTAATGAAAAGATGCCTTAATTAAAACAGCAGACAAGAAAGCATATTATGTTATGACAAAAGAACAAATTGAACACATTCAACTGAAGTGATTTCAGGCATGATAATAGGAAAAGATTTTTCATTTCTCAATTAATTTATAGGATAGCTTATTAAGTAGAGATAACTGGCCATACAATAATTATCACTGTTGATTAAATGCTCAAGATAGTTATAATTATGAAAGCATTGCTATTTTGGGTACTCAGATTTTCAACTGGCCTTTTGTCATCCAAAGTGTTGATTCTGAAGTTAGTTTTTAACATAGCCCATACAAAGATTGGAGCCCTGGTGGTGCAGTGGCTAAGAACTCAGCTGCTGACCAAAAGGTCTGCAGCTAGAGTCTACCAGTTGGTCCTTGGAAACGCTAGGGGACAGTTCTATTCTGCCCTATAGGGCCACTGTGAGGTGGAATCTACTTGACGCCAATGAGTTTGGTTTGTTTTTTTGGTGTACAAGGATTGGGAGCTGGAATTTCAGCACAGGTTTGATGTTCGAACTTATAAAATATAGTTTTAAAACAGTGGCTTTTTGGTCTCAGATTGGACAGAGAAAGATGGGCCTTGATAAAACTTGGTTTGAATTAGACATGATTATGATTGGATGGGAGTCACTGGTGGTACAAACTGCTGATGAGCTCGGCTGCAAACTGAAAGGTTGGAGGTTCTAGTCCATGTCTTTGGTCAGCTGCACCTTAGTCTTCAAGGTGATATCTTTGATTTTCAACACTTTAAAGAGGTCTTTTGTAGCAGATTTGCCCAGGGCAATGTGTGTTTTGATTTCTTGACCCCTGCTTCCAAGTGTGTTGATTGTGGATCGGGGTAAAATGAAACCCTTGACAACTTCAATCTTTTCTCTTTTTATCATGATCTTGCTTACTGGTCCAGTTGTGAGGATTTTTGTTTTCTTTAAGTTGAGGTATAATCCATACTGAAGGCTGTGGTCTTCAAGTCCTCACTTTCAGCAAGCAAGGTTGTGTCATCTGCATAATGCAGGTTGTTAATGAGTCTTCCAATCCTGTTCTTCTTCATATAGTCCAGCCTCTCGGATTATTTGCTCAGCATACAGATCGAATAGGTGTGGTGAAAGGATACAACCCTGAGACGCACCTTTCCTGGCTTTAAAACATGCAGTATCCCCTTGTTCTGTTTGAACCACTGCCTCTTAATCTATGTACAGGTTCTGCATGAGCACAGTTAAGTGTTCTGGAATTTCCATTCTTTGCAATGGTATCCATAATTTATTATGATCTACAAAGTCAAATGCCTTTGCATAGGAAATAAAACACAGGTAAACATCTTTCTGGTATTCTCAGCTTTCAGACAGGATCCATCTGACATCAGCAGTGATATCTCTCTCTGGTTTCCCATTCTCTTCTGAATCCAGCTTGAATTTCTGGCACTTGCCTTTTGATGTACTGCCACAACTGCTTTTGAATGATCTTCAGCAACATTTTACTTGCATGTAATATTAAAGATATTGTTCAATAATTTCCGCATTTGGTTGAATCAGCTTTCTTGGGAATAAGCATAAATATGGATCTCTTTCAGTCAGTTGGCCAGGTAGCTGTCTTCCAAATTTCTTGGCATAGACAAATGAGCACTTCCAATGTTGTACCCATTTGCTGGAATGTCTCAATTGGTATTCCGTCAATTCCTGGAGCTTTGTTTTTTGCCAATGCCTTCAGTGTAGCTTGAACTTTTTCCTTCGGTACCATCAGTCCCTGATCACATGCTACCTCCTGAAATAGTTGAATGTTGACCAATTCTTTTTGGTGTAGTGGCTCTGTATATTCCTTCCATCTTCTTTTGATGCTTCCTGCGTCATTTAATATTTGCCCCGTAGAATCCTTCAATATTGCAACTTGAGGCTTGAATTTTTTCTTTTTTTTTTATTAAGGTTTAGATGAAGGTTTACAGAACAAACTAGTTTCTCATCAAACAGTTAGTACACACATTATTGTATGATATTGGTTAACAACCCCATGACATGTCAACACTCTCACTTCTCAAACTTGGGTTCCCTGTTACCAGCTTTCATGTTCCCTCCTGCTTTCTAGTCCCTGCCCCAGGGCTGGTGCACCCCTTTAGTCTTTGTTTGTTCCATGGGCCTGTTCAATCTTTGGCTGAAGGGTGAACCTCAGGAGTGACCTCATTACTGAGCTGTAAGGGTGTCTGGGGGCCATATACTCTCAGGGTTTCTCCAGTTTCTGTCAGGCCAGCAAGCCTGGTCTTTCTTTTTCAGTTAGGATTTTGTTCTACATTTTTCTACAGCTCTGTCTGGGACACTCTATTGTGATCCCAGTCAGAGCAGTCAGTGGTGGTAGCCGGGCACCATCTTTTGCCTAATTGTTTCTTTGATCAATTGGTTCTAGCAGAGTCCAGTTAGACATCTCAAAATCTCCCTCAGTAGAATCTGGCCTTTGTCTGTGCATCTCACCACCATGCTAGTAAATACTCCATCTTAACTGGAGTTCTCTCTGGCAACGGTAATGTTTCCTGCAATCTTAGGTGCCCTATCTCCAGGTTTTCTCTCAGGTATTTTACTTTCTGTCCCACATTTCTGGTGTTAGTTTAATACAAAAAATAGGTTGTTTAATCTTTTTGTGCCTCGGTTTGTCATCCACAAATAAGAGACCTACACTAGTTGATAATAATAATGGATTATAGTACATAATACGGTCTCCAGATGCTTTTATATTTACAATCTCATTTAATCTTCCCAGTAATCTTTGGGAATAGGTATTCTCTCCAAGGTCTGGTAAATCACTAATTCTATGTGTCTATATGTAGAAATAAGAGAAAAAATATGTATAAATACATTCTAAAGAACATGGGCATTTACTTAATATTGCAAAATTATGTGAGTAGGGTGAAAATATAGATCAAGATAAAAATCCTGAGACAATAAGAAAACATTTTTCACCACAATGGAAACACAACTGCATGGACATTAGAAATGGCGCATACATGGCGTCTGCAGTGTAAATAGAGTCCTCACAATGATGTCCTGGCCCTATCAGTGGTGTTGGTCTCTTTTTTTACAAGCTAGATCTTCATATACTTTACATTAAACAAAGTTGGGAGTGGGAAGACAGATAAAGAATATTTAATTATCTAAAAACAAACTTACAGAAAAACATTTCCTATTAATTTAAAAATTGAGAAGGTTGCCAGATATACATGAAGCTCTGCCACTGCAGGATGCATTAGCAAAGGCTGAGAAGAGCAAGCAACAAGAAATTAAGATTCACACAAACTGAGTAATAGGCTGGGGATAGGCATGAGCATCCAGGCCTGGAAGAAGCTCTGGGTAGGATGGTCCAGCCTTAGAACCATCCCTAGAAGTGGAAGTAAGTCTGTGCTGGAGTAGGCAACCTCCTCTAATGTGTGAATGAGGGCTACAAGGCAAATCTCTTGGCTCCTAAATCCTTATCATTTGCAACAACTCCTGAAATTCCACTTTCAGTCATCCTTTTCTCTGGGTCTGGAAGGGCTTTCAGCCTCAGAGGCCCCTTTGGAGAAGTGCCACAAGTCATTATTTACGAGGATTAGGAAACAGCTCCAAACCCACTGCCGTTGAGTTCATTCTGATTCCAAGTGGCCCGGTAGGACAGAGTAGATCTGTCCCATAGGGCTTCTGAGACTGTAAATCTTTACAAAATCACACTGCCACCTATTTCTTCCTTGGAGTGGGTGATGGATTTGAACCATCACCTTTTGGTTAGCAGCTGAGTGCTTTAACCACTGCATCACCAGGGCTCCTCTAGGAGACATCTACCTAAGAGTAAGTAGGAGCCCTGGTGGTACAATGATTAAGGGCTTGGCTGCTAACCAAAATGTTGGTGGTTTGAACTCCTCAGCTGCTCCATGGGAGAGAGACCGGTGATCTGCTCCCATAAAGATTAGAACCTAGGAAACCTTATGGGACAGTTCTACTCTATCACATGGGGCCGCTATCAGTAGGAATCGGCTCAATGGCACACAACAACACCACCATCACCTAAGAAAAGCCTTGTAGGAAGGGGATTCAGGCTAGGTATCCTGAGCAGGGAAAGAAGAGGACAGAACTGCTTGGGGTGGGGAGTAGGGAGCAGGAAAATTGGTCACAGGGAGGCAACTACCAGACATGAACCTATTTCACTAATCTGTTTAGTGTTGACCTCGGGAACAATGAGTCACATTTTTGCCAAAAGTTATAAGAAAAATGTCATGGAAGTTTCCCCTTTTTCTACTATATAAATAAATAAATATACTTTTTTTTGCTCAAATTCTCCTCTTTAAGAAACTTCAAAACCATGGCATCTGCCTTTAGCAAATATACTTGTTTCCTCCACATTCACACATTTCTCCAAAATCAAATACATTATCAAGTTTAATAAAATTGTTCAAGAATTGCGCATGATTTACTTAAGGTCTCAGTCCACTTACTTAAGGCTCATAGTACTTAGGGACAGATTGTTATGTTAACACCACTAAACAGAGATCGACTTGTATACTGAATGTAGGTGGAGTGAATTATAATCTTAGAGAAAACTTTTGATAAAAATTACCCCATTTTTAAAAATTTAGCTTGTTTCCAAATAGCCTAACACAGTGCCTGCCACAGGTATGTGCTCAATGAATATTTGTTTAAAAAATACATTTAATTAAGATAGTCATTTAAACTACTCTTCAAGTTGGTTGGGGGTGGGGGATAGTTTCACAACTACTGGAAAAGTTTGCTATAGTATGAAAGCAAAGTAAAATGCAAATTGTATCTCCCTCCCAAAAAGAAATACCATGCTTAAACCAAAAAGCAAACAGAGAAGCACACCACGCTTAAACCAGAAACTATGGTCTCTTTACTCTGTAATACCCTTGAGCCAATTAATTACATCTAAAATTTTGAAAAGGACACAGGTATAAGATATTAGTAATTGAGAACTGTCAATTGAGTAACTTCAAGCCCAGGGTGTAAAAATATCAGAACAGTGATCTACTTGTTTTCTAAATATTGAAGATTTAAAAAAAATAAGACTTACCCCATTTGGATCGTTGACCCCAGAAATGAGGGTATGCAGTAGTCAGCAGCTGCCAATGTATATGGTGGTTGAGCGGCAGAGTCGTTCCAGTAAATGTCCTTCTTTATCCTGGGTAAACTCATGTGCATTTCATCCACAGCTAAAAGAGAGACCTAAAATCATTGTTATAGTGTTAGAATAATTCAGATATAAATTGCATAAAGAGAAGGAATAAGTTCCAGTGGGTGGATGGGATTTGGAATGGGATAGGACACAGTCTAAAAATGAGTGAATATACAAATATCCATGTTTGTTGACACCAGTGTTGCTGCAGAGAGCTGTACAAGAGCACTTGGCCATGGAGGTAGGTAGGGCTATAAAACTGCCCACACTTGCTTTGTCAAGCCACGTGCCCCCAATGGGAAGTTCACAGCCTGAATTCAGAGTCTGCTTAGATTTGAAACATTACAGTGATTTATTGTTAATGTTTGTAAAGGAAAGAAAAGCTCCTCTAACCTGCAAATTTCTATCAATGCACCAATTAGTTTCAAAATCATCATCATCTTCTCCAAAAGGGTTGATAAGCTGCTCAGCTACCTGCAGTCGAGAACATAGAATAAATCCGTCATGATGCTTGTGAAGACTAAGAATGAAGATTGAAAATAATCCCCATTTCACTCTCTGCTTCCTTTTGTTACTTTCAGAATATGAAGACTAGAGGAGAGTGAGTTGTTTAACAGACACAGGTATTTATCAGCAAAGCAACTCAACTCTCAGACCACGAATGATGTGCCCTGCACAGGCATGTTCTCCAAATGGATCTGTCTGTTCAACGAGTGAAAATGCAGGCTTATACTGCAGGAGAAGCCATGTACTATTTAAGAGCCAAATTATTGATTTTTAGGCATAAATCAAACCAACGAATATTAAAGGAGCACAGATTATGTGTAAGGTACTATGCTCAGCATTTTGAGGGGTGTATACCTCTGCTCTCAAGGGCCCAGATGACAAGATGGAGTATAAACATGAGGAAGGTTAAATGGCCAAGAAAGGCTTAAATCAATGCAGTAGTAAAGGAAATAATATAAAGAGATTTCACAATTATTGGGCATAACTGCTAAATGAATGAGTTAGAGAGCTAGTAAGTCATAAAACTGGAATTGGAATCCCGTTTAGTCTTACCCAAAAGGTTTACTGTTAACCAGTAAGTTAGTTTTCCTGCAGCGAGAAGTTTAGGCAGCTTCTTACCATACATCTTCGAATATTTGGCCAATATTGAATGTTCTTACCATGTTCTGGAACTGAATGCCTTCTTGATGAGAGATTTATATGCCAAATATGACTTGCCTGTCATTCTTGCTTTTCAGTAATTCCCTTTGACTATTATTGTCTGGAACTGTGTGTGTGTGTTTACATTTGGCAGATGGGAAAAATTTTTAAATGTATGATATAAAGGCATGATTTGATTAGTTGAGTTTCTAGAGTCTGAGACCATTCAGTAAAACGCTCACTTATTTTTAAGATTTAAATCAAACTGTTTAGAGCAGTGGTTTGCAATTTCGGTGGCATATTAAATCATCTGGGTGCTTAAAACAAAGCACAAACAAAAAACAACAACTACTACCTGGGTCCTACCCCCTGGAGATTCTGATTTAATTGGTGTGGGGTTAAGCCCCAGGCATCAGGATTATTTCAAGTTCCCAGGAACTTTCAGAGCAAAACCAGCGTTAAGAACCACCTACTTGGAGAAGCACAACTTCCTTATTCTAATGGACAGCACTAAGGACAGCCTGTGCTCCAAAGCAGTCATCCTCACAGCAATATCCATGTCAAAGTCCTTTATTGAGAGTTCCAAGGGACTATTTACCTTTTTATGCCTAGGGTGTTGCTTAAATGGATCAGAGGCTGCATCTTGAAAATTTTTTTTTGTTACATTCAGACTTTTACTTTTATGGCATCAATCCTGCATACACTAGCATAACCAAAAAAATAAAAAAGGCAAACCCGTTGCTGTCGGGTGGATTCTGACTCATAGCAACCCTGTAGGTCAGAGTAGAACTCCCCCGTAGGGTTTCCAAGGAGCGGCTGGTAGATTTGAACTGCTGACCTTTTGGTTAGTGGCCGAATGCTTAACCACTCTGCCACCAGGGCTCCTATGCTATCATAAAAAAATAGTCTACATAAAATTTCCAAAATGACAACTACATTTTTGAATTCACTATCTCACAAAGATATCCTTTACTTTCTTGGAGGCAATATTTCCAGCAAGTAACTGAGTAATCTACTGTTCATAATGTAAAGATGGATTTTCTTCACTTTGAAAAGATTTATAACTATCAGGATGGTCAAGATGGAACAGCTGTTTAGAAATTGAGACAACCTGCTGGTGTGGGAAAGCTCACTTCTATGAGGGTTGCCTATGTCTTAACTGAGCTAAGATTGTATCTTTTTCATATTTTGCCTTTTAAAAGTATCTTGTAAATGGAAAAGGATATTAATATTTTAGAAAGCATGAAGGGGGAAGGAACTGCCAACCATTACTCACAGGTTGGCCAAGCACCTCACGTGAACACAGAGCAAAGAATGAGGAGCTCACCACAACTCAAGGGAAAAGGCAGTATAAGACCAGAATGGTTGATCCTTTGGGCCAATTGTGGTGATGTTATGTTTTAGTGGTAGAGTCTACTTTGTCCTCTAAGGGGAAATGAGAGCTATGAGTCTTTCTTAATCTTTCTCTCTCTTAAATAGGTGAGAATAATTAAGAATCACTGTCATCTAGTTAAAACTGTTTTTTCCATTTGTAAAGGGCATGCCTTCCTCTTTGGAGTAGAATCTGAAATGCCAACATATTTATTTTTCATGGTTTAGCTTCAAACCGATGAAAGTAAAGGCATCGACAGGGAACGTACTGACCCAGCCTGGAAGGCTGTGACTGTGCACCACATATGGCTGTTGGGAAGGTCAGATGTTTGAAAATTCTATTTTATTAGAGTCAAATTCAAACTACCGTTAAATTTCAACTCACGTAATGAAACCGTTGTCTTTGATTTTTTTTCCATCACATACTTCCCTTTTGGAAGTTGACAAAACAGAAATAAAACAATGTAAAAACCAGGCCCCTGATATTTACAAACACCCATCTGGGAGGGAGGTGGTGAGGGGAGACGGGGAGAGATGGTGGCGAGACCAAATAAAATCCTACACTGATAATTGCTCTGACCTGTTTTTAATTTCTTGGCAAACCAAATGTTGTCATTGGTCTTGGTGCTTCTGGTTTTGATTCTTTTGATTCTGATTAATTCTTTTCTGGGTCTCAGCTCTGGTTTTGAAAATGGACGCATTTAATGTTTTGGGGTAGTTAGCAAAATTCCAGAGAATTTCAAATAACCCTTTAGTGACTTGGGCCGAAATAAGATAATAACACAGTATTAATGCTTAAGTCTGATATACAAGGTTTCTTGTTTACTCTTGTTTGCTCTGGCTAGTTGCTGATTGTGGTATAAAATATCAGTGCAGGTACAGTGTATTGCTTTAATTACATCATTGTAATACTAATGGGAGCACACAAATACTTAAAAAAAAAAATCAATAGCCATAAAAGAATATGCTTCTTGTGATCTCTTCCATAAATGAGCTGCTTCAGACAGCTGTAATGGAGTACTCACTATAACCCTGTTACTTTAATCTTTGGCTGCAAATAAAACATCTCTGAGCTATCACATGTTAAATGAATAGCTTGCTAAAGACTCATAAAGGATCAGTGTGGGGGCATTTGGAACATGACAGAGATTACAGAGCAGGTCTCAGGCCCTGAGACTTGCTGGCTACCTTGAGCCATCCTGCATAGAAGAAGAACTGTAGGAGAGTAAAGATTGGAATGTAGAGATCTAAGTCATGCCCTGCGTAGCCTTGGGTGGGATCCAAAAACTGGCGTCCAATCAGGCATGCAAAGAAGAAGGTGTAGACAGCAAGAGTGACAACCTGGAACAGAGAGAAACCAGAGTGAGAATACAGCGCTGGCCACCCACACAGCAAGCTAGAGTGCCAAGGTGGGCAAGTGGAAACCAAAAACGATGTTCAAAGTATTTAATACCTGGGTGTAAACCAGCGGAATCCCAACCCAGTCATAACCGAATAAGAGGCTGCACCAAGAGCGGTATCGGTTCATTTCCTAATTTAGAAACAGATAAAATACAGTTTACTAAAATGGATGTGGTAATGGATATTTACTGGGATTCAGAATGTGGGCACATCTTTTATGAATATGTCTGTAAAATAATGCTAAGCTACTAAATTGGTGCTGAAGGACATTCTATAGGGAAATTTCCAAAAAAAGACAATGACCATGACTAAACAATGTGCATGAAGATGAATATCTTTGGACATATTCTTAAAATATTAAAATAAGTCAGGCTTCATAGAAATATCTCCTAGTATATTTAATCCATAATTTCTGACATGGTTATTGGTTCAGAGGAGTGATGGAAAGGCAATATTTTAAATAAGTAATTTATAGCCACTTTGATAAATGACGTGAAAAGCAAAATATTTTTGTTTCTTTCTCTAAAACATGCTTAAAAAATAGAAGTAAATATATTTTAAACCTTTCCTCCCACAAATGGGGCTTTAGAATGGTCACATTGACAGAAAGTCTCTCTATTTGGGACAGGAAGGACTGGGCTCCATTGATTTTTTTCTCTTATCATTTTAAGTTATTATCCAAGACTGGGAAAAATAGATTCATGTTAATTTGGGAGCTATTTTTTAATGATTCGCTCCTTTTAGCCTAATCCAGGCAGGAGACAGAAATGGCACAAATATACTTGTCCCTCATGTAAGTATTTGAAGGTTGATTTTGTTCTTAGATGACTCGAGGGTTATTTTGTTTAGACGAAACACTATTTTGCTTACTGGAGCATCTGAAGAGTTGGCTTGACCTTGGGATACTCTCAATTTTGGGGAAGTTTACTTCTATTCCAGATTTTCTTCCGGGGAGGTTTATTTCTACTCCAGATTTTATTCTAGGGTCCTGGAGCCAGGGATGGCAAATACGCAGTGAATGTGCCATATCCTTCAGACCCTTGGCCAGCATTGCTGATCAATCAAGGTGCACTTGCTTACAGAGCCTATTACAAAGCTTAATTCCGTTTAAAACAGAGCTTCCAAACAACCACTACAAATCAATCTGTGTGCTATCTCTGTATATTGGGGATTCTAATACCAGCCCAATCTTCCTAGTTTCTTTAGAACTAGGACTGAACAAAGCAGACTCTTCCTGGTCTGGTCTGTTTTATCCAGGTCCCTTTTGGTCTCTGATTAGCATCTTTTCCTGTATGATGTACTTACAGTCATCAGTGATTGAAGATCAACACTGTCTCTGATTCTACCTTCATTCCGGGCTTTAGTTGCAAGATTTCCAAACCAGATGAATGGAACCCAGTATTTCAGATGAGGAGATTTGAGGTTGTCAAATAATTTTCTCTCATCTGCTGTCATAAAACCTTTGCACAAAAGAAAAAGAGCCAAATGATGATACAGATTTAGATTAGCGCTAATGCATTACCATAAGTATTTTACTGTCTACATGTGAGCATAAAATGGGGAGATACTGAAGAAGTATAAAGTTTTCTGTCTCAAGTAGTTTATACTTGTATTAGAGACAAAGAATGTATACACACACACACATACACATTAAATATCAATATATGAGACAATATATGGTTCCATTTAAAATACATGCTGGCAATCCCTTATAGAAAAGGCCAGTAGGAAGTGAGAAGACATTAAATGTGGACTAGAACAGTTGGGGAAGGTTTCTTCTCTAGGTTTTGGTTTACTCGTCTAAAACTGGGGACAATAATATTTAGAATTGTTAGGATTAAAAGAATAAAATACGATAATGTGATTAATTAAGAACTCCTTGAGGGGCAAAGAGTTTATTAACCTTCATCATTTAGTAAACATTTGGCATATATTTTAAAAGTGATTCTTTGGTTTAGTATATATAAATAGGTTAAATACACAATTTTGAGCTTGGGCAACCTCCCCGTGCCTCAGTTTACCTACATGTAAAAGACAGATGATAATATCTCCTTCCCAGGGATGTTGTAGAATTACCTGAGATGATGAACATATGTCAAGTGGTTAACATAATGCCTATATTATGTGAAACTTGAACTATCCTCTCTGCACACGTCAAGAAAAGAAGAGATTTGACTAATAGGAGAGGAGGAATAAGGCCAGTTAAGAAAGAAACGTTTATGAACTGTCTACTATGCACCAGAATTTGTTTACAGCAATATGCATTTTAAATGCTTACAGTTTATACTCGATCTTTCATTTTTTAAAAAGTTGAATAATTCAAATGGTTCAAAAGTCCAAAAGGGCCAAAGGAATATTAATGGGGAAAGTAAGACACATTTCCCTAGCCACGTAGTTTTCTTTCCTGGAGAAAACCACTATGGCCAGTTTATTGTGTATCTTTCTAGAGAAACCATGTAGATTTTCATACAGACCTATTTTTTTTAAACGTAAATAGTTTCATACTACATACATACCTGCCATTTGCTCCTATTTTTCAGCTATATCTTGGAGACCAGAGCAGCATATTCTTTTTAAAAGCTGCATGCTAGTTAATTGTATGCCACATTTCACTTAACTAGTCCTCTTATGACAGGCATTTAAGTCGTTTTTATGTTTTTGCTATTAAAAGTGATACAATGATTATCCTTCTACCTACCTCCTTGGCCTCAAGTGGACTTCAAAATGTTAATTACAGGATTTAATATTAGTCATTATTTTCTGATTGAAAGCTTATTTATAAAATTTATTTTTATTAAATATTAATTTTGAGTTACTTTTGTCTCAGAAATGCAACTATTTGCTTATGAAAGTCTGACAACACATTCATATTAAAATCATTTTTGCCCTAAATACTGTATGATCTCACTTACATGAAATAGGCAAATGTATAGAAATCAAAGTTTATTAGTGGTTACCAGGGGTGGGAGTGGGGGAGAAAGAGGGAGTTTTTGCTTAGCAGGCACTGAGTTTCTGTTACTGGTGGTGGAATGGTTTGGAAAAAGATATTGAGAAGATTGCCCAACCTGAAGAATGTAACTAATGTCACTAAATTGTACATGTAGAAATTGTCGAGTTGGTGTATGTTTTGTTGTGTATATTTTCACTGCAACTAAAAAAAGGCAAAAAAAATTATATAGGATCAAATTGACAACAGCTACTCAGAAGGTTAGATGAAAAATGTAGGGAAGCAGTGAGTTTATCTTCATGGTGTTAGAATAATTTGGAAAAGAATAACAAGAATGGTTCCACAACTTGAAGAATGTAATCAGTGTAACTGAATTCTACATGTTGAAATTGTTGAATTGGTGGATGTTTTGCTGTGTATATTTTTACCAGTTAAATAAAATTTACATATATAAAAAAATAATTTTTGTCTAACATAACATATTTTATGTTTTAACCACCTGTAGTCAGTTTACGTATTTGGTTATCCTATTTAAAGTCATTTTCCCTCCTTACCGTGTAGACTAATTTTTATTTAAGAAGTGTTACTGTAAAACACACTCCCTACCCAAACTAACACAAAATAATGTTGAAAATCTGAACAGACCCATAACAAGAGAAGAGATTGAAAAGACAATAAAAAAACTCACAACAACAACAACAAAAAGCCCTGGCCCAGATGGCTTTACTGGAGAATTCTACCAAACATTCAGAGAAAAGCTTACAGCAGTACTACTCAAACTATTTCAGAACATAGAAAAGGAAGAAATACTTCCAAATTCATTCTATGAGGCCAGCATAACCCTGATACCAAAACCAAGCAAAGATACCACAAAAAAAGAAAATTACAGACCAATATCTCTCATGAATATAGATACAAAAATTCTTAAGAGAATTCTAGCCAATAGAATTCCCAGCATATCAAAAAAAATAATACACTACGACCAAGTAGGATTCGTACCAGGTATGCAAGGATGGTTCAACATTAGAAAATCAGTCAAAGTAATCCACACATAAATAAAAAGAAAGATGATCACATGATCATCTCAATCAATGCAGAAAAGGCATTTGACAAAGTCCAACACCCATTCCTGATAAAAACTCTCAATAAAATAGGTATAGAAGGAAAATTTCTCAACATAATAAAGGGCATATATACAAAACCAACAGCCAACATCATTCTTAATGGAGAGAGGCTGAAAACACTCCCTTTTAGAACAGGAACAAGACAAGGATGCCCTTTATCACCACTCCTATTTAATATTGTGTTGGAAGTCCTAGCTAGAACAATAAGGCAAGAAACAGAAATAAAGGGCATCCAAACTGGTAATGAAGAAGTTAAACTGTCCTTATTTGCAGATGATATGATACAATACATAGAAAACCCAAAAGACTCCACGAAAAAACTACTGGAACTAACAGAAAGATTCAGCGGAGTATCAGGATACAAGATAAAAATACAAAAATCAGTTGGATTCCTATATACCAAAAAAGAGAATGATGGAAAGGAAATCAGGAAAACAATACCATTTATAATATCCCCTAAAACAAAACAAAACAAAACTTCAGAATAGATCTAACCAGGGATGTAAAAGAAGTGTTACTATAACAGAAAAGATATAAAAAGAGATGTGCAACATGCCCATTTTGAGAGTCATCAACTCACAGAGCTTTGGACTTACCTAGATCTTTGATCTTTGATATGACTTAGGTCAGTGTTTTTGAGAATAAGGTCCATGGACCGTGGGTATTAGAATTTTTGTGACACCTGCTAAATATGGAGAGAGCTGAGCACCACCCTGACCTACTAAATCAAACTCAATAGAGCAAGAGTTCTCGATTGAGACCTGCCCTTTAGAATCTCCTGCAGATACTTTTAGAAAATACCAGGGCCTTATCCCCTGTTTTTTTTTTTTTTTTTTTAATGCCCTGAGATTCTGATTCAATTGCTGAGGTCCAGGTGTCAGCATTCTTTTAAATCTTCTGGGTGATTTAATGAAATCGAATCCAAAATAGTTGCGTGTTTACTAAGCTCTGCAGGAAATTCTGACATACATCAATGTTTGACAATTTGTGCCCTACTGAATAAAGACTTTGTTCATTCAGTATTTGAAATAAACAGAGTAACAAATACTAAGTCAATATTTACCAACAGAAGACTACTTTGAGATAATACTCAGGTTATTTATACTAGCTTAAAAGGGTGCTGTCCATGCCTGGAGAATTGAACTACCCCTGGAGGTCAAAAATCAAAATGAGCCTAGTAATTCTCTACTTGTTTCTCAGTGCAATCAAGGTTGTTGCATGATCCAGGTACCTACCCTGCTTTTTTTTTTAAAGACTTGCAGAGCATGACTAACTTTTACTATAAGAAGTTAGTAGATAAGCTTGACTTGTCTTGGCTTTACGCTTAAAGACTTGCTACAGCTGTTCTTCCCTTAAAGAAACTTCTTTTCAGAACTTTCATATCAATTATATTTTTGGGAATTATAGTGAAATTTAAAAACAGGAGCCCATTTGTATATTAGCTGTAATCTCTGTCATTTGACCACAGAATAACTTTATCTCTGGTTATATTTTATTCAAGGGTATGGATTAAATTGTGGATTAAATATATGATGAGCAAATAATCCAAGGAGCTGGACTATATGAAGAAGAATGGGGCATCAGGATTGGTGAAAGACTCATTAACAACCTGTGATATGCAGATGACACAACCTTGCTTGCTGAAAGCGAAGAGGACTTACAGCACTTGCTGATGAAGGTCAAAGACCGCAGCCTCATAAAGAAAACAAAAATCCTCACAACTGGACCAATAAGCAACATCATAATAAACATTGATGTAAAAAAACAGAAAATATTTACATCATCAAGGATTTCATTTTACTTGGATCCACAATCAATGCCCATGTAAGCAGAAGTCAAGAAATCAAACAATGTATTACATTGGGTAAAACTTCTGCAAAAGACCTCTTTAAAGTGTTGAAAAGCAAAGATGTCACTTTGAGGACTAAGGTGCGCCTGACCAAAGCCACGATATTTTTAATCGCCTCATGTGCATGTGAAAGTTGGACAATGAATAAGGAAGACCAAAGAAGAAATGATGCCTTTGAATTATGGTGTTGGCAAAGAATATTGAACATACCATGGACTGCCAGAAGAACAAACATATCTGGCTTGGAAGAAGTACAGTCAGACTGTTCCTTGGAAGCAAAGATGGTGAGACTTTATCTCATGTACTTTGAACATGTTATTGGGAGGGACCAGTCCCTGGAGAAGGACATAATGCCTGGTAAAGTAGACGGTTAATGAAAAAGAGGAAGGCCCTCTACGAGATGGTTTGACATAGTGGCTGCAACAGTGGGCTCAAGCATAGCAATGATTGTGAGGATGGGGCAGTACTGGGCAGTGTTTCATTTTGTTGTATGTAGGGTTTCTATGATTTGGAACCAACTGGAAGGCACGAAACAACAACAACAAGAGCATGTCCTTTCTTGGCTTTGAAGCAGAAAGCAGGCATAGTGATGGTTTATTTTGTGCAAAGACTAATGCCCTCCCCTCCATGTAGCATGTCCATTGATTGAAAGGTAACATGTAGAGTGAGGAAAGCTGGTGATTTTTAGCTTTCAGCCCAAATTATTGAATACTTTGCTAAAAAAAAAAAAAAAATTGCTAGGGGTTATAAAAGATACATCAGAAACATGTATCCTCAAAGAATGTACATGCAGGAATAATTTTTGTTATTTCCTACAGGGTCACACATCTTATCCAAAGCAACCCCATCTTTAGAAATCAAGTTATTGGTCAATTGAAAGAAAATTTCTAGATTGTTGGTCTAAAGAGCATTTATTATTAAATGGAAAGTTATCCTAATCAGCACTTCAGGCTGTTTCAACTGGAGACCAGTGATCTTTCTCAGAATGTGGGCATTATCTTCACCTCTAAGGCTATGTTAGATACTGATTTCCTTTCCAGCCAGTCCATCTAAAGTTAGAACTTTTATCTCAACAACCACTTAACAATTGGGGCTTTCTTGGTTGTATTAATGCCTGTTAACCATAAGTGTCACTAAAGATTCCAGCAGGGCCTCATCAGGCTCTCTCTAGTCATAGAAGTTCAAGGAACTTCATGTTAAGATTCCAGGACTTATAAGAAAAGTAAAGGGAGCCCTTTCCTTAAATTTGACATCCTCTAACCACCCTTGTGGACTTCCAAATACAGGAGGAAAATTTCTGTTTTAAAGAGATGGAAATGTAATTTAGCTCTAAATATATTTGTGCTTGTTTCAAACTGCTGACCTTTTGGTTAGCAGCCATAGCACTTAACCACCACACCACCAGGGTTTCCAAGAAAGGATTAGTGTCATTGTTACTGATCCTTGAGGACAGGGACCATATCCCTTCTTGCTCACAGCTGTACTCCCAGTGCATATAGTACTCTCTCAATACATTTTTGTTGTGTAAGTGCATGCATGACAGGTTTTAGCATCAGCTTTGGTGATGGTTCTTTTAGAGGAATGCGTATAATTTCTTATTTACCTAAATTTGTGCTACTGGTGAGTAACTTTGAAGAGATGTGTTTTCTTTATCTGATCATTGTGAAACACTAGATAAAATGTTCTGGTTTGGTCAGATACCATAATATAAGCACTCAACTAAAGCCATCACTGGAATTGGTGAAAATCTGGTATTTTGTGCCTGGCTTGGCTTGGAATACAGGAGCCCTGGTGGTGTAGTGGTTAAGCACTTGGATACCAACCAAAAGGTTTTCAAAGATGCAGCAGTCTTCTTCTGTAAAAATTTACAGCCTTGGAAAACCTATGAGGGCAGTTCTACTTAGTCCTATAGGGGCTCTATGAGTTGGAATCAACTCAGTGGCAGTGGATATGGCTTGAAAGAAGTGACATCTTCCAGGGCAGGTGATTGGAACAGCTGGAATTTTCCAGGGCAGGTTTGCAGGAGTAGGCTAAACAACAGCAACTATACTGCAGCCTCTCTTGTAAATAACTGTTTGATAACAGATCAGTTCAGGGAGTTTTCAGCCTAACAGGCATTATTCTGAATTGTTATATTTCTGTTTTCATGTGAATAGAATAAAAGCCCTTTTTTTAAATTGGAGAAATTTAAGCTTGACATGACCTGTAGCATCAATGTATATATACACACGCAATTTGATGTTCATTTAAAACAAACAACTCATATCCATTTTAAATAAACATATATATGTGTATATATATATATATTCCCCTATAGCATGCATTTCTATCTTTTTATTTCCAAGAATAACGTAAGTTCACTGCCAGCTTAAAAGCAAGGAGCATCTAGGGACCAGCAGGTAAGTAACCTGGCACATGGAGATCCAGTCAAGGGTCAGCTTACAAAGAAGATGTTGGTCTCATTCCCTCTGCCCTCTCATTCATTTTCTCCCGGCCAGCACTGAATCTATATGTAGGCAAGGTCCCTCCCTGAGCAAGAGGGAGAGGAGGTTGGAGGGCAACTACATTACCTTAAAGTCAGTTGTTTCTCAGAGTGTGAAATTATGAAATATACAGATTTCTTGACTCCTCCCTTTATCTACTAAATCCGAATGTGGGCGGAATCCTGGACTCTGCATTTTAGCAACATTGATTTTTTAACAATATTAATGGTCGCTCAACTAGTAACCTAAAGGTTGGCGGTTCGAACCCACCCAGTGGGTCCAAGGGAGAAAGGCCTGGCGATATGCAGCCATAAAGATTGCAGCCAATAAAACCCTATAAACCAAAAACTTACCCCGCTGCCGTCGAGTCGATCCCGACTCATAGTGACTCTATACGACAGAGTAGAACTGCCCTGTAGGGCTTCAAAGGAGTGCCTGGTATGTTTGAACTTCCAACCTTTTGGTTAGCAGCCGTAGCTCTTAACTACTACACCACTGGGGTTTCCTAAGGAGCAGTTCTATTCTGTCACATGGGGTCACCATGAGTCAGAATTGACGTGATAGCAATGGGGTTCGTTTGGTTAAAAGGTTCTGAAGGTTGAGAACTTACACTTTTCCTTCCAGGTGATTTTATGTAGGGGGGGTCAGCTGATAAGACTTTTTTTTGTGCCCTCATCATTCCCCTCTTTCTCTGCCCCTACTCTTCCCGGCCCCCTGCATTTTACTTACGGCTCTTTTTGCCCTCAGGCGGAGCAGGTGCTTGGCTCTGGCCTCAGGGAATCTGCCAAACATTTTCCGGCATCCCTGAACTTCCTGTTCTTCCCAGAAACCTTGGCATAGGAATGGGACAGTCAGGGAGTGGTGGAGGCATGTGTCCAGTTGGGAGAGCTTGGAAACTGGCCCCACATCCAGACTCTGAGTCAGTCATCTTCTGGAGAAAGGAGCAGGAAGCTCAGGGAGCCAGCACTGCCTGTCCACAGAGAGGGTGGCTAGCTGAGGGGCTGGCCCTGGGGACATGGCCTCTGAAGTATTTCTCCCAACTTAGACGGTAGTGGCTTGTAACGTTTACCCTGCTACTGAACACACAAACCTTATATTTCTGGTGCCACAAGTTGTTCCACTAAACTGTTTTCCTGACTTTCAAAAATGAAAGAGAACAAGAGGGACCTTTTTACTGAGAAAATTAGTGATGGTCCCATGAGTTCTCTTCTCTCCCTGCCTCAGCCACTCTAAACAAACAAACAAATCTAAAACAAAACAACACTTGTCATGTCCAAACAGCTCAAATTCCCTAGATTGTGTCCTCTGACCAGACTGCTATTCCAAAGCTCCTCTTTATAATTCTGGAGCCTCTGGTATGGCTATAACCTTGACTCTACTCTCCTTCTTAATTGTCGCAGCTGTGTGTTAGTGATGAAATACTTAGTGGTTGTCAAAGCTTTTTGCCCCAAGGTTGAGAAAAAGCGTTGAAAAAGTATCTCAGAAAAGATTCACATCAATACTTCTCAAACTTCAATGTACAGAAAAAAACAGCATAGGCAGGTTCCTAGGCCTTATATCCAGATGTTCTGATTGTGTAGGTCTGAGGTGGAGCCCCGGAATCTGCATTTTAAATAAACAATTCAAGTTATCCAGGATGTAGAGGTCCTATGGGTCTATGGATCATACCTGGAGACGGAAGTTAAAATGCACATCAAGAAGTGAATGACTCATCTTGAGATTCCTTTGGAACGGGGGGTGGAGGGGTGTAGAATTGATGGTTGGAGAAAGAGAGGTTAATGCCTTGGAAAGGAAAAAAGGCTGGATACAAGTATGTGAGAGACATTTGCTAAGTTTTTTACAAGGAGTAGGCCATGGCATTATGAAAAATACACCTAAACTAAATGAAATCACATTCTCCTATTGCCTTGCTGGATCCACTTGTCCCCTGACACCTGACCTCAGATCAACCCCCTTTTAGCTCATCCCTGATCAGAGGTTTCTCCACTGCCAGCCATCCTGGGTTCTTCCTGATGTGCTTTTGATACAAAGGTGACACTCAGAGAATGAGATCTGCTTTGAGAATTGAGTCTGATGTCTGATTCCTGTCAGAACGTACTCTCCTCATTTCAAGGATGCGTCAGGACTAGAGAAATATCATCTTTATTCACCTAAGTAAACTTTACTGCTCAGTCATCAATTTGGAATGGGTCAAATCTTTCTTATTTGTTTCTATGTCTTTCTTCAAATGATGATAGCCCACAGAGGAGGTGATTCTTATTGTATTTGATCCTTTATACATTAAGACATTTTGTTATCAAGTAACATTTTTCTCAACTTGGTCATTCTGAAGCCGTATCCAGCTTTTAAATTTGGAGGAAGAGGTAGCAGTTAATTTTTAAAAATGCCTACTGGTTTAATACAATACACCTATGTATTTGCCGGGTCATTCATACCCTCCATTTGAACCCTTAACCAACTTCTTTACCCCATTACTCTTTCTCATTATACTGTGCACCCCTAACAACCTCACCTACACCCCTTCTTCCTTATTTCTACCTGGATTTCCATAACCTCCTGGTCAAATCGATCAGGAAGACCCAGGATGCCATATCAAAAATGAGTCTTCTCAAGTGACTTAGGTGCTATGTTATACAATTGGACTAGATATTTCCTTAATAATAGCAGGAACTCCCAGAGCATTCACCATTTGCCAGGTGCTGTTCTAAACACTTTGCAAATAACTCATTCAAGCCTCACAACAAGCCTATGAGATAGGTGCTTTTATAAACTATTACACGTCCACTTTAGGGATGAGGAGATTGAGGCACAGAAAGGTTGAGTAACTCGCGCAAGGTCATATAGCCAGTAAGTGGTAGAGTAAGGATTCTAACCCTTACTCTGGGCTCTAAACTACTATGCTATATTGCTCACCTAAGAAAGAAAAACAAAACAAGTAAAAACAAAAGCCAACAAAATATCTTCAAAAACAAACAAGCAAGTAAACAAACAAACTTCTTAAAAAATCTATTCTATTTTCAAGGACGTTTCAGAAAAGGAGACTCGAGAAGTAAGATGATACACAATACTGGGAAGTCAGCACAACTTGACCAGGGCAAAGTCCTAGAAGCTTCACAGACATCCAAATGCTGTGAGAGACTGAGCTACTGGTCTGGGGACCATGATCTTAGCAGATATCTAGCTCAATTGGCATAACATAGTCTGTAAAGAAAATGTTCTATATCCGACTATGGTAAGTAGCGACTGGGGTCCTAAAAGGCTGTGAGCAGACACCTAAGATGTATCTACTGGTGCCATTCTGGCTGGAGCAAAGGAGAATGAAGAAAGCCAAAGACACAAGGGAAAGATTAGTCCAAAGGACTAAAGGACCACAACTACAACAGTCTCCACCAGACTGAGCCCAGAACAACTAGATGATGCCCGGTTATCGCCGTGGACTGCTCTGTCAGGGATCACAGTAAGTGGGTCCTGGACAGAGAGGGAGAAAAATGTAGAACAAAATTCAAATTCACACACACACACACACACACACACACACACACACACGCAAAAGATCAAGCTCCACAGAGACTGGAGAAACCCTGACAGTATGGCCCCCAGACACCATTTTAACTCACTACTGAAGTCACTTCTGAGGTTCACCTTTCAGTCAAAGATTAGATAATAACAAGGGCCAACAATAACACACATGAGGGACATGCTTCATAATTCAATCATGTATACAAGACTAATGGGCACACCAGCCCAAAGCAAAATAAGAAGGCAGGAAGGGACAGGAAAACTGTAAGAATTGAAACAGGGAAACCGGGGTGGAGAAGAAGAAAGTGTTGACACATGTCAAGTTTGGCAACCAATGTCACAAAACAATTTGTATATTCTGTTTAGTGAGAAACTAATTTGCTATGTAAACTTTCATCTAAATCACAATAATAAAAAAAGAGTGTGTATAAGCGCCCTAATTTGAAACTGTACCCAATAAAAAGACTGAATCATCTCATGGTTCTTATATCATTTATTTGGTCATTAATACATTTCAACCAGCTGTCAGGACTATTAAAGGAGCCCTGATGGAGCAGTGGTTAAAACACTCGGCTGCCAACCAAAAGTTCTACAGTTCGAACCCGCCAGCTGCTCCACAGGAGAAATATGTGGCAGTCTGCTTCCATAAAGATTTACAGCCTTGGAAACCCTATGGGGGCAGTTCTACTCCATCCTACAGGGTCGCTATGAGTCGGAATCTACTCATCAGATGTAGGTTTTGGGTTTTAGGCCTATTAACAGCAACCCAGCCAAAACAACTAACATGTATTCAGCACCTGTCGGGCATTACCTCACTTAATCCTCACACTATTGAAGGCTGGGTTAACAGCTTCTTTGCTAAACATTAACATACTAAGAGAACCACCTTTCAAACATGATTTGTTCTCAGCATACTGTGTCCAGGAGCCCAGATAGAACGACGGCATCTACTTTGTGGAATAGGGGCTATAACAGATCCACAGTGCCGCAGCCTTTTACTGCCACCTCTCAGGGTCTGCCTAGATGACAACCTTTATGGTGGGCTCCTACCAGGATCAGCTTATGCAGTGGGATAAGCATTAACCTGGTAGTTCTGAGCCTGAATTGTAATGCTGACTCTCCCACTTGTTAGCAGTGTGCTCCGGGGTAGGTCATAACCTCTCTGAATCTGTTTCCCAATTTTCTCAGGTTTTTTTCGAAGTCCAAATGAAGTATTGTCTATGAAAGTGAATAAATAACAACGTGCTAGAAAAATGCATGGTAATATTACAGATTGTTTTGAATAAGTACGATAATAATTTTTATATTGACCTAAAGGCAACATGACAATGCTGTTTCCCCTCTCCTACCTTTCCAAGTAAACTTTTGTAGGACAAGAACTATGCCATTCATCTTTGCCTCTTTAGACTGTTTCTGGTATATAGTTGTTGTTGGGTGACTTTGAGTCGATTTTCGACTCAGAGCGACCCTGTGTGACAGGGTAGAACTGCCTCATAGGGCTTTCTAGGCTGTAACCTTTCTAGGAACAGATCTCCAGGTCTTTCTCCCACAGAGTGGCTGGTGGGTTCGAACTGCCGACTTTTTGGTTAGCAGCCCAGTGTTTAACTGTTGCCCCACCAACGCTCATTCTGGTACATAGTAGGCAATCAATAAATGTTTCTTAAATGAATGAATAAATAAAGGGAATTTTCAAAGGAATTTCAAAGGCTGAGAAGAGCCTCTGGAAGGAAAAACTGTTCACAATACCTGCTTCAACCACGTGATCCATTGTTGGGAACCTTTTGTACACAGCTGTGCTTACTGAGCGGAAGATGAGCAGGGACGTGAGATTTACATAGCGCATCAGTGTCCTTCGGAGCAAGCGGCCCTGCTCGTCCTTCCCGAGAACACTGCTGGAGATGAGGAGCATCAGCCTGTCTGGCCAGGGCAGATTCACAAACTGGTTCCACCATCGGTTTACTACCAAAGTAACATAAAACCCTGTAGAATAACAGAAAATTATAAACTGATTTCTTACAGCAGACACGGTAACACTGATGCTTTTAGCAGAATTTTAGCCTTTTTCGGGTGCTGGGGTATAAGAAGATGTTATCCATGTCTTATGATTTTGCCCTCCAGAATAAAAGATATTTGTGCCTGATAATGCCATGGCACCCAGTAAGTGCGTATTAGAACTCATATGTTGACTGCAAAAGTGGAGTTAGTGGAGAGAAAGCTTAATTGCCCAAGAGCAGATTATTACCTCAAACTTGTTTGGTGTTAATTTAGCGAAAGCAGCCCTGAAGGCAAACCTTACAGATGACTGTGGTTCTATTGCAAGCAGTGGCTTTTTGGGCATGCCTCTCAGCTTGAACACACTCCCATGCAGAGTCATCGGTGTCATCCTAATGGAGACAGCTATGTGGCTGCATTCTGCGTGTGACCTATACTTACCAAGCACAAAGGTTACTGGAATTTGTTCAGCATATCTGTCACAGTAAATTGATAATTTTTCAAAGTAACGTTTTTGGGCTCCTGTAAGTAACAATCTGGAGCAAAAATAAAATGCACAGCCCTTTATGATATTATACTTCTGCACCTGCTTTGCAAGTGACATTAAGTGCAAACAATTAAGCACAAATAATCTCAATTTTGCCTTTTAAAATCAGCAATAACTTTTTCCTTTTTACCTGAGCTGACGTGTCTCAAAAGCTTTTTAATTGCTTAATTTATGTACTAAAGGTCTTAGTACATAAATGTCATTGGCCATGAAATACCGAAATTTATGAACCATTTTAGTTTTTACATTTTAAAACTTTTATATGGTTGATGCATTGGATTTGGAGCAAGATCTGGATTAGGGTTATTGTTAACTGTTAAATAATAACCTTGATCTTAATTTCTCCTGAATATGCTACTTAGCACATTCTTGATTATACATGTTATACTTCAAAGGGTATTATAATTGTTTATTTTAAAGCCCACAATTATTTTAAATGTAAAGATAAACCAGATTTAACAATTAGAAATGAAAACGTTTTATTATCAAATTTAGTTGCCGTCTCAAAACTTGTATTATAGATCTGACCCGACCTGCCCAAACCCATTGTCTGGTACTGTTAAACCTAAGAGCGTTTAATGGGGCTGTTATTGACATTTATATTGTAGGAAGGAGATTCAGAGTCAGAAGTCAGGTTAATAATAATGATCAAAATATGGATAGCTAAATTTGCATAAATCAATGAGTGCACCTGCTCCAAGGGAGGGACAGATCCCTAGAAAAGATCCATCGTAACAAGCCTCGAAGGACCGTTTGGGCCGGTAGAACTTTGACAAGGGAAGCAGAGAGATAATGAGATAATGGTGAGCAACCAATTGGATTGCTGATGAAGAAGTTTTGGGGGCTGGTAGTCCTGACAAAGAAGGTGTGCAGGTGTGGGTGGGTGTGGAGTTCCTGCCTCAGCTTTGGAGGAGGTGTCAGCATTCCTGAACTCAGGAAGGCTGACAAGAGGCACCATTTGCTTATCAGGGTCATGCCGATGACAAGGTACAGTCAGTCTGGTTTCTGATGCTCAAATAAAATGGTCAAAGAAGATTTAAGTGTGGAAAGCATGTACTTCAGGGTGAGACAAACTCAAGTTTGAATCTCAGACCTGCCAGTTGCAGATTTGTACCTTGAGCATATTTTTAAATTACAGTAAAACCTGCAAAAGCCAGAACCTGTGTAAGGCAGAAACCTGTCAGAGAAGGAAAACTCAAATATTTTCCACTAAAATAAGTGCTAGAAAAGTGGTAAGACTGCACCTGTCAAAGGCAGAAAACTTGCAAGACCCCAGACCTGGAAAAAAAAGGCAGACTGTCGAGTTCTGGCTCTAAGATTTTATGTACATATAGCCTCAGTTTTCTTATTTGTAATAATAATACCTGTGTCTCAGGGATGTTATAAGAATTAAATAATATAAGTAAAACTACCTAGCATATGGCCATGTAGTTGATAATAAAATGGTTGCTATTACTAATAATTGGCCAAAGAAAATATTTAGCTACTAGACACACAGAAATTTTAATAGCTAGAAAGTACTACAGGGATTCTTTTGTCAAATCCATCCCAAAATAGGAGGAGATATAGCCAAATTAATAAAATTCTGGTTCTGCCTTATGATTTTTACTGAGTATTATTATTTACTTATAATAGAATTAAAACAAACAAACAAACAAAAAAAACCCACTTAGGGCCATGAGCAGACATGAGAAAGAAGCTAGGTATTTTCCCACAGGTACGTTTGACTTTCTTGACAACTTCAGCCCATACTTTTTTGTTTTACCATTGTTCAAGATATATGGGTCCATTTTGACAAGTTTTACACTTGAACTTTAAAAAACTGAAGGATGATTTGACCTAATGACTATTGTAGTAGATGTAAGCACTTTTTGTCTTTAGAAAAGACATATGCATACAATTTTATGCGGTGTTTTTAAGTATGGTATTGGGGCAAAAGTTGAAGCCCGATGGATCATTTCTGGCTATATTGCAACTGTTTTAAGGGCTATGCTATTCTAAGCAGCAGTAGCAGCAATAAATACACATTAGTAAAAATAAACTAATGAGACAGTTACCCTGAAACGTCACTGTGTCTTCCACCATTTCATATTCTGAAGGCATAGGTGACGCATAAATAAACTGGCAAAAATAATATCACGTTACATAAGATGTATCTGAAAAATTATTAGAGGTGTTTAATAAGACTTTTCTTTTAAAGACATTTTGCCAAAATGTATACCAATATATACATTTGTTTGGAAGAGTAGTTTGGATGGGTAGCAAAATAGCTCCTCCTATTTCACTCTTGAAAATTATCAGCCAGCTAAATTAAATCCCTTTTCTCCAAATGGGGTCCTGTTGCTATAAGGAAGAATGCAGATGAGATCAAAGATACACACATTTGTTCATCTGTAGCAGAAAAAAAATAACAGTGATGTACATAGAAAAGTGGAAATACAGCCTCAAAAATCTTTAGCTTTCCTATTTTAAATTTTTTGCTTCTTCCAGTAAAGAATTGTATGCAATTTTAATAATAAAACTCATAAAGCTTCCCTTTTATAATGCTGATAAAATTTTATTAAGAATATAACTTTTAGTCATGAAAGTATTGATTGGATATGATACTGCTCAAATATTCTGTCAGTCTGACAGGTATGAGTTGTAACATTATAAAGAACAAGCCTTTGCTTTTATGATAAAATATCCTGAATTCGGAGATGTAAAGAAAACAAATTAGTCCTTGGCCTTTTTTTTCAGTTGAGGTATTGGTAAGGTTGGCGGGCACTATCCTGGATAAGCTTTTGTCATTTCAGGCAAAATACAGGAAGGCTACCTAATAAACACTATTCACAAACATATTAATTACATGTGCAGTTGCTATGAGATGTCAATCACAAATTCAAACTACAAATGACATATTGAAAGAGGCACAAATAATTATTTGTTTCTGGACTTTGTATTCGAAATCATAACATAGTCAAGATCTAAGGATAAATCTTCCATTTTAGGCCTATAGCAATGTTCTTAAAGCATGATAATACCTAATTAAATGCCCAATAATTAATATGGGGCTGGGATTAGAGCCACTGAACACGACAGAGTCTACTTAACATCCCAAAAATGGTTAGGTATGGATTAAAATACCCTGTCCTGAGGAGAAGATGACACCAGAGAGGTTCATGCAAAAGAAGAGGCTACATAATGCAAAAGTCAGCGGCAACCAGAGGGTTGAGATTTTTGAGACTGTATTCCTACAGGATGCTTGATGGCCATATAAGGAGACATGCAAAGGAAAGTACCTGTACACCAAGCTTATCGCTGTGTAAAGAATAGCAAAAACAATAAATTCCCTGTATAGTAGTTTGTAGATGCTGCCTCTCCACTTGAGGAGTAACCTATGAAATCCAAAAAATGTCGCATTTGCTACTTTACTGGAGTAAGTGACAGTCATCTTGGATAGATTTTTTTTCTAGAAGAGTAAGAAGATAAAACACAAGTGAAAAATAATGTTTAAGATAGAGCATAAATCTGTATACTATCCACCAGCCAGCCACATCCCTTTTGGCTTCCTCAGGGAAGAGAACAATTTGTACAATTTGGAGCTTGGAGATGATCACCATCTCAGTGCTAAATCTTTTAACAGAAAAAAGGGTAGAAAGAGGTATCTAGAAGGAATAACATTGGAAATCCTAAACTTGCCTTAATTGCTAAATCTCATTTTTAGATTTTATAGGCATTGCAAAAAAAAGTTCAAATGAATAAATGAGATTTATGAAAGACATTATAATGCCATTTATCACTTATTTTCTTAATCTGTGGGAAGATTAGGGGTACTAGATATGCTATATTAATTCACATTTTCAAAAGCAGTTGCCAAAATTATTGTTTAGGTCTCTATTTGCTAAAGTATTGTATAGAAGTATTTCACCCCTAAACTTCCTAAGCAGAGTTGTGGCTCTCCTCTTTGAAACCAGGAGATATTGCTGGAATGAAGCCAGCCCTTTGTGAAAATTAAATTGACGAGTTACTTTTGCTTGTTTTAGTTAGAAGTGTCTCTTAGTGGAGCTCTGAGTGCTCAGTTGGCACTTTGTGCACTTCAAATAGCAAAAATGTTGGGTGATAGTGATATTAAGAAAGGGGCACTTTCCTGACAAAAAGTCTTGCATAAAATACTGAGGAATGCGTCACTTTCTGTTTGGAAGTGAACAAAACAAGATTATTATTTAAGGACTCTTTCTACTTGGGTTGAGGTCCCTGGGTGGTGCAAATGGTTTAAAGTTGACTACTAACCTACAGAAGCCCAGGTGGTGCAGTGGTTAAGAGCTCAGCAGCTAACTAAAAGGTCTGCAGTTCAGATCCACCAACCACTCCTTGGAAACCCTATCGGGCAGTACTACTCTGTCCTGTAGGGTTGCTATGAGTCAGAATCGACTCGACAGCAATTTTTTTTTTAATTTTTTTTATTACTAGCCTACAGATTGGTGGTTTGAACCCACCCAGCAGTGCCCCAGAAGAAAGGCCTGGCAATCTGCAATCCTCTTTCATTAAAAAAAAAAAAAAAAGTTACAGCCAAGAAAATCCTATGGAGTAGTTCTACTCTGTAACGTGTAGGATCAACTAGACAGTAACAGGTTTGGTTTTGGTTTTCTACTTGGGTCATTTCCATGGATGTAGTTGGACGAGAACTGGGCCCCAAAGGTGAGTTGAGTTCTCCAGAATTCCCTCGCTTTTCACCGAGACATTAGCTCTTAAGATGTGGAGCTAATACTTATTTGAAAATCCTCCTCAACTACCCTTTAACATTGGGCATGCTCAGATAAAATGAGATTCCTTTGAAATCTTGGTTTTCTCAAAAGTATACATGAGGAAAGTCTTTAAAGTCACTGAGACTGAAATCATGGATCTTTTAGGTAAAATTCAGCTAGACACAAGAAATAAATCCTACAGTAGATTTCTTCTACAAAGTAGCCTATATCACACATTTTGTCATAAACAGGAAAATGCTCTAATTTAAAGCTGAGAAAACAGTCCGACTCTAAGTTGACCATTTTATATACTAAATGAAACTCTGGAGGTACATTTACAGTGTTTTTCTGGAATCACAAACTTAGCCTTCAACATTACTAATTTTAATTGAGAAACCAGGGCCTTTTGGCGTGTTATGAAGTGACGGAACACTTGCCGTAAAACCGGTTTGACTTTTCCATATTTGTCTAATGCGAAAACAGTCAAAATCGGAATGAGATCATATTAAATTAGGCCCATTTCATAATTTGTTCTCATAGGCATAGTATTTGGAAAGAAAAAAAAAGTCCTCAAATAACTTTCTTTTCTTTCATTCAATAGTTTATCCTTCTAGTTAAGCTTTGTCAGGAAAACTAAAATCACATAGAGTAGAGGTCAGAATTAAAATGCATAGGTATAGGCTTTGTGCACTAACCTATTGATGTGGCTCGGAGTCTCCAACAGGAAAGCAAATCTTCAATTTCAGGCTCCCCCTGAAGAGGTGCCTTCGGGTCAGTGTTGCACTCTCGGGTTCACCCTTCACTCGTGCACAGTCAGATTTTCTTTCTGTCCTCTGTCCACTATGTGGACCCAGAGTGTGACCAGCACAGGGGTTAAATGTTTTTCCACTTGCGGAGGCCTGTTTATGCCAATTTGCCAACTGATGACGGTTATAGCTGCGGACAAACAGAAGCAACAGCTGCTGATTTTTTTTTTTTCCCTAATCTATAATTATAACTCCACCTGCCACCCTAAGTACCGCTTTGAATGAGAAGTCGGCAGTGACGGGAAGATGTTGGGCTGTTTAAGTGTGTTATTTTCATTTTGACTCTATCCTGGGATCAAGGGAACAAGGTCCGTTTTCCCATATGGGGTCCTCTAGAGGCTCCACCAGCCAAAAAAAATAAAAGGGGGTATTAAAAAAAAAAATTAGGACCATCTTTTTGCACTTAATATGAAGAATAAATTCTTTTTGTACTTTATGAAGAATAAATTCTTTTTGTACTTTATGAAGAATAAATTCTTGTGAAGCCATAAACTGGGGCAGACAAGAATATAACAGGATTCTCACTCATTTGCAAGGTATTGAGAATACTCTTTCACTAAAAGCAACAAGCATTAAGTGTGCGTTTATGCACACACCTGCATGTGTGCATGTGTGTGTTTTAGAAGAGCATGGAGAATTATGACACGTGATGGCTTAGTGTAGTGGAAAATGATAACATAGCTGATTCATCACATTTCTTATCCTCCCCAGTAAGCTAGAAAACATTTTAAATTGTTCAAAATGTTTTCTTGTAGTTTTCCTAAGAGAAACACATTTGCTTCTTAAAAGGGAGTTCATCAGCCTTCTTCTCTTTTAATAATGGAATAAGTAACTTCAGGGCCAATTCCTGAGACCTTTCCAACCTTCACATATAACTTGTGCACCAAGCATTGCACCTGAAGCTTAAATAAAATGACTACAAAAAAGGTGTACTTTTTTTTGAGAAAGGTATATATTAAAAATGCTTATTCTAAAATTGAGAATAGAAACATTTACGGTGCAATGAATTACTTAATATGGCCTTTCTAGCCATAGTCTTTGTGACCCACACACAGTTATTTTGTGGGACTGTGCAAATAAGGTATATGGAACCCTAATGAGGGGATTGGTCAGTTTTGCCATCCTGTTAGGCTTAAAATGAGCCATTCTAGAGGCAGGAGGAGAGAATCTCAACACCACTAATGAAGAAGAGCCAGGAGCATAGCGCTTCCTTTGGACCTGGGATCCCTGACAAACTCCTGGAACCAAGAAACGGAGAGGAGAGAGAGAGAGAGAGAGACCTGTAACACTGAAGACAGCAAGAAATGGCGGCAGCAGAGGCAGGAGATCAGCAGGATACAGGTAAGAGAAGGCACGGTGGGCCTAGGCTCACTTGCGGAATGGAGTGCCTCTGGGCATTTATTGACAGAGCTAACAGAGCTTTATAACACTTGCCAGAGCAGGGCAGAGGCCAGGCTAAGGGGCCAAGGGCCAGAGAGAGAGATGTGCCTGCGGGCACGGCTGAGAAGAGACTGTCCTGATTGAAGAACTAAACCTGAATTGTAATCTGTAACTTCCCTAATAAACCCCATAATCATGAGTATTGTCTCTGAGTTCTGTGTGACCGTTGCAAGGAATTATTGAACGCAGCAGAGAAGCAGAGAGCGCCGTGGGAGGGGCGACTGGTGTCAGAATTGGCAAAGATGGAGAGAGGAGGCATGTCTGACCTCTGCCTCATAGGAATCAGCCTTGGGCTGTTGATCTTGATTCTCCCTCCCCCTTCTAAAGTTAGAGGAGGTCAGACACTGCCCCCATGCCATTTTTGCAACATTTAAAAGTTTCTCTAAAGTATGCATAAAGTTTATATGCATTTGCCTTTTTTAAAATCAGACTATAAGTTCCTTAGAGCAAAGATAGAAATGAAGGTGTCTTTGAATTCTTGCTCCCACCAGTACTCATAGTTCCAACACAGAGCCCTGTGCATAGTGGGTATTCAATATACATTTATTTTTGATTATTACCTTACCTTGATTATAATACTTCTGTTAGTGCATTTTGGGAATTTGTGAACATTTTAAAGATATGTATATTTATATATATATACAATGCCACACATTTTGTATTTGGGTTGCCATCAAAGTGGTCAGAGAGACCTGATGTTGCATTTATAAAGGCTTGTAAGACTGATCAATATTATCTAATTTGAGCACATCGAAACCCAAATTCTTATGAAGAAGAAATACTGGAGTCATGTAAAAATTTTTCACCCTTTCAGCTCCGAGTACAGCACGTATTGACCCTGGGACTTGGCCTAATTCGCAGCAGTCATGACTGCACAAGTGGGGGATTTACTTCCTCTATGGGGTGTTTTTTTTTTTTTTTTTTTATGGAGTGCTGTGAGCACAGTTGGCTGCTCTCATTTTTAAGCAGGGGTAAGTAATGATGTTCATCTTCCCCATGGTTTTTTTCCCTCCCCCCGCCCCCGGGGAATGACCAATTAATGCTTGTAGATAACATTCTAATTGCAAAGTAGTCAATAATGATTAATTGCTTGAACAAACTCTCATCGTTTAGTTCTGAGTCTGGTGGCTATTTCTAAGAGGTAGTAAAATGCCATTGAGAAGACAAACCACTACAGCTTATTTCAAAGTAGCCAGCAAATATAAAACTGCAACGTTTACTGTTCATATGAATTTTGAAGAAATCTTTAAACTTCCTTGTTTAAAAATAGCAATAAAACAACATATACTGAAAAGAGTAGCAACTATCATGGCACCCTGGAAGGGTGCTGGCTATTTGGCATAAAGGTCATCTTTCCAGACTTCTGTAGAAAATATTTCAGCTCGTATAATGAATAGTGAGCCACATGATAGATCCTTAGGCAATTTCAGGGCTCTATGAAACTTGTGGAAACTCTATGGGGCAGTTCTACTCTGTTCTATAGGGTCGCTATGAGTCGGAATTGACTCGACGGCAGTGGGTTTTGTTTTTTTTTTTATGAAATAACTATAATAGTCATATTTTCTTCTGACAGCAAGCATCAAGCTATATGGCCGCGACCACTCTGGTTTTCAAGAGTTCTGATAAACACATTTGTCTTTGATTCCAATGAACCTCCAGTGACAGGACAGTTCATAAACAAACAAACAAGTGATCATTTCCAAGTGGTGGGAATACTGATATTCATCCACAGATGTCAAGATAAATCACCCTTTGTTCTTTGAGGGAACAGAAAACAACAAGTTATTGTAGCCCCTACCACATCCTAAAGAAGAACCAGCTATTTAAAAAGCCCTACATTCATTTTGGGACCTTCGTGGTGCAGTGGTTAAGAGCTCAGCTGCTAACCAAAAGGCCTGCAGTTCAAATCCACCAGCCACTCCTTGGAAACCCTACGGGGCAGTTCTACTCTGTCCTATAGGGTCTCTGTGAGTTGGAATCTACTTGACAGCAATGGGTTTGCTTTTTTGATTTACATTCATTTTAAGCTGATTTACTTACACCACTGATAAGAGCAATCTTTTGCAAAGTGTTTGATTGAATGTATTCACGTGCAGACAGAATTTTGCTCTCAAATACTAACAAAAGACCAGAAATTATTGTGCTTTTGGAGGATCTTATTCTAAGAGTTTTGGATATTATTAAATGGGCAATGAGGAATCATTATAAGTTTTGAACAGGAAAAGGGCTTGAAAAAAATGTGTTGCAGAAAGGTAAGTGTGTGTGCTGGATTGGTATGGCGAGGACAATGGGAAGAGAATCCTTTAGAAGGTTATTACGGTTGTTGTGGTATGAACTGGGGTGGTGGGTGAGTGGAATGGAGAGGAAATATAGTGAAGGAGAACCCAGACAAAAATGACCATTGGCTGGAGAACAAGAAGAGAGAAGAGAGGAGGGAGAGGTGGAGGAGGAAGAAGCCTGGTATGACTCTTCCTGTCCCTTTGAGCCAGTTGGCTTATGAAGAGTAAGCACTACAGGATTTGATTCTCAAATTTGTTCAGGTGACATAGTTCTTTGTGGGCCACCATGAAGTTTTGATATGTTGTATTTCATCCTGCAAATAGGAACGTTTTATCAGTAAAAATGAATGTAAAGTAAAATCACAAATAGGAGCTCATATGCCCATAAAAAAATCAAGTTGTTGAAGTAGGTATGATTAGCTCATCCTCTTTTTTTTTTTTGGTTAATACTTGTTTCTGGCACTTATTCATTTGCTATGTACTGGTTCTTTCTAGAAAAAAGGCAATAGTCAGTGCCAAAGGTTCAAGAAAAATTCGTAGAGTAAAACCTTCGACTGAGAACGTTCTTTTTTTTTTTTTTCTATAGCAAAATACTTCGGTTCCCTAGGTTTGAGAAGTACTCACAGTGATCTTCTGTCTTACA